>NC_059208.1:21580408-21881358 GCF_020615455.1 Coregonus clupeaformis
GCAGAATGATGCTGGAGCCTTTTACCTGTTTTCAGGGTCTGGAGTAGTCATGCTCCTGGTGATGTAACACATCTTTAAGGGGATGTACCTCCTGTCCCCCTGTAGGGACATGGTGGGGGTGAGGGGGACGTCAGAGTGGGGGCTACCCAGCCTCGGGGACTCCGGTGGTGGCGTCTCCCAGCCTATCTCTGACACCGGAGAACCCTTCTTCACATAGGGGTGGCTTCCCGCATGTACTTCACTAGAATATGAGAGACAAGACAATTATGAGTAAGCTTTTTTCACAACCTGTTTAGGGGGTGGCTTCCCGCATGTCCTTCACTGGACCAACAAGAGAAAGTAATGATCCGGTCGCTCAGCTGGTTCCGCAGGGTCGGGTCTTCTTCTCTCCAGGCGATGGACGACCTGGAGAACCCGATCCATCGCTTCGCCCAAGCTGGCTAACATGTTGGAATGCCCCCGGACCCGCTCCACGACTCCAGGCACATTCGCGCTCCTGCTGACTCCATGCTGTTGGGTGTGTGATTCTGTAGTGGGTGATTTGGACGAAGTCAGACGCAGGAGGGAGAATCACATAATAAATGGTTTATTCAGCCAATACAGCGGTTCGCAGCAATGAGTAAAACACTACATTGCGTTATAATGGCACACTGGAGAAAACAAAAACACACGGGTGAATAACCCGGTGATACAATACATAAAGCTCCACTGAGCTATCATCACCTCCACATGAAACAATCACACACAAAGACATGGGGGCAGAAGGAATACTTATACAGGTACTGATGAGGGGATATGAACCAGGTGTGTGTAATAAACAAGACAAAACAAATGGAATGATGAGATGAGGAGCGGCAGTGACTAGAAGGCCGGTGACGACGAACGCCGAAGCCTGCCCGAACAAGAAGAGGAGGCAGCTTCAGAGGAAGTCGTGACAGTAAGCTTTTTCACAACCTGTTTAGGGGTTGCTTCCCGCATGTACTTCCCTGGACCAACAAGAGAAAGTAATGATTTACTACGCTTTCATTGGTAGAGAGGTCATGCATTTACTGCTGTCATTTTGGTGAGGATAGTGCTAAGAGTCCTTGCCAATGTAACTTCAGTAGAGCTAGCTAGTATCTTATAGAGGAGATTGACATGCAGACTCATAAAGTGACCCTGCTGTAACCCCCACAATGTGTACCAGGCCGGTAGTGGTCCATTTCTATTAGTGGTCCAGTTCTATTAGTGGTCCAGTTCTATTAGTGGTCCAGTTCTATTAGTGGTCCAGTTCTATTAATGGTCCAGTTCTATTAATGGTCCAGTTCTATTAGTGGTCCAGTTATATTAGTGGTCCAGTTATATTAGTGGTCCAGTTATATTAATGGTCCAGTTCTATTAGTGGTCCAGTTCTATTATAAGTGTTAATCCATTCTGTAATATCCATTCATTATACCTTGTACCCAGTTTAACACTTTCTGTGAACTCAAAGATATTACACCTCCATGGGAAAACGTTGGTCGGCATTGTTTGAGAGGATTAGATGGATCGCTCCGAACTGTGGATGTGAACCTGGCCAACAGCTGAGAGCTTAGAGCAATTAGAAGTATTCCATACCACACAAGACCTAATTCTACTTTAGACCGCAGCTCTGGGACATGGGATTCATTGGTCGTTTGGTGGCTTCACAGTTTCATACACACAATCTGGGAATCACGTTAAATCCACAGCATAGATCATGAGTCACAGTAGACATGAATAACATAGCTAGTATTACCCTGCTATAAACACACTGTATCAGACTGTATGGAGACCTTTTTTAAATTACAGGGCCATGTGAATAACACTGATGTCAACCATTTACTCAGTGCAAAAAAGCAGGTATCCGCTTACACCAACAGTGATCTGTCTGACTGCATTACATCAATGTCTAAGGAGAAGTGGCAATATCTTATATATAATAGGTCTATGGAGCTCTAAACATATCAGCTGACAAACAGATCTGGTTATCACTGTTCGTATTACATCAATCCAAGGGAAGGTTTCAGAGGATAATATGACAAAGATGTACTCCAAAGGTGAACAAACACGACACAGTAGGTTGGTGGCACCTTAATTGGGGAGGACGGGCTCGTGGTAACGACTGGAGCGGGATTAGAGTAATGGTATCAAATACATCAAACACATGGTTTCCATGTGTTTGATGCCATTCCATCAACTCCGTTCCGGACATTATTATGAGCCGTCCTCCCCTCAGCAGCCTCCACTGAAACACGAGTACAGGCCCTGTTCTTTAAAGAACCAAGGTGAATAAGTAAGACAGGTAAAGAAAGGTATCACTATCTAACAGAAGTTTAAGACTATCATTATGCATAGAAGCTGACAGACAGATCTGACAAAGAAAATAGGCCTACCTCTGCAACTGCAGGGTATGAAGTAATCTTACGGGAATCCTTGCTGAACCCCTTTCATCTCATCGTCATGCTTTTGTTGTAGTTCTGGTGTCATTAGTTCAGGCGCCAGCGGGATGCTTTGAGCGTGAGGTCATACACAGAACTCTGAGTATTCCTCTCTCGTTTACCTTTCCCTCTTTCACTGCTTTTTTCCTTCCTGGTTTGACTCTTTTCTTTACTGTCACTAACGTCACTGTGGTGGCTGCTTCTCCGCTTCTCCACCACTACTTAAAGCAGCTTTGCAATAAGATAACACACCTGTGTCTGTGTGTCAACACATTGAGAAACTCAACTAAACCAATATCCTGAAAACTGAATGAGTCAATGACAGTGACGTGTAAGTATGATGAAAAGTTCTCTAGTGATCAGAATCACTAGAATCTACAGTATACCTGTGTGTTCTCAACTCTGTTTCAAAATAGAAATGTTCCATTTTAGTAGAGGGGAAAATAAAAGCAGGCAGGGTTCATATGTTTATGATTACTGCTATGCCTCGGGAGTCTGTACTTCCTGTGGGGATTGTTTTTGCTACAAAAGACATGAGCTCAAACTGAATCTGAATAATTAACTAGCAAGATTTTCCTTTTTGGTAATTAATGTATTCGCAAAATATAGCATGAGAGGATAATGTATCATGGTTTGGCCGCGTTCTTACTCATCGACCACATGCATGTTGTTTTTTATTTATTTAACTAGGCAAGTCAGTTAAGAACAAATTCTTATTTACAATGACAGCCTACGCTGGCCAAACCCGGACGACGCTAGGCCAATTGTGCGCCGCCCTATGGGACTCCCAATCACGACCAGATTGTGATACAGCCTGGAATCAAACCATGGTCTGTAGTGACGCCTCTAGCACTGAGATGCAGTGCCTTGACCCCTGCGCCACTCGGGAGCCCATGGTTTGGGCAGTGTGTCTTTACTCCGGCCTATGAACTCTGTCCTATGAACTGCTTGCTGAACTGCTTGCTCATAGAAACAGGCCGAATGACCTTTCTGAATGAAAAAATGTCACCATAGAAACACATCTGGTAGAAACCCCAATTCATTTAGAGAATCTCAGCCTAATGGTTAGGTGCAATTCATTTCTTCAGTTATTATCCATATAATGGAAGCCATTATAATAGCCAGCATCCCTCTGAATTCTGAAATAACGTTGAATCTATCTGCCCTATTGTCAGGTGTAATAATAACCTAGTCTTTGTGTTGCCACCCTGTTAACTAGACACAGCCATTAGAGCTAGTTACATTCATTACATAGGTACAGAATGGGGAGCTTTGTTAGCTGCTCTTATTGAGCTCAGAGAAGAAAATGGCTAATAGGCGTGAGTAACTTCTGGATGAATTACACGGCCAGGAAACAAAAAGGGCCCTTTTATGAGACTTTAATTGCAGAATAAGAATGGAGCTCTTTTTACCTCCACTGAATGGGCAGGTAGATACTGCTACAGAACAAAATACCTTTACAGAATACAGAGAGGTCTACAAGGTATCACTTTCCCTGTGCCGCCTGAAATGTATGATGTTATCAAAGCAAGAACAGGTACTTGAATGCCCGGTTAAATGGACTACAGTTTGTATGAACTTTAGCAGAAATATTAGACAATATCACAGTGAGAGTGAGTGTGTTCATAACATAACTTAGCCTGAACGTAATCTATAAGAACAAACAGTAGGGGAGTCTGTACTGTAGCTTATGGAAACAAGTTAAAGGAGGATGTTCAAATAATTCATTCAGGAAACGTCAAAGTAAATTAATCAAACAGTAAATTCACAGAGTGGATAGGAGTGTTGAGAAAACTGTATTCTAAACTGTACTAGGCTATGAGTAGATGGCATGATTCACTCTGTCATCATAGCTTGTGTGTGTGTGTGTGTGTGTGTGTGTGTGTGTGTGTGTGTGTGTGTGTGTGTGTGTGTGTGTGTGTGTGTGTGTGTGTGTGTGTGTGTGTGTGTGTGGCCTCACTACTACTAACAGCTGGTGTAGTGATGAGAGCTTCTCTGAAGACACAACAACCAGTCAACTTGCAGAGAGCGTTGTAGTCTAGACTGCCTGCTGATAACACACACACACACACACACACACACACACACACAGAGGTGAATGTGATGACAGCCAAGCAGTAGACAGTAGAGGCTCAATGAGAGGTCACTGAGTTACTGGAGACTAGCACGGTTGTTTACAACCAGTGTATTACACAGGATATAACAGTGTGTGTGTGGGGGTACATGTGTTTGTGTGCAATACAAATAATGTAGCTTTTATAGAAAATGATATCATTGTAATGTAACAAACCGTTTGTCCTTCCCTACTGGCTCTGCTCCGCAGTGGTGTAGTCAGGCTTCAACTGAGAGAGAAGCTGAAACATGGGAGTCCTCTGGTGTAGTGAGGCTTCAACTGAGAGAGAAGCTGAAACATGGGAGTCCTCTGGTGTAGTGAGGCTTCAACTGAGAGAGAAGATGAAACATGGGAGTCCTCTGGTGTAGTGAGGCTTCAACTGAGAGAGAAGCTGAAACATGGGAGTCCTCCGGTGTAGTGAGGCTTCAACTGAGAGAGAAGCTAAAACATTGAAGTCCTCTGGTGTAGTGAGGCTTCAACTGAGAGAGAAGCTGAAACATGGGAGTCCTCTGGTGTAGTGAGGCTTCAACTGAGAGAGAAGATGAAACATGGGAGTCCTCTGGTGTAGTGAGGCTTCAACTGAGAGAGAAGCTGAAACATGGGAGTCCTCTGGTGTAGTGAGGCTTCAACTGAGAGAGAAGCTGAAACATGTGAGTCCTCTGGTGTAGTGAGGCTTCAACTGAGAGAGAAGCTGAAACATGGGAGTCCTCTGGTGTAGTGAGGCTTCAACTGAGCAAGAAGCTGAAACATGGGAGTCCTCTGGTGTAGTGAGGCTTCAACTGAGAGAGAAGCTGACTATGCATTCCAACCAGAGGAGGCTGGTGGGAGGAGCTGTGGAGGAAAGGCTCATTGTAATGGCTGGAATGGAATAAATGGAATGGAGCCAAACATATGGTTTCCATATGTTTGATACTGTTCCAATAATCCCACCAGCCCACCAGCCTCCTCTGACTCCAACCCCGTACTGTCTTTGAGCTTATCATTACAGCAGAAGTCTGCTCTGCCTTGCTGGGATCCTGCTTCCTTCTGCTAGAACTGTAATAACCCTGATCTCTCTCTCTCTCTCTCTCTCTCTCTGTTTGTGTGTGTGTGTGTGTGTGTGTGTGTGTGTGTGTGTGTGTGTGTGTGTGTGTGTGTGTGTGTGTGTGTGTGTGTGTGTGTGTGTGTGTGTGTGTGTGTGTGTGTGTGTGTGTGTGTGTGTGTGTGTGTGTGTGTGTGTGTAATAACCCTGCTCTCTCAGGGGAAGGTCAGGCTGTTTATACAAGGCAACAGACAGTTTTATGTTGTCTGGTTACATAGTGAGGTAGAGGTTGTTTCTTTGATTCTCCTTCTGGACATGTGTGTTTCACCCATAGGACTGCAGAGAAATGTGTGTAAGCCTGTATAGTTTTTGGCAAAACTTGATATTACACTCCCAGTCCTGTGATGCACGATTCCCAATTGGTGTCCAAGGTTGGATGATAAAGATTTCCTCAGAAATTCAAAGTATTCGATTTCGCAACATGGAGAGGGAGTCACCTAAATATTTATTGACAAGGAACAAGGACATATTTCCTTATTACGTAAACAGTTGAAGTTGCTGATAGGCCTATTGAACATTTTTATTTTAGTAGGTGAAAATGTAACTAAAGTCTATGGAGAACTAAATAAAACCCTTTTGATAAATTAAAATAATTTTTGTTCTGTTTTATAGCACTATTAAATGCTATTTACAAAATAAATTGATCTTAATGGGGTTAGCCATCAGTGGTCGAGTTGACAAGCCACTTACGGAGTTGACGACAAATACTCAAAACAGACATATTTTTTGCCTCTAAAAGTAAAAGTTCAAAACAAACGTTTGTAAAATATGGAAAATGATTCATTTAAAAAATATCCAATAAAAACATAATCATTCTATCAGATCTTTCAGCACTGTGATGGAGTTGATGTTTTACTTCATTCAAAATTCATATTCTATCGTAATCTATCAGGCAGATGGAGCTGACAGTTGGTTGTTACCATGGTGATTCCAATATTGTTTGTTTAAATCTATCAGATTTACAGACCAATGGTCTTGTTGCACTACATGTAATGAGAACATGAATAAGAGGTCCTTATGGTATAGCTGACCCTGCTCATTCCTTGTTCGTTGACAAAATCTCACAGAGGGCTATTGCAAGAAACTACAGTACCAGTCAAAAGTTTGGACACACCTACTCATTCAAGGGTTTTTCTTTATTTTTACAATTTTCTACATTGTAGAATAATAGTGAAGATATCAAAACTATGAAATAACACATATGGAATCATGTAGTAACCAAAAAGGTGTAAAACAAATCAAAATATATTTTAAATTTTAGATTCTTCAAAGTAGCCACCCTTTGCCTTGATGACAGCTTTGCACACTCTTGGCATTCTCTCAACCAGCTTCACCTGGAATGCTTTTCCAATAGTCTTGAAGGAGTTCCCACATATGCTGAGCACTTGTTGACTGCTTTTCCTTCACTCTGCGGTCCAACTCATCCCAAACCATCTCAATTGGGTTGAGGTCGGGTGATTGTGGAGGCCAGGTCATCTGATGCAGCACTCCATCACTCTCCTTCTTGGTAAAATAGCCCTTACACAGCCTGGAGGTGTGTTGGGTCATTGTCCTGTTGAAAAATAAATGATAGTCCCACTAAGCGCAAACCAGATGGGATGGCGTATCGCTGCAGAATGCTGTGGTAGCCATGCTGGTTAAGTGTGCCTTGAATTCTAAATAAATCACTGATAGTTTCACCAGCAAAGCACCATCACACCTCCTCCTCCGTGCTTCACGGTGGGAACCACACATGCGGAGATCATCCATTCCCCCTACTCTGCATCTCACAAAGATACAGCGGTTTGAACCAAAAATCTCAAATTTGGACTCATCGACAAGGACAGTTTCCACCAGTCCATTGCTCGTGTTTCTTGGCCCAAGCAAGTCTCTTCTTCTTATTGGTGTCCTTTAGTAGTGGTTTCTTTGCAGCAATTCGACCATGAAGGCCTGATTCACGCAGTCTCCTCTGAACAGTTGATGTTGAGATGTGTCTGTTACTTGAACTCTGTGAAGCATTTATTTGGGCTGCAATTTCTGAGGCTGGTAACTCTAATGAACTTATCCTCTGCAGCAGAGGTAACTCTGGGTCTTCCTTTCTTGTGGCGGTCCTCATCAGAGCCAGTTTCATCATGGCGCTTGATGGTTTTTGCGACTGCACTTGAAGAAACTTTCAAAGTTCTTGAAATGTTCCAGATTGACCTTCATGTCTTGAAGTAATGATGGACTGTCATTTATCTTTGCTTAATTGAGCTGTTCTTGCCATAATATGGACTTGGTCTTTTACCAAATAGGGCTATTTTCTGTATACCAACCCAACCTTGTCCGAAAACAACTTAAGAAGGAAAGAAATTCCACAAATTAACTTTTAACAAGGCACACCTGTTAATTGAAATGCATTCCAGGTGACTACCTCATGAAGCTGGTTGAGAGTGTGCAAAGCTGTCATCAAGGCAAAGTGTGGCTACTTTGAAGAATTTGTTTAACACTTTTTTGATTATTTCATAGTTTTGATGTCTTCACTATTATTCTACAATGAAGAAGAAAATAGTAAAAAATAAAGAAAAACCCTGGAATGAGTAGGTGTGTCCAAACTTTTGACTGGTAATGTACATAAGATAATTTCTCAGTTAATATCTATTATTGCCAGTTTTTAGAATTGTAAACACTATTTTGGAGTTTGAAATGGGCATCATTTGCCCAGGAAAAGGGCATTCCAGGCATAGAGCCGACATGGAAATTAATAATATTGAAAGTATTTAGAAAATTGCAAAAACAAATATTTATGTTCGTGTGCCCAGTTGACAGAGGTTGATCACTCATGTGTTTGAGAGCACACATATTAATGTGCGTAATTCCGCTGGCAGCCTGCACATAGGTTTGAGGATGCCACCGGCCCCCCATCCTTCACCAAGAAAGAATGTATCGAACGACAGTTGGTCCCGTTCTGTTCTTACCTTCTAGCGTCACTTCTCTCCCGGCTCGTTTCAGCCCCTGCACCGCCTCGTCATGCGTAGCGTCTCGCAGGTTCACACCGTTCACCGACAGAATCGCGTCCCCGACATACAAGGCTTGGGTTTGATCCGCAGCCAGACCTTTGAAGATCTTACTAATAAGTATCGGCATTTTATTCTCTTTTCCTCCTTTTATGCTGATGCCGAGTCCCCCTACCTCTTGCTTTATTACTTTCACGCATCTTTTTCTGTTAGCGATCGCCTCTGGCACTTGCTCCTGTAAATCCGTGAAAGCTGTCCTCACCGCAGTTTTCGGACTGTTCGTGTGATCCGGGTGAGTTGCGTTGCTCCGGTAAGATCCATTGGTGATGCCGTTTAGGTTCTCATTCTCTCCCAGATCCTCGCAACTCAGCGTTAGGGCTTCTTCGTTCAAGTTGGCCAAAACTTTGTGCCATCGGTCCCTCACCAAAACCTCCAAAAATCCACTTTTTTGTACTCTGTTCCCCGAAATTACTGTAGCTACCGCCATCTTTGGAGCATTCTTAAAATGCCATGTGATTAAAACTCACATAGGACTTTACCCCCGAACTTCTCAGCATGGCTTTTCAATAGTTCAGCAACTTCAGCTCACATCTCTTTTTTTGGCAACATAGCCTAGTCCCTGCTCCAACAGCCCATATCCTCTTTGGGTGGAGCAAACTCGAAGGGCAATCCCACTAAGCAAATGACATTTCTATTCAAACAGAACACTGCCGAGAGCTGTGCTGAAGTTCAAATGACATGTGTAGCCTACAATAACGTAATTTAAGTGCATAATACCTTATTACACCCGTATTACATAAATTATTACCACCCTTTGACAAACATTACCAGGCATGCTTGGTTTCATTCAGAGGGCGACCCGTGTAAAGGAATGTCCCAATGTTGGGACAGTTGTGACTTTGGAGGTGTCCGCCTAGTAGACTGCTGCCTGTCCCTCTCTCTCCTGTGCGGTCCATGCAGCATGCCAGGTGCGCATTGTTTGCTCGGCTTCGGAAGCGTATTTTTTTGGGGGTTTAAACACAAAACATGCGTCAAAACATTTTAAATCGTATTTCCTAATATCTCACTGACTAAATGCACTTTCAATGGTGAATACACATGTGTAAACTAGCCTACAATAGCCTAATAACCTACACATATGCATTATTGTAGGCTAATTGGGAATGAGCATATTGAATGAGTTATGAGTAATGGATTATATACTAGAATTGTAAACACTACATATGAGAAAACTTTACAGAAGTATGTTAACACAATCTGAAACACGATGAGAGAACGTTACAGAAGTACTGTATGTTAGCGCCATCTGTTGGTGGAGAGACAACCTGCGTAGCCCTGCCGTCTGTCACAATATACAGTATATAGTCCTGCCGTCTGTCACAATATACAGTATATAGTCCTGCCGTCTGTCACAATATACAGTCTATAGTCCTGCCGTCTGTCACAATATACAGTATATAGTCCTGCCGTCTGTCACAATATACAGTCTATAGTCCTGCCGTCTGGCACAATATACAGTATATAGTCCTGCCATCTGGCACAATATACAGTATATAGTCCTGCCATCTTTCACAATATACAGTCTATAGTCCTGACGTCTGTCACATTATACAGTATATAACAGTTTTCTGATCAAAAACATGTATAAATATTAGTTTTTTAGTTATAAAAAAAAGAATGTTGGACATAAAAGACTGTAAAAACACCAGGAAATCAGCTCCAAGTGATTTTAATTTTGGAAATCTGTTCTAAAGTTTTCCCATGCATAATAGAGAGAGATATGTGATTGTATACAAATGTAAGCAAGGTTTGAAATGATTATGTTTTAGTCAAATATGGTATCTGTTTGGGCTTCTTGCGGTCAATTTGCAGTCTACAAATTATTTGTAATTATGTTCTGGCCCCCTGACCATCCGCTCAAGGAGAAATCAGCCCGCGGCTGAATCTAGTTGATGATCCCTGGTCTATAGCTAATATTTTCTCTGCGCCTTTCAATATTTATAGGCCTATTTCTGAGAACCGAACTTTATTATTTTTCTTTGCATAATATCAAACCAATTTCGACTCCTCTTCTGGTGTGTTGAAGAGAGAGAGAGTTATTTCTGTCCTGGGAATAGAGAACTGAAACATTTCTATTAATATACAGATCTGATCTGCCCATTAATTATTTTTCATCATTTTGAGTTTTGAGATCAGGCTAAATAAATCTATCCTAGAGTAAAGTCTACAAAGTCCGCCTAACTCTTTCTATGGGGGAGGCCGAAACGACACCCTATTCCCTATTTAGTGCACTTCTTTTGACCAGGGCCCATAGGGTTCTGGTCAGAAGTAGTGTACTATAGGGAATAGGGTGCCATTTCCTGTTTCCGAAAGCTCCATATCCAGTGGCGACCCATCATTCAGGGCAGGTGGGGCAGAGCTAAACATGTTATTTTGCCGTTAATACGTGTCACATATCAGTTTGCAAACAATGTATATATATATATTTTAATAATTTAGTTAATAAAGCCACATACAAACATGGTCTCTTTTTTGCTTTCTTGAGTAAGGCAGCTCCAAAATGCAGGTGTTTCAGCCTAGCTCAGTGCTTTCTGTGGTGGTGGGGCAGCCTGCGGAAAATACGGAGCGTAGGGGTTGGTAATGTTCTCTATTTGCGCCGGGATTGGCTCAGTGTTCTGTCACTCATGGGGACACTACATCACCACAAAATCTACAGGGAGAGCTCGAAAATACAAGCCCATTGGGTGCTGCCATAGAGTTACATTAGAAGTGCCCATCCAAGAAGGCTCAAGGTCATTGGCAACAGATAAAATGACATCAAATAACGTTATATCTACCATAGCTTTTATTGGACTGATCATGTCAACATCATACTTCAAAAATATTAGCTAGCAAGCTAGCAGTCATCATCAAAAATCAAGTCGACAATCTCCTTGCAAATCCTTTTCAATCCTTGTCATATGAAGAGAAGTTATGAAGATAAATTATAGATAAAACGTATTGGTGCTCATCAGCCATTGGGCATAAACATTACACAAGTTGGAAATCGCAAATTCAACAATGAGTGGTTCGGAAGGAATCAGTGGCTAACTGCAAGCTTTGCAAAGCAATCACTAGCCTGCTATTCAGTGGAGTGGGTGTTTGGTCCATGTCTGAGTTTAAGGGTCTCTTTTCCAAGCTTAAAAGGATAAACATTCAACATTGGCCATGCTGTCAATCCAGCATGACTTCTGCCACATTCAAAACAACTTTAAACTCGGAACTGGGAAATCTCAGACTTCAGTGAGTTCAAGACAACTGGGAACTCAGAAAAAAACGAGTTGGAAAATACGTTTTGAATGGTCATCCAACTCGGAATTCCAAGTCGGGAACTCTGGCCTCTTACTAGAGCTCCGACCTGAAGATCACTGACGTCATGATCCAACCTTGTTTTTTTCAGAGTTCCCAGTTGTCTTGAAAACAACATAAATCCAGAGAATTTACACTTTTTAATGTCCTGTCGGTAGGATATACGTGATATTAGTTAGTCTATTTTGTTATCCAATGATTGTACGTTGGCTAATAGGACTGATGGTAGAGGCAGATTAAATAGTTATTACCAGGCCATTACCTAATTAATTCATAACAAACTAATTAACACATTTATAGTGAGGTCTAAACATAGAAGTATTTTCTTCTGCTGTTCTATTTAATGATCAGTTTCACTTCCTGGTAATAATGTGAATGATATCTGTGACATCGTCCTATCATCTCTGTCACCTAAGCTAAAGTTAGGCCTGATTATGAATAACCAGACAATGTTTATGGAGCTGTTTATGAGGTATTTATTGAATATAATGTGGGATTAGCGATGTATTTCGATGTCTTGATTGTTGATCACCTGCAAACGAGAGGAGACATGTATGAGAGTTTGTTGTGCGTCTCCCTGTCTAAACATGTATGTAACGATCAATAGTTCCAACTATGATGTGAACATGTTTATCATCTGAAACGTAGAGGTAAAGCTGTAGAAATGTAAAGGCTTACCTTGTATTTCCTTGTTTATTGAAGAGAGTTGAGTCTTGTTTCCTGATCTGATTTTTACAGGCGAATAGTGGGTGCGTTCGAACGCATGGTATATACAGGTTACAGGTATAGCGGACGTAGTTTATATCCCCAGAGTATAGTTAATGCCGTGAGCATAGTTTAGCACAGTTATTGATACGTGTGCTGGTATATATAAATGTCTTTATCATCTGAACATGTGTGTATTGTAAGGCTTGCCTTGTGATGTTAATTGAACATGGTGTGAAATGGCAGTCTCCCATTGGCTGGTGCATTATTGGCATTGGTAGTTAAACCCTGTCATTGCGTTGTTTGCCAGACAGAGACTTGACAGTGCAAGGTTTGCAGGCTCCCTGGTGCAGGCATGAGTGAAGCCAGGGTTTTCGTTAGATTTTTATTGGTCATCGTGCTGTTTATTTGTTTTTGTAAGTACTTGTACAGTGGTTGGCAATATTAATTATTCACCTTCCAAATAAAAAGCCTAACTTTGGCAACAAAAATCCATCAACTTGGTCAGCCTCCTCACTGTTAAAATCCTATTGCTGGGTCAACCTCACAATAGTATTTCAGGAACACCTTTCTCTTTATAATGTTGACAAGACTATTCCAAGATCCAGGAAAGATAAAGCCTGGCTGGCCCACAGTGTTGGAGTTTGCATTGCAGCAGTATATCCAGTGGGTTTACAGAGATGAAATAAAAACTTCCAGTGTAATTTATAACTGTAGATGGGGATAAATCTGACCTGAATATTTCCTGGCCACGAATTATGAGTGGCTGCTCCACAGTGGAACTCCAAAGGAAGGTTGACCCAAATGAGCATAGCATTTAGGTTGCATCCCAAATGGTACCCTATTCCCTTTAAAGCGCACTACATTATTTATGGTATAGGGTGCCATTGGGCAACGGTCAAAAGTAGTGTACAATGTAGGAAATAGGATGCCATAAAAAAAAAGGTATTTAATGAAACGTAGGACCTGGCTCCTACGGCAAGTCAGTGTAGTGAAACAGCAGGGAAGAAACATGCAGCTCATAATAAAGAGATATGTTGAGGATTTGTTACTGTTACTGTTCTCACGTGTGTGTGTGTATGTGTGTGTATGTGTGTGTGTGTGTGTGTGTGTGTGTGTGTGTGTGTGTGTGTGTGTGTGTGTGTGTGTGTGTGTGTGTGTGTGTGTGCTGAGGAGACTGTACTTAAACGTTAAGGACCTGTGGTCTCATTTAAAACATATTTCCATCCAGGGTTTGACTTACAGTACCCATAGTTTAGTTTTTAAGAGGTGTAAGGTTACATAATGAATTGCATTAACACCTAAGGCATTGTATTAATTCCATATGGAATGAATGGTTTTTGTAGGTGGGGGGTTATATAGGCTAAAGTCTCAGGGCTCCAGGCTTTCAGACCCATGTTTCCACCTCCCCACTGTGTGCTGCAGCAGGACTCCCAGACCTATCTGGGTTGGTACCTCCATAAACACCATGTATCCATAAGTGTAGGACTACATACAGACATAGATCAATAATATTGCTGAGGCAAGGTAATGTTAACCAGGAGCAGGCCTCCTGGGTCAAATAGGCACTAGGATATATGGCAAACATATAGCTGTACATGATTTAGTGTGTGTGTGTCTGCACACGTGTGTGTGTCCCTATATGCATGTGTGTGTGCAACACATGTCTAGCAGAATACTGTAGACGCTGACATACAATATATGGCCTCTGAAATGGTAACATAATGTAGTGTTGAACTTTCCCCTGCTATAGTTTACATGGTGTGGTAACATAATGTAGTGTTGAACTTTCCCCTGCTATAGTTTACATGGTGTGGTAACATAATGTAGTGTTGAACTTTCCCCTGCTATAGTTTACATGGTGTGGTAACATAATGTAGTGTTGAACTTTCCCCTGCTATAGTTTACATGGTGTGGTAACATAATGTAGTGTTGAACTTTCCCCTGCTATAGTTTACATGGTGTGGTAACATAATGTAGTGTTGAACTTTCCCCTGCTATAGTTTACATGGTGTGGTAACATAATGTAGTGTTGAACTTTCCCCTGCTATAGTTTACATGAGTGTTAAATTGAGAGTGTGTATTATCATCCCTGACTGCTGTGCCACAGGGACATATTATAGTGTGTGTGTGTATGTGAGTTATATTGGTGTGTGTGTGTGTACATGCATGCTTGCACAAACGTGTGTGTATGTTGAGCTTCCTCTTCCCCTCTCCCTCCCCTCAGTCAGTCATCCCACTGGGCAAAGCGTGGAGATGAATCACAGAGGAAATGGTCTCTCTGTGCCGCGCAACCCAATGGATGACTGAATGAGAGCTCTTAGAAACAAACCAAGGGCTCAGAGCTGGGCGCCCCCTGTGACTGGCCTACAAACACACACACACATAAACATACACACATACACACACACAATCACTCACTCACTCACTCACACACACACACACACACACACACACACACACACACACACACACACACACACACACACACACACACACACACACACACACACACACACACACACACACACACACACACACACACACACACACACACACACACACACACACACTCCTAATGGTTTTCACTATGCACAGTCAGATCAAAGAGAGACCGAGTGAACAGCCAGGCTGACTGGAGCCTGGTTAGGTCCCAAATGGCACCCTATTCCCTATGTAGTGCACTGCTTTCAACCAGGGCCCATAGGTCTCTGGTCAAAAGTAGTGCACTATATAGGGAATAGGGTGCCATTTGGGACACAACCTTGGTCATGTCCCCCTCGGGGATCTATGTGCGTGTGTGCGTGCACGTGGGTGGAAGGGATTTTTGGAGTGGCGGACACCTTTTGGTAACATGATATCCTCACTGGTCCCACTCCCATTAACGATAGCAACGTTTTTCTGTTGTTGGTCTTACCATTTTGTGAAATCAAGGAAGAGTCGCTGTCCCTTGCTAGTAGTAGCTAGCTGGCAGCCTGGCTAGTTGGCTTTAGCCTGGCTAAAAACATAGCAATGTGATATAATCAGATTGACAATTAATTCAAAAATGTTATACTTGCCAGTGTAACCTAAAACATTGATATGCTGCTTATGTATTAATTCCCATATCAGCTAAAAAACAGAATGTCATGTTTTGTTCACGGAGCATAAAGCACATGGCTCGCTAGTTGGCTACAGCAGGTTCTACCATTTCACAATAGCCTGGAATCACTAGTTATTACATAAACGAAATACCTTTTTGGGTGGATTCTTCTTGTTTGGTTTACTGTTTGAACAGTCGCTGAGATTATATTTGGTTATCAATGCAAAATATGCTAATTTGATGAATAGCCTATATAGCCTATAGATCAGATCAAGGAACCAAGCGACAACACAGCCCACACAGCTGCGGAAGCAATGATAGTCGCTAGATTATTTTACTTTAGATTTGTGTGTATTGTGTATATTGTTGTGAAATTGTTAGTTTGACGAGGTGTGAAAGAAGGAGTCAGGCGCAGGAGGTAAAATACCGAAGTCCAGAGTTTAATCCGTTTGCATAAATCAAACGCCCCAAGCGTCTGATAAACCCTCAGTGTCAAAACTCAAAGGCAGCCTGAAAAGTAGCTGAATTTGTCGCTATACTCTTTAACAAAAAAAGTAGCTGTAGTGGTCAGAAAACTCGCTAAATGTAGCGAAAAGCCGCTAAGTTGGCAACACTGCGTCGAATGCTGCAGCGTATTACAAGGAGCCTCCCCTTTTACATTTACATCATTTAGCAGACGCTCTTATCCAGAGCGACTTACAAATTGGTGCATTCAACTTATGATAGCCATTTTTATTAATTTTTTGGCGGGTGGGGTAGAAGGATTACTTTATACTATTCCAGGTATTCCTTAAAGAGGTAGGGTTTCAAGTGTCTCAGGAAGGTGGTGAGTGACTCCGCTGTCCTGGCGTCGTGGGGGAGCTTGTTCTACCATTGGGGTGCCAGAGCAGCAAATAGCTTTGACTGGGCTGAGCAGGAACTGTGCTTCCGTAGAGGTAGGGGAGCTAGCAGGCCAGAGGTGGATGAACGTAGTGCCCTCGTTTGGGTGTAGGGACTGATCAGAGCCTGAAGGTAAGGAGGTGCCGTTCCCCTCACAGCTCCGTAGGCAAGCACCATGGTCTTGTAGCAGATGCGAGCCTCAACTGGAAGCCAGTAGAGTGTGCGGAGGAGCGGGGTGACATGAGAGAACTTGGGAAGGTCAAACACCAGACGGGCTGCAGCATTCTGGATAAATTGTAGGGGTTTAATGGCACAGGCAGGGAGCCCAGCCAACAGCAAGTTGCAGTAATCCAGACGGGAGATGACTAGTGCCTGGATTAGGACCTGTGCCGCTTTCTGTGTAAGGTAGGGTCGTACTCTGCGAATGTTGTAGAGCATGAACCTGCAGGATCGGGTCACCGCTTTGATGTTAGCGGAGAATGACAGGGTGTTGTCCAGGGTCACGCCAAGGTTCTTTGCACTCTGGGAGGAGGACACAATGGAGTTGTCAACCGTGATGGCGAGATCATGGAGCGGGCAGTCCTTCCCCGGGAGGAAGAGCAGCTCCGTCTTGCTGAGGTTCAGCTTGAGGTGGTGATCCGACATCCACACTGATATGTCTGCCAGAAATGCAGAGATGCGATTCGCCACCTGGTTATCAGAAGGGGGAAAGGAGAAAATTAATTGTGTGTTGTCTGCATAGCAATGATAGGAGAGACCATGTGAGGATATGACAGAGCCAAGTGACTTGGTGTATAGAAAGAATAGGAGAGGGCTAGAAACTGAGCCCTGGGGGACACCAGTGGTGAGAGCACGTGGTGCCGAGACAGATTCTCGCCATGCCACCTGGTAGGAGCGACCTGTCAGGTAGGACGCAATCCAAGAGTGAGCAGCGCCAGAGATGCCCAACTCGGAGAGGGTGGAGAGGAGGATCTGATGGTTCACAGTATCAAAGGCAGTGGATAGGTCTAGAAGGATAAGAGCAGAGGAGAGAGAGTTAGCTTTAGCAGTGCAGAGAGCCTCCGTGACACAGAGAAGAGCAGTCTCAGTTGAATGACCAGTCTTGAAATCTGACTGGTTTGGATCAAGAAGTTCATTCTGAGAGAGATAGCAGGAGAGTTGGCTAGAGACAGCATGCTCAATAGTTTTGGAGAGAAAAGAAAGAAGGGATACTGGTCTGTAGTTGTTGACATCGGAGGGATCGAGTGTAGGTTTGTTGAGGAGGGGTGCAACTCTCGCTCTCTTGAAGACGGAAGGGACATGGCCAGCGGTCAAGGATGAGTTGATGAGCGAGGTGAGGTAAGGGAGAAGGTCTCCGGAAATGGTCTGGAGAAGAGAGGAGGGGATAGGGTCAAGCGGACAGGTTGTTGGGCGGCCGGCCATCGCAAGTCGCAAGATTTCATCTGGAGAGAGAGGAGAGAAAGAAGTCCCGTTTCGAGTCCTTAGGTAGGGTAGGGCAGTGTGAGCAGGACCAGCGGTGTCATTTGACTTAATAAATGAGGATCGGATGTCGTCAACCTTCTTTTCAAAATGGTTGACGAAGTCATCCACATAGAGGGAGGAGGGAGGGGGAGGAGGAGGAGGATTCAGCAGGGAGGAGAAGGTGGCAAAGAGCTTCCTAGGGTTAGAGGCAGAGGCTTGAAATGTAGAGTGGTAGAAAGTGGCTTTAGCAGCGGAAACAGAGGAAGAGAATGTAGAGAGGAGGGAGTGAAAAGATGACAGGTCCGCAGGGAGTCTAGTTTTCCTCCATTTCCACTCGGCTGCCCGGAGCCCTCTTCTGTGAGCTCGCAATGAGTCATCAAGCCACGGAGCAGCAGGGGAGGAGGACCGAGCCGGCCGGGAGGATAGGGGACATAGAGAGTCAAAAGATGCAGAAAGGGAGGAGAGGAGGGTTGAGGAGGCAGAATCAGGAGATCGGAGGGAAAAGGATTTAGCAGAGGGAAGAGATGATAGGATGGAAGAGGAGAGAGTAGCGGGAGAGAGAGAGCGAAGTTTGCGACGGCACATTACCATCTGAGTAGGGGCAGAGTGAGTAGTGTTGGAGGAGAGCGAGAGAGAAAAGGATACAAAGTAGTGGTCAGAGACTTGGAGGGGAGTTGCAGTGAGATTAGTAGAAGAACAGCATCTAGTAAAGATGAGGTCAAGCGTATTGCCTGCCTTGTGAGTAGGGGGGGACGGTGAGAGGGTGAGGGCAAAAGAGGAAAGGAGTGGAAAGAAGGAGGCAGAGAGAAATGAGTCAAAGGCAGACGTAGGGAGGTTAAAGTCACCCAGAACTGTGAGGGGTGAGCCATCGTCAGGAAATGAACTTATCAAGGTGTCAAGCTCATTGATGAACTCTCCAAGGGAACCTGGAGGGAGATAAATGACAAGGATGTTAAGCTTGAATGGGCTAGTGACTGTGACAGCATGGAATTCAAATGAGGAGATAGACAGATGGGTCAGGGGGAAAATAGAGAATGTCCACTTGGGAGAGATTAGAATTCCTGTGCCACCACCGCGCTGACCAGATGCTCTCGGGATATGCAAGAACACATGGTTAGATGAGGAAAGAGCAGTAGGAGTAGCAGTGTTTTCTGTGGTAATCCATGTTTCCGTCAGCGCCAAGAAGTCGAGGGACTGGAGGGTAGCATAGGCTGAGATGAACTCTGCCTTGTTGGCCGCAGAACTGCAGTTCCAGAGGCTGCCAGAGACCTGGAACTCCACGTGGGTCGGGCGCGCAGGGACCACCAGATTAGAGTGGCAACAGCCACGTGGTGTGAAGCGTTTGTATGGCCTGTGCAGAGAGGAGAGAACAGCGATAGACAGACACATAGTTGAGAGGTTACAGGAAAAGGCTACAATAATGCAAAGGAGATCGGAATGAAATAAACTAAACATCTGGGAAAGCGAGAGAGCGGGCCTCCCCTCACTTACGTTTCAAGGAAAACACTCAAATAAAACTCTCCCAATTTCACTTTAGAAATTATAATTGTTGTAAACTACAGCGGTTCAATGTTTTCTAGGAATAGACTCTAACTTAGTTTATTCAGCTAGCTAACTTGGTACAGTATTCTTCAGTGAAAATCGTCCAGGGCACCGAATCCTATGCCGCCAAAGCCAACTAGCATGCCAGCCTCCAATAACACGGTTTAGCACCAATACTCTGTTACAACAAACCACCAGTGTGTTAACACGCCAAGCAGATCATTCGTGTCCGTGTCTAACGTTGTGTAAAGTTTTGGGTTAGTTTTGACAGTTTGAGTGAGTACGTCGTCAACTTATTCAGCCAGTTAGTTAGCTAGAATAGTTAGCATACTAGCTAGCCATTGCTCTCTGCCAACGAACCAACCCATCCCACGGCACGAACACACAGAGAGCCAAGCTAACGTTAACTAGTCACCCATGTCCCGAATTCGCTTGAACAACTCTGGTTACCAGTATGTAAAAACAAAACAGAAATAAAAATGTATGTTATAACTTACCCTTAGTAGCTACTGTTAGCCAGTTAAGTGCAAATTACTTTTGTTAGTCATTTAGCAGACACTCTTATCCAGAGCAACTTACAGTTAGTGAGTGCAAACATTTTCCATACTGGCCCCTCATGGGAATCGAACCCACAACCCTGGCGTTGCACGCGCCATTCTCTACCAACTGAGCTACAGGAGGCCTTGTAGGTAGCTTAAGGAAGGCCACTCTGTCCTTGGATCCTTGGACATCAGTGCTGAGGTTCCAGCCCCTAAGTGAAAGCAGGCTGTGCTGTGTAAAATAATGCGCCCCAGCATAGGGGCTTCCGTCATAGCGGCAGGATGAACTGATTAAGGCAGGCGATTGTGAAATGAAAAGAGGTCGGTTGGTCGAGTTGGTTGGGTTCATCTGGCTGTAGGCTCTGGGAGCCGATCTATTTCAGATTAACAGGCAGACTGGTTCGCTCTCTCTGTCTTTCTCTCTCTCTCTCTCTCTCTCTCTCTCTCTCTCTCTCTCTCTCTATCTCTCTCTCTCTCTCTGACAGGCAGGCAAGCAAGCAAGCAGACAGACAGACAGACAGACCGGCAGAAAGACAGACAGATATGCTGGTTCTCTCTCCTCTCCCCTCCTCAGTGGATCGCCAGATTCGATGACATTGAGGCCACATGTGGAACCATTAGGGCCAACTCAGCGTTTTGTCTCCCACGGTGAATAGGGTACATGTAATATTTACCAGATTGCAGGCCAGGCCCCCCAAAGGCCCTCTCTGCTTTCTGATGGCCGAGCAAGATATAGGGGGACCGACTGGCCCAGAGGTAGCAGAGAGCAGGAAGGGCTTTAAAAAAAAAGAAACACCTTTTGACACTGTGTTTGTGTTTGCGTGTGCTTGCGTGCATGAATGTGTGTGTGTCTATCTGTCTGTGTGTGTGTGTGTGTGTGTGTGTCCGTGTAATAGTAAACATTTGCTGACTCATGAATGTATCAGTGTATTTTGTTCAACGTGAAAAAGAGCCTTACGTCTATGGAAACACCCCTATAGATGTTGCTGCACTCAACAAATGATGTGACATCTCAACCAAACTATTACAGACTACAAAGGGAAGCTAAATGACTTCTATGCGCGCTTCGAGGCAAGCAACACTGAAGCATGCATGATAGCACCAGCTGTTACGGACGACTGTGTGATCACGCTCGCCGTAGCCGATGTGAGCAAGACCTTTAAACAGGTCAACATTCAGAAGGCCGCAGGGCCAGATGGATTACCAGGACGTGTACTCCGAGCATGTGCTGACCAACTGGCAAGTGTCTTCACTGACATTTTCAACCTGTCCTTGGCCGAGTCTGTAATACCTACATGTTTCAAGCAGATCACCATAGTCCCTGTGCCCAAGAACACCAAGGTA
Source organism: Coregonus clupeaformis (assembly GCF_020615455.1). NCBI lineage: Eukaryota > Metazoa > Chordata > Actinopteri > Salmoniformes > Salmonidae > Coregonus > Coregonus clupeaformis. The sequence goes on from NC_059208.1 coordinate 21,601,916, forward strand.
ACCAGCCTAAATGACTACCAACCCGTAGCAGTCACGTCTGTAGCCGTGAAGTGCTTTGAAAGGCTGGTAATGGCTCACATCAACACCATCATCCCAGAAACCCTAGACCCACTCCAATTTGCATACCGCCCCAACATATTCACTGATGACGCAATCTCTATTGCACTCAACACTGCCCTTCCCACCTGGACAAAAGGAACACCTACGTGATAATGCTGTTCATTGACTACAGCTCAGCGTTCAACACCATAGTGCCCTCAAAGCTCATCACTAAGCTAAGGACCCTGGGACTAAACACCTGCCTCTGCAACTGGATCCTGGACTTCCTGACACCATCATTAAGTTTACCGACGACACAGCGGTGGTAGGCCTGATCACCGACAACGATGAGACAGCTTATAGGGAGGAGTGTGGTGCCAGGACAGCAACCTCTCCCTCAACGTGATCAAGACAAAGGAGATGATCGTGGACTGCAGGAAAAGGAGGGCCAAGCACGCCCCCATTCTCATCGACGGGGCTGTAGTGGAGCAGGTTGAGAGCTTCAAGTTCCTTGGTGTCCACATCACCAACAAACTATCATGATCCAAACACACCAAGACAGTCGTGAAGAGGGCATGACAACGCCTATTCCCCCTCAGGAGACTGAAAGGATTTGGCATCGGGCCTCAGATCCTCAAAAAGTTATACAGCTGCACCAAGGCCCTAAAAATTGTCAAAGACTCCAGCCACCCTAGTCATAGACTGTTCTGTCTGCTACCCCACGGCAAGCCGTACCGGAGCGCCAAGTCTAGGTCCAGCTAATCAAATGGCTACCCGGACAATTTGCATTGACCCCCTCCAGCTTTTTTACGGTGCTGCTACTCACTGTTTGTTATCTATTATCAATGCATAGTCACTTTACCCCTACCTACAGTTCCAGTCAAAAGTTTGGACACACCTACTCATTCAAGGGTTTTTATTTATTTGTACTATTTTCTGCATTGTAGAATAATAGTGAAGACATCAAAACTATGAAAAAACACATATGGAATCATGTAGTAACCAAAAAATTGTTAAACAAATCAAAATATATTTTATATTTGAGATTCTCCAAATAGCCACCCTTTGCCTTGATGACAGCTTTGCACACTCTTGGCATTCTCTCAACCAGCTTCACCTAGAATGCTTTCCAACAGTCTTGAAGGAGTTCCCACATATGCTGAGCACTTGTTGGCTGCTTTTCCTTCACTCTGCGGTCCAACTCATCCCAAACCATCTCAATTTGGTTGAGGTCGGGGGATTGTGGAGGCCAGGTCATCTGATGCAGCACTCCATCACTCTCCTTGGTAAAATAGCTCTTACACAGGAGGTGTGTTGGGTCATTGTCCTGTTGAAAAATAAATGATAGTCCCACTAAGCCCAAACCAGACGGGATGGCATATCGCTGCAGAATGCTGTGGTAGCCATGCTTGTTAAGTGTGCCTTGAATTCTAAATAAATCACAGACAAATGACCCTCTATGCCAAGCACTCTATGCTGCCAGTTTAACAACAGGTTGATAAATGTGTAATAACTGATCTGCATAACACGTTTATAGATGTGTAATAGCATAGAAGGGCTTGCCTATAGTAATCAGACAGACACATTGAGCCACCTTAGATAAGAACACAACTTACTAACTTGCAATGGAACACTGAAACAATCATTCAGTTGACCAATAGAAAATCATTTGATGGCAACGATGGCTTTTATTCAACTCGGCAACAGCTTTGCTGCTTTGGTCGGCTTCAACTGCTTATTGTAACCACTAGAGGGAGTAGTTCTCACATCTGTCATGCTGGTACTGCTCAGTTAAATCTCTGTTCTCATCACAGGGACAGGATTGTCCAGACCGTGTGCAGCGGTAGTAGGATGAGAGATTGTGTGTGTGTATGTGTGTTCGCATGTGTCTTCTCAGTGTGTGTGTGTGTGTGTGTGTGTGTGTGTTGTGTGTGTGTGTTTTCTGTTTATTACCATGGTAACCAACAGAGACAAATAGTAAACAGCCAAAAAGAGGGGAACTTGTAGAGAGTTTGTCTAATTTGCCAAACATGAAAATGCTGCAATTAGATCAGAGAAAAAAAGGTAGAGAGAAAGAGAGAGAGAGACCGACAGAGAGAGAGACAGATTGAGAGATACCGACAGAGAGAGAGACCGACAGAGAGAGAGAGACCGACAGAGAGAGAGATAGAGAAAGCAATGATACTGATTCTCTCAGCCATGCAGAGATCTCTTTGTCCATCCTGTCAGAGTTAGACTAGAAAGCTTCTCTACTCTGGCTCTGCCAAACTCTCTATTGGCACGGCTTACCACACTGCACATGCAAGGACTCCTCTACACTGTACCCCATTGTCAAGCCATTTTTATCCCCCAAGATGTACAGTGGGGAAAAAAAGTATTTAGTCAGCCACCAATTGTGCAAGTTCTCCCACTTAAAAAGATGAGAGAGGCCTGTAATTTTCATCATAGGTACACGTCAACTATGACAGACAAAATGAGAAAAAAAAATCCAGAAAATCACATTGTAGGATTTTTAATGAATTTATTTGCAAATTATGGTGGAAAATAAGTATTTGGTCAATAACAAAAGTTTCTCAATACTTTGTTATATACCCTTTGTTGGCAATGACACAGGTCAAACGTTTTCTGTAAGTCTTCACAAGGTTTTCACACACTGTTGCTGGTATTTTGGCCCATTCCTCCATGCAGATCTCCTCTAGAGCAGTGGTGTTTTGGGGCTGTCGCTGGGCAACACAGACTTTCAACTCCCTCCAAAGATTTTCTATGGGGTTGAGATCAGGAGACTGGCTAGGCCACTCCAGGACCTTGAAATGCTTCTTACGAAGCCACTCCTTCATTGCCCGGGCGGTGTGTTTGGGATCATTGTCATGCTGAAAGACCCAGCCTGTCACAGTTCCCTCAGACAGAACCCAGAAGCAGACCAGGTCAAGGAGAGTTGAACGAAGGTGAGGGTTTATTACAGACTCAAAAGGTGCAGAATAATCCAGGGAACAGAGCGGGCGGCGTGGATGAGTTGTTGAGGGTGCAGTTGTTGGTCCAATGATGGCTCGGCAGCCGCCGACCATCAGGCAGAGGTAGGGTGAAGGTTCCGGACGAGTGACTGTAGATGGAACAAAAACGGAGGTAAGTAAACAATAGACCAACAAGGTACAAAACAACAAAACTAACGCTAGAAGCTCTAGGACTGATACACTGATAAACCTACTGTTCATGGCTAACGATCCGGCAGGAACTGGATGTTCGGCCAGAGCCTAAGAAGGGTGATGATCAGGACCAGGTGTGCAGATTGCTGATGGGATGCAGGTGCGGGAAAACAAGAGAGCTCCCCGGAGCGTTCCCGAACCCTCGGGAAACTGGAGATCACGAACAGGAAAAACTAGTCACCAGACAGGACCCGACTCAGACTGCCGGGATCGTTACAGTACCCCCCCTCCGACGAACGCCACCGGGCGGACTTCCCGGAGCGCCAGGATGGAGGCGGTAGAAATCACTGATGAGGTCAGCATCTAGGACCTGTCGCCGCGGAATCCAACTCCTCTCTTCAGGGCCATACCCCTCCCAGTCCACGAGATACTGGAAACCCCGGCCCCGCCGTCTGGAATCCATGATGCGACGCACCGTGTAGGCAGGACCACCTCCGATCATCCGAGGAGGAGGAGGAGGAGGCGGAGGAGGCAACAGAGGACTGAGGAAGACAGGCTTGAGGCAGGAGACATGAAAGGTGGGATGGACTCTGAGCGTCCTCGGTAGTTTGAGTCGAACTGCCACTGGATTGATCACCTTCTCCACCACAAACGGACCAATGAACTTCGGTAACAACTTCCTAGACTCAGTCCGTAAAGGAAGATCCCGTGTGGCCAACCAGACCCTATCTCCGATGGTGTAGGTGGGAGCGGGGATCCGGCGACGATTCGCCTGGAGCTGATACCGGTCCGAAACTCTAAGGAGTGCCTTTCTGGCCCGATGCCAGGTCCGGTGGCAACGACGAATATGGGCCTGAACAGAAGGCACTGAGAGCTCCTTCTCCTGAGAAGGGAACAAGGGAGGTTGGTAGCCATACAGGCACTGGAAGGGAGACATACCAGTGGCAGATGTAGGGAGAGTATTGTGGGCATACTCAACCCAAGGCAACTGAGAGACCCAGGAGGTGGGGTTGGAAGAGGCCAAGCAGCGTAGCGTGGATTCCATCTTCTGGTTGGCTCTCTCCGCCTGACCATTAGATTGGGGGGTGAAAACCAGATGTGAGACTGACTGTAGCTCCAATGGCCAAACAGAAGGACTTCCAGACAGCAGAGGTAAACTGAGGGCCACGGTCGGAAACGATATCACTGGGCAACCCGTGGACCCTGAAAACCTCCCTAACCAGGATCTCGGACGTCTCCGAGGCAGAGGGAAGCTTGGCAATTGGCACAAAGTGGGCGAACTTGCTGAATCTGTCCACGATAGTCAGAACGACCGTGTTCCCCTCAGAAGCGGGCAACCCAGTGACAAAGTCCAGGGCCAGATGCGACCATGGTCGCCGGGGAATAGGAAGGGGGTGAAGTAGTCCAGAGCTGGGCCGATTGGTACTCTTATTCTGCGCACACACTGGACAGGCAGCAACATAACCCCGAGTATCCTCGGCCATGGCAGGCCACCAAAAACGTCTGCGAAGAAACGCCATCGTCCGAGCCACGCCAGGGTGACAAGCCATCTTGCTGGCGTGGGACCATTTGAGGACCGCAGGACGAACCGACTCCGGCACAAACAACCGACCGGGTGGACCGTTACCGGGACCGGGCTGCGTCCGAAGAGCCGCCATCACCTCCTCCTCAATCTTCCACCTAACAGCTCCCACGACGCAGTTCCGGGGAGAATTGTCTCGGTCTTGGACCCACTCTCCTCCGTCTTGGAGAACATCCGGGACAAGGCGTCCGCCTTGCCGTTCTTAGATCCAGGTCGGAACGTCAGGACAAACTTGAATCGTCCGAAAAACAACGCCCACCTGGCCTGACGGGAGTTGAGACGTTTAGCCGATTGCACGTAAGCAAGATTCTTGTGGTCAGTCCAGACAATAAACGGTTGCTCCGCCCCCTCCAACCAGTGGCGCCACTCCTCCAAGGCAAGTTTCACCGCGAGAAGCTCCCGGTTACCCACATCGTAATTCCTCTCCGCAGGCGAAAGGCGACGAGTAGTAGGCGCAGGGATGGAGTTTACTGTCCGTGGAGCATCGCTGCGACAGGATGGCGCCAACTCCCACATCAGACGCGTCCACTTCAACGACGAACTGACGGGCCGTGTCCGGTTGAGAGAGAATCGGTGCGTTGGTGAATCGCCTCTTCAAATCCAGAAACGCTCGATCCGCCTCCGGATTCCACTTGAAGGTCCTGATACTGGAAGTCAAGGCAGTTAATGGAGCGGCCACACGGCTGTAATCCCGGATGAATCTGCGGTAGAAATTCGCAAACCCCAAAAATCTCTGGAGCTGCAATCTCGTACCGGGCTGGGCCCATTCCAGAACCGCTCTAACCTTCTCCTGGTCCATCCTAATCTCTCCCCTGGAGATGATGTACCCGAGAAAGGATGTCGTGTGGGCGTGAAACTCGCACTTCTCGGCCTTCACGAACAGGCGATTCTCCAACAATCGCTGCAGAACCTGCCGGACATGCTGGACGTGGTCGGAAGGTTCCTTCGAGAAGATCAGAATGTCATCCAGGTAAACAAACACAAAGAGACCGATCATATCTCTCAGGACGTCGTTCACCATACTCTGGAATACCGCTGGAGCATTGGTCAGTCCAAACGGCATCACCTGATACCGAAGTGACCCATCGGTGTATTGAAACCCGTCAACCACTCGTCCCCCTCTCTGATCCGGACCAGGTGATACGCATTGCGTAGGTCTAGCTTGGTGAACACCGTAGCACCCTGTAAGGAGTCGAAGGCAGAACTCATCAAGGGCAGGGGATACTTGTTCTTGACCGTGATGTCATTCAACCCCCGATAATCAATACACGGTCGAAGAGAGCCATCCTTCTTACCCACAAAGAAGAATCCTGCCCCCAGGGGGTGATGACGAGGGACGAACGAGACCAGCAGCTAGGGACTCCTTGATGTAGGTCTCCAACGCCTCACGTTCAGGTCGGGAGATACTGTATAACCTTCCCTTGGGGTAGACAGCTCCAGGGACCAGGTTGATGGCACAATCATATGGTCGGTGGGGAGGGAGTGACAGAGCCTTCTGCTTACTGAAAACTTCCCCAAATCGTGATATGTCTCGGGAACCAGGGACAAATCTGGGGGGTTTAGCCTCAATCACCTGACTGGGAACCGAATGGGGGCAGGCAGTCTTGAGACAGTTAGCATGACAATCAAGGCTCCAACTCGTTACCTTGCCCGTCACCCAATCGAACGTGGGATTGTGTTCCTTCAGCCAGGGGTATCCAAGGACCAGAGGAACATGGGAAGACGGCAGAATGAAGAATGAAATCATCTCAGAATGATTCCCCGACAACCGCATCTTAACCGGTTCAGTCCTCATCGTGATACGTGCCAGACTACTGCCGTTCAGAGTGGTCGCTTCAATGGCTTCCGGCAATTGCTCCTTGGAAAGCCCCAGCTGTTCCACCAACTCGGCATCAAGAAAGCTTCCATCGGCACCTGAATCGATAAAAGCGTTAAGCGCTAAGCTCTGATTCCTGTTCACAAGGGTAGCCGGGAAACGGGGTCTGACAGAGGTACTGAGAGGTTGAAACTGGCTCGCTAAAAGTCCTCCCAACTTTAGCGAGCCGGGCAGTTTGACGACCGCCGGGAACAAGTGGAGATGTAATGTCCCGAGCTACCACAGTAGAGGCAGCAGTTGGTCTTACGTCTATGTTGACGCTCCTCCTTGGTTAACCCGTGCCGCCCCACTTGCATGGGTTCAGAATCGGGAGAGCGGACCTCTCCACTAATCCATTGTGGTGGAGAATGATCGACGTGTTCTGGTCCACCACCCGACCCGACTGGGAACTGAGAAGCTGATCGATTGGACGGACCCCATTGCTTCTCCCTCCTTCGCTCTCGGACTCGATTATCCACCCGAATAGACAAGGCTACCAAGCTGTCCAGGTCACTAGGCTCCGGATAGGAGATCAACTCATCCTTGAACTGCTCCGACAGACCCTGGTAAAAGGCCGCTTGCAGAGACTCCTCGTTCCACCCACTCTCCACCGCCAACGTCTTGAACTCGATCACGAAGTCGGCCACGCTGCGAGTTCCTTGGTGAAGCGAAAACAGGCGCCTAGCTGCGTCCCTCCCTCGGACGGAATGGTCGAAGAGCTTCCTCATCTCGGCCGTGAACCCCTGGTATGAAGCCATGCAGGGATCCTGTCGTTCCCAAACGGCTGAAGCCCACTCCAGCGCTCGACCACGCAGCAACTCAATCACAAAGGCTATCCTAGCCTTGTCTGTGGCATAAGAGTAGGGCTGTAGATCGAACACTAATCCACACTGCATAAGGAAGGAACGGCATCTTCCCAGCTCCCCCTCATATTTATCCGGCGTCGGAACCTTGGGCTCACGGAGGGACACAACTTCAGAAGCGGCAGGCGAGATGGGTGAAACCGGTAGTGGGTCCTCCACCGGACACTGGCGTTGGTTCTGGACCTCCGTCAGACCGGTAGAAAGGTTCCGAACTGACAACGCGATCTCCTGTAGTACCGTGCTATGATGGCCCAACATCTTCTCCTGCTGGGTAATGGCATGGCGAACAGAGTCCAGGTCCGCTGGGTTCATTACTGGCCGGATCGTTCTGTCACAGTTCCCTCAGACAGAACCCAGAAGCAGACCAGGACAAGGAGAGTTGAACGAAGGTGAGGGTTTATTACAGACTCAAAAGGTGCAGAATAATCCAGGGAACAGAGCGGGCGGCGTGGATGAGTTGTTGAGGGTGCAGTTGTTGGTCCAATGATGGCTCGGCAGCCGCCGACCATCAGGCAGAGGTAGGGTGAAGGTTCCGGACGAGTGACTGTAGATGGAACAAAAACGGAGGTAAGTAAACAATAGACCAACAAGGTACAAAACAACAAAACTAACGCTAGAAGCTCTAGGACTGATACACTGATAAACCTACTGTTCATGGCTAACGATCCGGCAGGAACTGGATGTTCGGCCAGAGCCTAAGAAGGGTGATGATCAGGACCAGGTGTGCAGATTGCTGATGGGATGCAGGTGCGGAAAACAAGAGAGCTCCCCGGAGCGTTCCCGAACCCTCGGGAAACTGGAGATCACGAACAGGAAAAACTAGTCACCAGACAGGACCCGACTCAGACTGCCGGGATCGTTACACAGCCACGTTTCATCTTCAATGCCCTTGCTGATGGAAGGAGGTTTTCACTCAAAATCTCACGATACATGGCCCCATTCATTCATTCCTTTACACGGATCAGTCGTCCTGGTCCCTTTGCAGAAAAACAGCCCCAAAGCATGATGTTTCCACCCCCATACTTCACAGTAGGTATGGTGTTCTTTGGATGCAACTCAGCATTCTTTGTCCTCCAAACACGACGAGTTGAGTTTTTACCAAAAAGTTCTATTTTGGTTTCATCTGACCATATGACATTCTCCCAATCCTCTTCTGGATCATCAAAATGCACTCTAGCAAACTTCAGACAGCCCTGGACATGTACTGGCTTAAGCAGGCGGACACGTCTTGCACTGCAGGATTTGAGTCCCTGGCGGCGTAGTGTGTTACTGATGGTAGGCTTTGTTACTTTGGTCCCAGCTCTCTGCAGGTCATTCACTAGGTCCCCCCGTGTGGTTCTGGGATTTTTGCTCACCGTTCTTGTGATCATTTTGACCCTACGGGGTGAGATCTTGCGTGGAGCCCCAGATCGAGGGAGATTATCAGTGGTCTTGTATGTCTTCCATTTCCTAATAATTGCTCCCACAGTTGATTTCTTCAAACCAAGCTGCTTACCTATTGCAGATTCAGTCTTCCCAGCCTGGTGCAGGTCTACAATTTTGTTTCTGGTGTCCTTTGTCAGCTCTTTGGTCTTGGCCATAGTGGAGTTTGGAGTGTGACTGTTTGAGGTTGTGGACAGGTGTCTTTTATACTGATAACAAGTTCAAACAGATGCCATTAATACAGGTAACGAGTGGAGGACAGAGGAGCCTCTTAAAGAAGAAGTTACAAGTCTGTGAGAGCCAGAAATCTTGCTTGTTTGTAGGTGACCAAATACTTATTTTCCACCATAATTTGCAAATAAATTCATTAAAAATCCTACAATGTGATTTTCTGGATTTTTTTTTCTCAATTTGTCTTTCATAGTTGACGTGTACCTATGATGAAAATTACAGGCCTCTCTCATCTTTTTAAGTGGGAGAACTTGCACAAATAGTGGCTGACTAAATACTTTTTTCCCCCACTGTAGCTTGAGTTTTTATCCTTTTATACACAACCAGCTGTGAGGAGATTAGGTCTCTTTATAAACAACCAGCTGTGAGGAGATTAGGTCTCTTTATAAACAACCAGCTGTGAGGAGATTAGGTCTCTTTATAAACAACCAGCTGTGAGGAGATTAGGTCTCTTTATAAACAACCAGCTGTGAGGAGATTAGGTCTCTTTATAAACAACCAGCTGTGAGGAGATTAGGTCTCTTTATAAACAACCAGCTGTGAGGAGATTAGGTCTCTTTATAAACAACCAGCTGTGAGGAGATTAGGTCTCTTTATAAACAACCAGCTGTGAGGAGATTAGGTCTCTTTATACACAACCAGCTGTGAGATGATGAGGTCCAAAATGCTCCAAAATGCATCACTATCTGGTTCTCCTAGTCAATTCAGTACTAAAACACCATCTTGGATATAGAATGAGTGGTCTCTCTCACACTTCGGCATGTGCCGACAACATTCCTAGGAAGCAGCTCCTTAATCCGTGTTCAACTGGTTTGACATTATCATTTACACGATAACATAATATGGTACTCCATATCTGGTTTCTACACTTAAGCCAATGGGCATGGCATTTTCCTCATTCAGACCCTTTTTGCTAGCCTGCTTCCAGATCTGTTTGTGCTGTCTTCTGCCTGTTTGGAGTGATAATGACCAAAGGAGTTAGCAAGACAGCACAAACAGACCTGCTGTGACCAGGTTACCTTTTTGCCTCCTAAATCAAAGTCAAGGCAAAGTGAAAGCTTATTCCAAAATGTAGTCTATTCTTTTGCTAAGTGGAGATATTGGGTCATTCCAAGTCAGTGTTGCCTCAACAGTTGACACTCGTCTGTATTCTGTTTGGGGATGAAGTCATAGAGATCCCTGAGTTGGAATGGAGTAGAAAAACAGTGTCTAAACAACATCTGTAGGACACCCTTCCTTCTCTAGGGGAATGACTGGAGAAAGAAAACAAGGAGAGTTTTACTTCTCCCTCCATCCCTCCATCCCTCTCCCTCCCTCCCTCCCTCCCTCCCTCCCTCCCTCCCTCCCTCCCTCCCTCCCTCCCTCCCTCCCTCCCTCCCTCCCTCCCTCCCTCCCTCCCTCCCTCCCTCCCTCCCTCCCTCCCTCCCTCCCTCCCTCCCTCTCTCCCCTCCCTCCCTCCCCTCCCTCCCTCCCTCCCTCCCTCCCTCCCTCCTCCATCCCTCCCTCCCTCCCTCCCTCCCTCCCTCCCTCCCTCCCTCCTCCCTCCCTCCCTCCTCCCTCCCTCCCTCCCTCCCCTCCCTCCCTCCATCCCTCTGTCCCCTCCCTCCCTCCCTCCCTCCCTCCCTCCCTCCCTCCCTCCCTCCCTCCCTCCCTCCCTCCCTCCCTCCCTCCCTCCCTCCCTCCCTCTCCTCCCCTCCATCCCTCTGTCCCCTCCCTCCCCCCTCCCTCCCTCCCTCCCTCCCTCCCTCCCTCCCTCCCTCCCTCCCTCCCTCCCTCCCTCCCTCCCTCCCTCCCTCCTCCCTCCCTCCCCTCCCTCCCTCCCTCCCTCCCTCCCTCCCTCCCTCCCTCCTCCCTCCCTCCCTCCCTCCCTCCCTCCCTCCCTCCTCCCTCCCTCCCTCCCTCCCTCCCTCCTCCTCCCTCCCTCCCTCCCTCCCTCCCTCCCTCCCTCTGTCCCTCTCTCCCTCCATCCCTCTGTCCCCTCCATCCCTCCCTCCCCTCCCTCCCTCCCTCCCTTGCTCCACTCCCTCCCTCCCCTCCCTCCCTCTCTTGCTCCCCAACATGACCTCACCCATCTTGGGCCGGGCTGGGGGTGACACCTGGGGGGAGAGGCTTCCCCTGGAGGTGTGTTGGTTAACCATTACTCATCCCTGCTAACAAAACATGATACATCTACCATACAGAACAATGAACTTCCTTCATATTTGAAGCCTGTTTCAGTGAGTTATTGAATAGTAATTTTGAAAGAGCTGTGGCTCAGCTGTTGGCCATCGTTGGAAACAGGTTCCGAAAATAAGTCTGAATTGGCTCCAGGGCTCAACAGCAGCTATGAGGATAAACAGAGGAACAGAACCACCTGTGAGTTCAAGTTACCGTCCAATACATTCTCACCATATTCTAATGCTGATGGACTTTGTACTGTACTCTGCCACTGAGTGGCAAATAACTGTTTTGATTTATGTTAAAAGCAGTTGAAGAGCACAGCTCAACACTTTGTCATCATTTGACATTTGTGTCTAAACAGCTTCAAAGGGCTGTAAAGCTAGATGTTGATGTCTGTGTCTGTGTATATTATCAGTCACTGTAGAGGAGTGATTTCCTCCTGGTGGTGTTGGGTTTACAGGCCCACCCATGCAGTGACTGGAACCCTGTCTGAAATGGCATCCTCTTCCCTATATAGTGCACTACTTTAGACCAGACCTCTTCCCTATATAGTGCACTACTTTAGACCAGACCTCTTCCCTATATAGTGCACTACTTTAGACCAGACCTCTTCCCTATATAGTGCACTACTTTAGACCAGACCTCTTCCCTATATAGTGCACTACTTTAGACCAGACCTCTTCCCTATATAGTGCACTACTTTAGACCAGACCTCTTCCCTATATAGTGCACTACTTTAGACCAGACCTCTTCCCTATATAGTGCACTACTTTAGACCAGACCTCTTCCCTATATAGTGCACTACTTTAGACCAGACCTCTTCCCTATATAGTGCACTACTTTAGACCAGACTTCTTCCCTATCCCTGAATATCACTGCACCAATACTTTTGACCAGGTCCCATTGTAGTGTACTATATAGGGACCTGGTGTAATAGCCTGTAGTTTTCTTGACATTTTGTGTTAATTATTGTGATAGGCAGATTTTTTACCGGTACGGCGGACCCCCACTATTTATTTTGGCTGGACGCTGTACCGGATCAAACCGGCTTACTTTCTCCTCTTCCTATACTAATGCATAACAACAATGCTAGTGTCCTGTTTCGCTCCCATCTCTCCCTCCACTCTCTTTCCTCTCTCCCCTCTCCTCTTCTCTCTGTTCCACATATCCCCTCCCTCTCTCTCCTCCCTAGACCCTATACTAATGCATAACAGAGACCTGGCATGGAGCAAGACTCAGATCAATATCGTCCTTCACAGTCTCCCACAGCAGATTCCCATGACGTAATACACGTTAATAAATACACTAATCACATAACCCACTGGGTACAGACGTCAGTTCAACGTCTAGTTTTGATTTACATTTAGTTGAGTTGTCAACTAATGTGAATTCAACGTGAAATCAACAAAACATTTTACCAGGACATTGAATTTAGGACAGGGTGAAAAAAATACTAAATTCCCTTACGTTGATGACTTTTTTGCAACAACAAAAACATTCCACATTGATTCAATGACATCACATAGATTTTTTTCGGTTGAAATGACGTGGAAACAACGTTGATTCAACAATTTTTTTGCCCAGAGGGAAATAAATAAATTCCCACTAACGGTCGCGTGCGCTCATTGACATCAGTGAGTCTCCTACCCATTTTTAACTGATGATGTTCATTTTTATACATTGCACAGATGTTCCTTTGAATACAATGTTATATGGGTTCAAGATCGCTGCAGGAGAGCTAACATTGGGTTCCAGATCGCTGCAGGAGAGCTAACATTGGGTTCCAGATCGCTGCAGGAGAGCTAACATTGGGTTCCAGATCGCTGCAGGAGAGCTAACATTGGGTTCCAGATCGCTGCAGGAGAGCTAACATTGGGTTCCAGATCGCTGCAGGAGAGCTAACATCGGGCGTAGAGCAGATGGAGACGGTTATGAAATCTGACTGTCTGAGATTAGTGGTCAGATCCTATAACATTAAAGGAGCAGGTGGATGTAATGTGTCCTTATACTGTGATTATACTACCTAGGAGTATCCTATACGTCTCCTGGTACTCTCTGACAGGGTAAGGACTTAGTATCCTATACTTCTCCTGGTACTCTCTGGCAGGGTAAGGACTTAGTATGCTATAGGTCTCCTGGTACTCTCTGACAGGGTAAGGACTTCGTATCCTATAGGTCTCCTGGTATTCTCTGATAGGGTAAGGAGTTAGTAGACAGTATATGAAAGTTCTCGTATACCTTTTTGCGGCGCTCCTACATGTTGATTATTAGTTTATGTGTCACAAAGCTGTTACCGCCGCCAGGGAAAACACGAGTCAACATGTTCATCTCTCTTCAGACGAGTCCAGACGAAACACAAAACCTCTATTGAGAGAACCTCCGCGCTGAAGCAGACCTGGGTTCAAATACTATTTGGAATCGTTCAAATACTTGCCTGAAGTGCCCGTAGGGCAATGTTTTTACTTTCAGGACTTTTCCATTGGTTCCATTGTAACATGCAAGCTCAATCAAGCACAGCTAAAGAACTTGAAATGATTTGTAATAGTACTTGAACCCAGATCTGTTCTGAAGGCGGGAGCTCTAAATGTGTTGTTTTTACGCTGCCCTCTCGCTGGCAGTACAGGGTCTTTCATTCCTTAATGTCCCACAAACATTTCCCCTGAAACAGGCAACAGATGCACAGTGTAGGGCCCTACAACAGGCCCGTCTCTATCTCTATCTACTGCCAGGCGTTTGATGCCTGCACGCACTGACATCATCCTTCCCACCGTCAGCTGGAGGGTTCTGGGAGGGAGGGAGGGAGGGAGAGAGAGAGAGAGAGAGAGAGAGAGAGAGAGAGAGAGAGAGAGAGAGAGAGAGAGAGAGAGAGAGAGAGAGAGAGAGAGAGAGAGAGAGAGAGAGAGAGAGAGAGAGAGAGAGAGAGAGAGAGAGAGAGAGAGAGAGAGAGAGAGAGAGAGAGAGAGAGAGAGAGAGAGAGAGAGAGAGAGAGAGAGAGAGAGAGAGAGAGAGAGAGAGAGAGCAGAAGAGAGAGACAGAGAGAAAAGGAAATGAGAGAATAGAAAGAGAGAGATGGCGAGAAAGAGGAAGACAAAAATAAACAGAGAAAGAGAGAAACGGAGAGACAAAAAAAGAGAAAGAGAGCGAGCGGTCGAAATCTAAATAAAGAGAAAGGGACGTCCATTATTGACAGCGACCCTGGAGCAATGCCTTTCTCAAGAGCAGATCAACAGTTTTTTTTCACCTAGTTGGCTCGAGGATTCGAACAAGCAACCTTTCAGTCATTCTAGGGTGGCAGGTAGCCTAGCGGTTAGATCATTGGTCCAGTAACTGAAAGATTGCTTGTTTGAATCCCCAAGCCAACTAGGTGAAAAAATCTGTTGATCTGCTACTGAGCAAGGCACTTAAAGCTAATTGCTTCAGGGTCGCTGTCAGTAATGGCTGATCCGTAATGGCTGATCCGTGTCAGTAATGGCTGATCCGCAAAAAACACATTTCCATTTCATACTTGTACAGGTTACACACTTGTACATGTGTGAAACATTACAAATACAAGCACCCCCTATTTTATACTCTACTTTTAATCAGAGCCCTATGGGAGTCCTCTGGGTCCTGGTCAAAGTAATGCATTAAATAGGGAATAAGGTACCGTTTCTGAGGCAGCCCTAGGTCTTCCTCCAGTAGTGTCTGATGGAGCTGTAGTATTTTACAGGCCATTGTGAGAGCTATGAGGATTCACTGGAGGACGACTGTTTCCCTGATATGATCTCCCTGTGGAGGAACGGTCAGAGATATCTCCAGGGAGGGAAGCCGGGAATGAAGGAAGGGTAGGATGTAATGTGATGTAATGTGTCAGTGCACAGCGTCACTGACACATTACAACACACAACTGCTGAGAGAGAGAGAGAGAGAGAGAGAGAGAGAGAGAGAGAGAGAGAGAGAGAGAGAGAGAGAGAGAGAGAGAGAGAGAGAGAGAGAGAGAGAGAGAGAGAGAGAGAGAGAGAGAGAGAGAGCGCGCCCACACTGAGGCCCTTTCATTCTCACTGAAGTGTGGGTCTCAGCATCAGGTCTAACAGCCTCCAGCCACAAGCCTTCAGCTCTTACAAGCAGCAGCAATTACATAATATCCCCTTAGGTTCCCCTCCATAGCTCAGCCTTATGGTGGTCTCATTTCTTTGATGTTTTAGATAAACCACTGTATTTACAATGTTGTATTTAAAGTCAGATATTGACCCTTTGGAAGTACTGAAAGCATGGTATATATTTGCGCTGGTTTTTGTCAGAGCCACAGGACTGCAACAGAAGAAGTCTGTGACATCAACTCAGTTTACAGCTGAACTCACTTGTTTAACACCTGGTGGTCTGATTACTCATAGTCTCAGCAACTGTTATTTAATTACTCACTTTATTAAACATTTTACTTTCACATCTGGAGCTAGCTAATATCTATAAAAAAAACATTAGGACATGTTAATGAGCGTGAATGTTGGCTGGGCTGAGGAGGAGGATTATGAAGGTATACTGCATGAGACAGCGATACTAATTCATGTCATTGGTTCCAATGTTAGACTTCTGGCTTCTGTCTTGGGATACATCCCAATGGCACCCTATTCCCTATATAGTGCACTAATTTTGAGCAGGGGTCAAAAGTAGTGCACTATATAGGGAATAGGGTGCCATTTGGGATGCATCCCTGGCTGGTTCACTCAGGTGGTAGTGGAGGTGGGGCATATAAACTATAAACAGCTGTTAGTGAATGGGTGTGCCTGTTATGGGTACGCTGAGCAAACTAGCAGCACAGCAACCTGAATGGACCTCTGTTAGCACCGCTCAGCTGATGCCATGGACTCCCTCTAATGGTAGAGGAAGAAGAAGGAGGAGGTGGAGGAGGGGGGGAGGAAGGGGGGAGGGGGGAGGGGGGAGGAGGAGGGGAGGAAGGGAGGAGGTGGAGGAGGGGAGGGAGGGGGGGAGGTAGGGAGGAGGGAGGAGGGGAGGAGCAGGGGGAGGGTGGGGGGGAATGGAGGAGGCGGAGGGGAGGGGGGAGGAAGGGAGGAGGAGGAGGAGGGAGGAGCAGGAAGGAGGGGAGGAGGGGGGAGGAGGCGGAGGGGAGGGGGAGGAAGGGAGGAGGAGGAGGAGGAGGAGGAGGAGGGAGAAGCAGGTGGGTAGGGGAGGAGGGGAGGAGGGGAGGAGGGGGGAGGAGGTGGAGGGGGAGGGGGGAGGAAGGGTGGAGGAGGAGGAGGAGGAGGGAGGAGCAGGGGGGAGGGGAGGAGGGGAGGAGGGGAGGAGGAAGGGAGGAGGAGGAGGAGGAGGAGGAGGGAGGGGGGGAGGGGGGGAGGAGGACAGAAAAGTCTCACATTTTGTTTAGCTGGGATATTTCTGGAAGCTCACATGACTGACACTCTAGTCTACACAACCTTTTGGTGTGCTGTTTGGTGGGTCATGGATACAGGAAAACATCACAAGGCCTATTCTCAGGAATCATTTGCATTGTGCTGACTTTGTACCTAATTCTGTAACATCAGATCACAGAAATGACATTGAAGTTATCATATATAATTGATTATATTGAAAAACAACAACAAAACGTCAGCCCGACAGCCGCCGTGTCTAAAAATTGATCAGCCTCTGATTAAAAAGGCAAGTATGAAAACCGAAGAGACAGAATCTTTAGATCATTTGTTTCGGTACTGTCCACGTGTAGCTTGTTTTTGGTCGCTGGTTCAGGAATGGCTGAAGAATTGCAACATTTACCTGGAGCTAACTCTGCAAATAGCACTGCTGGGTGATTTTGAAAAGTCATAGTCAATCGATCAATAATCGAATAGTACTCTTAGCAGAGTTAGCTTCTGTTATATGTTTTATTCATGGGAGCCAGGCCCAGCCAATCAGAATGAGCCCAGCCAATCAGAATGAGTTTTTCCCCACAGACAGAAATACTCCTCAGATGAACTTCAACGAGTACAGTCAGATCAGGGAGGGAAATATCAATTATGTAGCTGGGGGTGTTAGCTAGCACGTCTGCCTCTATGATGTCATAGCCTTCTGTATAAACTGAAGGGCTATCAACTTTTCAATACCTTGGAACATGCCAATACAAATGGATTGAGTAGTATGTTTGTGTCACGCCCTGACTCAAGGGACTTGTATTTGTTGAGTCAGGGTGTGTATTTTCTGTGTTGGGTTTGTCATTGTTATAGAATCTATGATGTGTAGATCTATGTTGGCCGGGGTGGTTCCCAATCAGAGGCAGCTGTAGCTCGTTGTCTCTGATTGGGGACCATACTTAGGCAGCCTTTTGGCACGAGTTAGTTGTGGGATCTTGTTCCGTGTGAGGTATGTTATTTGTCTACCTTGGACGTCACGTTTCGTTTGTTGTTTTGTCGTGTGTTTAGTCGTCAATAAACATGAATGCATATCACGCTGCGCCTTGGTCCGTCTCGTCCGTAAACGATCGTGATAGAAGATCCCACCAATCCTGGATCAAGCAGCGTGACGAGGAGAGAGGATGGACTTGGGAGGAGATGAGCGAGAGTCTGGCAAGAGAGATGGAGGCCATGATCACGGGGGAGAGACAAGCCCAAAAAAAATTTAGGGGGGGGCTCACGCCGTGGACGACGAGGCAGCAGGAGGCCGCGATAGAGCGGTTCAGCCGTTTAGCAGAGGAGGCCGCCAGATTAAGGGGGCCATTAGTTCAGAGGGAGCAGAAGGAAAGTGTAGAGGAACGGCGAGAGGAGCTGGTTAGGCAGCAGAAGGAGCGGGGGTTAATGAAGGAACCCAGTCCCGCTCTTCGCACCAATCGAGTGGTGCGTGTTGCTAGTCCGGTCCGGCCCGTTCCTGATTCCCGCACTAAGCCAGTGGTGGGTGTTCCCAGTATGGTTCGGCCCGTTCCTGCTCCTCGCATCAAGCCAGTGGTGCGCGTCGTCAGCCCGGTACGGCCCGTTTCTGCTCCCCGCACCAGGCCAGTGGTGCGCGTCGCCAGTCCGGTACGGCCCTTCCTGCTCCCCGCACCAAGCCAGTGGTGCGTGTCGTCAGCCCAGTCCGGCCCGTTCCTGCTCCCCGCACCAAGCCAGGGGTGTGCGTCGTCAGCCCAGTCCGGCCCGTTCCTGCTCCCCGCACCAAGCCAGTGGTGCGTGTGTCCAGTCCGGCACGGCCCGTGCCTGTTCCACCGGTGCCTTGTCCGGCACCGATCAGCTGCTCCACTCCGGAGCCAGAGCAATCCGCTCCACCGGGGTCCAGTCCAGCTCCGGTCAGCGGCTCCACTCCGGAGCCAGAGCAGTCCGCTCCACCGGTGCCTGATCCAGTTCCGGTCAGCGGCTCCACCCCGGAGCCAGAGCAGTTCGATCCACCGTCGTCGGGTCCAGCTCCAGTCAGCGGTTCCAGTCCAGACCCAGACGTCAGCCCCTCTCCAGGTTCGGGGTCTCCCACACCAGGGTCCAGACAGGGCGTGGTCCTTCGTGGGAGGAAGGAGAGAGGAAGCAGCGCGCCAAGGTCCAGACCAGACCAGGGGCGCAACAGGGAGGTGGAGAGTAAGTGGTGGTCACACCCGGAGCCGGATCCGCCTCCGAGGCGGAATGCCCAACCGACCCCTACCCTGTTAGGTTTATGTGGCGCGGTCGGAGTACGCACCTTTGGGGGGGGTACTGTCACGCCCTGACTCAAGGGACTTGTATTTGTTGAGTCAGGGTGTGTATTTTCTGTGTTGGGTTTGTTATAGAATCTATGATGTGTAGATCTATGTTGGCCGGGGTGGTTCCCAATCAGAGGCAGCTGTAGCTCGTTGTCTCTGATTGGGGACCATACTTAGGCAGCCTTTTGGCACGAGTTAGTTGTGGGATCTTGTTCCGTGTGAGGTATGTTATTTGTCTACCTTGGACGTCACGTTTCGTTTGTTGTTTTGTCGTGTGTTTAGTCGTCAATAAACATGAATGCATATCACGCTGCGCCTTGGTCCGTCTCGTCCGTAAACGACCGTGACAGTTTGGTCATAGTGACTGAGCTCTATTTGGAAAGGATTTCAACAAAATGGATTAAAGTAAATCTGGAATTAGAATAAAATCTGGGAAACATTGCGCAACCACTTACAATCTGTATAAAGTATTTGTTTTCCAACCATTGGTTTTAACGCGTTTGTTCAGTTTTCTAATGCAAACTCCTGTTGGTCAGGTAATCAGCCATTCCAAATACAACCCTGCAGGTCTACCATGTGCTTTATGAATGCTACTCTCCCCACACAACCCTGCAGTTCTACAATGCTTCATGAATGCTACTCTCCTGACACAGAGAAAGAGTGCTGCATTAGGTCCCGTGTAGCTCAGCTGGTAAAGCATGGCGCTTGCAACGCCAGGGTTGTGGGTTTGTTTCCCACGGGGGGCCAGTATGAAAAAAAAAAAAAATTATGCACTCACTAACTGTAAGTCGCTCTGGATAAGAGCGTCTGGTAAATTATTAAAATGTAAAACAAATTAGCATTACCGGTTAGCAAACCTGTACTAACTCCTACTCTGTCTCAATCTAAAGCAACCACATCCCAGATGAAATAAAGAGCGTACATTAGCATTAGTTACTTGTATCTCTCTCTGCAACTGCCTGAAACCCTGCCGGATATCTCATCTTGACTGTCCGTTCATTCCAATGAGATGTTCCATCTGTAAGTCTACATCTGTTTCTACTTTCCCTCTGCCAGAAAGACAATCAGTCACTGTTAGTCCTTCCATTAATGCCTGTGTTTACAGAGACCAGTCTAAAAAGACATTCATCAAGACCTTTGATATGGTCGCTTTATTCTCTATGTAAATAAGTATTTAAGGACATTGCTTAAGTTTGCTGGAGAATTAAAGTCAGTCATGGAGGTCGGATGCTGTCCATCTGTGATGCGGTGGTTGTGATGGCAACTGCTGTAGCCTGTTTTGAATAAGAAAAAATGCCTTAACGTCTGTATTTAACAACCCAGAACGAACGCCATGAGGATCCATCCATCCATTTTCCTTCCATCCATCCAGGCAGGCTGAGAGGGCACTACAGCCATGTTAAACCTATTGGAATGACTACTTACGTAGATGGAAGAACAGTTTAGTTTCAGGGCGAGGCTGATACAGCTGTGCATCCCCCAACACTCCTAAATGAACAGAGAATGACATAAATAACGCCAGGCCAGTAGCACACAGACACACAAAGCATCTGAGAAAGTACTTCAGTGTCCAGCTTCGTCTATAGACTTCAGATGTAAAGGATGTGAGGATGTGAGGGGAACTCCAATGAGAGGTGTTCTGTTCTCTACAGTATCTCTGAGGTACAGGATAGGTGTTCTGTTCTCTACAGTATCTCTGAGGCACTAAGGAGTCTAAGACACTAAACTACTGGTAATGAATGAATGGCTATAGCTGGATTTAGAGGAGCAAAACTTATTTTTGACATTGGGAGATACTGTAGATGTACAGTATATCATAGTTTGTTAAATGTTTTCCAGGTTATCCAGAGGGTTCATGAATCAAAGTCAATTCAACACAGCACTTTCAGCATGTTCATTTCCTTATGTTTTGAACAATGATTTAAAACATATCGCTTAAAAGGCTCAAAGTAGTCTTAAATCACTGTGGTCTGAGGCAATTAACTGTTTCGAGGGGCTTGGCATGGCTTTTCATGTCGGATGTACAGCATAAACACTATACCAGATGTTGTTCGGTGACAAGATCATCTCAGCAGTACTATTGGGAGCAGCCAGGCAGTATTGTCCTGCTGCGAAACATGATAACACTGTAAAACCAGGATAACACTATAAAACCAGGATAACACTATAAAACCAGGATAACACTATAAAACCAGGATAACACTGTAAAACCATGATAACACTATAAAACCAGGATAACACTATAAAACCTGGATAACACTATAAAACCAGGATAACACTATAAAACCTGGATAACACTATAAAACCACTATAACACTATAAAACCAGGATAACACTATAAAACCAGGATAACACTATAAAACCAGGATAACACTATAAAACCACGATAACACTACAAAACCAGGATAACACTATAAAACCAGGATAACACTATAAAACCAGGATAACACTATACAACCAGGATAACACTATAAAACCATGATAACACTATAAAACCAGGATAACACTATAAAACCAGGATAACACTATAAAACCAGGATAACATTATAGAACCACGATAACGCTATAAAACCAGGGCCCTCCAAGCCCTTCCACCCTGCAAACAACAAGGTAGTTTTCAGGGCTGGAAGTGGGGCTGAGTGCTGACTGAAGGGGAGTGCTTTGCTTGACATGTGCAGGGAGCCCCAGTCAGGCTACGTCCCAAATGGCACCCTATTCCTTATAAAGTGCACTATGTAGAGAATAGGGTGGCATTTGAGACGCAGCCTCCAGAATCGCAGGAAGTCCCCTTGTTTGTAAAGCATCTGGAGCCGAGCGGAATCGCAGTGTCCCTGGGCACCAGTAAATCACCAGCCATGTAAGAAGGGCCTGCGTTGCATCCTCAATCAAAACGGTACCAAATGGATGAATGGGAAGTTACTTTCAGACTTGAAAAGTACAGAGACATGTTTCAGATATGGTTGAAGCCTTGCCTTGTCATCTTATAGCTGCTGTCACCAATGCCTGGAAAACACACAATCCTTTTCCTTTTCGTCAGGATGGTCTGAATACTGTAGCCTGTCTGCCTGAGAACTACTCTATCATCCAATATTGGACACTAAGGACTTTTTGAACAATATCTTGTTTAGGGAAGAGGAAATCCCATTGCTTTTATTTATTTATTCATTGTTTGTTTTAAGGGAACTCAAGCTTAAATATGTCCTTCCTGCATTGGCGTTTCTCTTTTCTACCAGTCATTCCGCCAGTTTCCACAGCCATTTTGAGTAGAAATATATTTATTTCTTAGTCCCTTGTGATAAATTAAATAATGCATGACACGCTTGGGAAAAGAAATCTCAAAGATTAAGTTCATTAATTGAAGTCCACTCCTCCATCTTCTACATACAATCGCTAGTGAAAGTCTACACACCCCCTGCACAGTCTTCACATTTTGCCACCTTAACCTTGTACTGCAGTGGGCTAAATCAGGGTCACACAGAGTATTTCTTGGTAGTCTTAAACAAATCTACTTTGAAACAAAAGTATACACCTCACACACATGGTTATGGGCTTTTTATTTTAAAGACACCTGTACCATGTCAGATATAGAGTTGAAATGTATTACATTTTGAGTTTGCATCCCAATATTACACTTTATATACATCACAGAAGACTGAAATATCACAAAACCATTTGACATAGAAACACCGGATGTTCTTTTTTTAAATTTAAATAAGATTTATTAATAATGAAATAATGAATAATATTAATAACATTCCACCCATGAGGCCAGTAGGTCATTTGACTGCAGGAAAGAGCTACAATTATATCTGAAAAGGGATTCAATTGTGTGTGTTCTATTTTTACAGAACCTACTCCACATTTTCAAAGTATTTATTTATTTATTTTTATAATCGTTTTATTTTTCAGCTGGACAATTACACACATTTTAATGCCAAAGACACGCCAGAATGGCTTTCCAAGCGGTGTTAAGTGTTCCTGAGGGGTCCAGTCTCAGTCCTGACTTAAATCTTCTTGAAAATGAGAGACAAGGTTTGAATATTGCTTTCCATCAATGATCCCAACCTAATTTACTGAGCTTGAGACATTTTGACAAAAAACTATGGATACATGTTGCCCTAAGAGTTGTGCAAATCTTATTCAAAATTATTTACAGCTGTAAAGGTGCTTCCACCCTAACCCTAAACCTAAATCTGGGGTGGGAAGACATATGCAATCAAGGCATCTTTGTTTTCTATTTGTAGTGAACCCTGATAACCCCACCCAACACACAGTTTATAGTGAACCCTGATAACCTCACCCAACACACAGTTTATATTGAACCCTGATAACCCCACCCAACATGAGAATTACAGTGTATAGGAAAACTGTTCCTAATTGAGTAGACAGAGAAAGACACTAGGCAACGTCTGCAGTGTTTACAGTGTTTTAAATGCGCTCTCCTTGGTATTGTCCACAACATTAAAAACAACATTTCCCCCAATTGGCTACACACAGAGATTATAGAACAATACGTAAAGGTTGAAGCAAGGTCAATAATAAAGGTCAATAATTGGTTAAACTCTGGTGTGGTATCCTGTAATATATATATTACTACTATCTATAATTCATTGGACAATCATTTAGACCCTTGGACGTCATTGTGAATACATTCAATGAATAATCTTTGACATACTCTTGTTCCATGGCCATGTTCTTCCAGACATAATGTTGGCAGCAGCACATGAATGAAACAGCTCACAAGATGGTGTGCATTGACTTCCTGACCTCCACCCATTCATCAACAGTCAAACACGGAATTAATTACAATGTTCATTCATTTGACTTCTGGCACAATGATCTCCAATGCCCAGTATTGGCTGTAATAAGTAAATACAGGTGGTGGTAGACCGTCCAGACGAGACCTGCAGGGTTCAAGTACTATTTGAAATCTTTCAAATACTTGTAACGTTTGCTTTAGTTTGCCTGGAGTGCCAGATGGGTGAGGTTTGCAGTTTTGTGACTATTCCATTAGTTCCATTGTGCCAGGCCAGCTCAATCAAGCCCAGATAAAGTATGTGAAATGATATCAACTAGTCTTTGAATCCAGGTCTGGGTCCGATCAGCCTCTGATGCTGGGTATTTTCCTCAGTGTTATGACATAATGTTTTCTTTATAAATGTGATATTCTTTTCAATCAACAGAGCAGCTGATTGCTGGCAAACCCCAATGATCCGGGCTGGGGCAATCGGATATATTTTGAAAACTATCCCAAGTGGTTTACCAAATGGGAAAAGGGAAACTATCCCAAGTGGTTTACCCAATGGGAAAAGGGAAACAATCCCAAGTGGTTTACCCAATGGGAAAAGGGAAACTGCTATCTCACTACCAATATACTGTACATTATATAAATCCTGTTTTTCAGGGTCGATCCATCATGTCAGTGTCTTGACTGTCATTTGTCATCCTGTAGGGAGCAGCCCTGTCTGCTAGTACTGATATATAACCACATTAATTGACCTGCCACTGTGGAGTCACAAATTGACCTGCCATTGTGGCGTCACAAATTGACCTGCCATTGTGGCGTATAAGCAAAGCGTTTTGATTCCTTCCAGCCACCACTGCCCTGGGGGCAGCCATGGTAAATCCCATTGACTTCTCCCTCACAGTGTTTCGGGTGGTCAGGCTGATCTGGCCTGGTGCTCCAGAATCAAAGTGTCCTCTATAGTGTTCCTTCCTACCCTTCTTCAGACTCCACTTCACCCCTGATTACATCATTACATCTATTCGCCAGCAATTAATAACAGAATTACATCTATTCACCAGAACTTAATGACATAATTAGAAGTAATCACCAGAACCTATCTACATAATTAGATGTAATCACCAGAATGTAATGATTTGATAACTCCCTTGTGTTGCACACAGCCAGTGCGTCAGTATGATGGGGGACGTTGGTAAACTCCATCTGCTGCTCTACCAGAGGTTTGTGGTTGACCACCCAGGGTTCCCCCACAGAAACACCATGTCTGCGTCCCAAATAGCACTCTATTCCCTACTATGGGCCAAAGGCCCTGGTCAAAAGTAGTGCACTATTCAGGGAATAGGGTGCCATTTGGGATGCAACAACATCAAAGTGGGGAAACCGTGGGGCGATTCTGTGTACAGTTAATTCCTGTTAAAACACAATGGGTTCTTCTATGCTTGTAAACCTGATTCAGGGCAGATAAGCAGGCAGGATGGCTGAGTCAGTCATATGGGATCCAGTCAGGATGGCTGAGTCAGTCATATGGGATCCAGTCAGGATGGCTGAGTCAGTCATATGGGATCCAGTCAGGATGACTGAGTCAGTCATATGGTATCCAGTCAGGATGGTTGAGTCAGTCATATGGGATCCAGTCAGGATGGCTGAGTCAGTCATATAGGATCCAGTCAGGATGGCTGAGTCAGTCATATGGGATCCAGTCAGGATGGCTGAGTCAGTCATATGGGATCCAGTCAGGATGACTGAGTCAGTCATATAGGATCCAGTCAGGATGGCTGAGTCAGTCATATGGGATCCAGTCAGGATGGCTGAGTCAGTCATATGGGATCCAGTCAGGATGGCTGAGTCAGTCATATGGAATCCAGTCAGGATGGTTGAGTCAGTCATATGGGATCCAGTCAGGATGGCTGAGTCAGTCATATGGTATCCAGTCAGGATGGCTGAGTCAGTCATATGGTATCCAGCAGGGAGGGGAACGACAGCAGGCTGTTTTAGCAGGGAGGGGAACGACAGCAGGCTGTTTTAGCAGGGAGGGGAACGACAGCAGGATGTTGTTCCTTTGAAAGTCAGTCACCATATCCTTTGTTTTATGATGTATTTAATTTTAGATGGGATGACTCACACCAGACAGTACAATCATTCAGAGCCGGTCCGTGCTCTGTCTCATCCCTTTTGAGAAGACTGACCAAAGCAGTGTCGTCAGCATATTTGATCATGTGGCGCCCTGGGAACCAGCTCCGGCAGCTGTCTGTATACAATATATATATAGTACTGGTGAAACAACACTGCCCTGTGGGGTTCCAACTGAAGTAGTGCGCACCTCAGAGAGTGTGTTGCCAACTCGTACCTGCTGAGACCTATCAGTTAGGAAGTTGGTGATCAATGTGATAATATGTAAATATACAAGCGTGTGAAGCAATAGTTAATGCTGAATTCAAATACAGCTATTAAGACTCAGATCTGATGGCCTTGGATAACCTTTTCTATGTGGATAGATGTCATGTATTTATTTACTTATATGCCCTCATTGAGTATGTCTTTTGGCCTCTCAAAGCCATGAGAAACTAATAATGCTATAGTAGCCAGCCACAATGGGGTGTCTTGAAGATAGAGTCCAAATCTATAAAATGTACTGTAATGATTCCTAGATTCCTAACAATTATGCAGTGTCTCCTTCACCTACAGTAGCCTGAGTTTTTATAGCCTACCGTAACCATGCTCTAGTATCTTTCATGTCACAAATCTAATTATCTTATTAAGGCCAACAGTTGTAGTGAACATTGAAGTCAAGTATAAACACAAAAAAGAAATGTATTCAGTGTAAATCAAACCTTTCTGCTTTTTTGTTTAACGTTGCATGCCACAGTATTGTAGATTTAAGTAAGGTTGGCCTAGTGCATACTGTACAACGCTCCCTTTGACCGAATAACCTTTGACCTCGTTAACAGTTAGCTTTTATAACATAGCTTCAACATATATCATATAAATGAGAGACCAAAATGAATATACAGCCCTCCCTCTGGACAGTAGAACCATAGACATATGATGAGTTTATTTGAATATACAGCCCTCCCTCTGGACAGTAGAACCATAGACATATGATGAGTTTATTTGAATACACAGCCCTCCCTCTGGACAGTAGAACCATAGACATATGATGAGTTTATTTGAATACACAGCCCTCCCTCTGGACAGTAGAACCATAGACATATGATGAGTTTATTTGAATACACAGCCCTCCCTCTGGACAGTAGAACCATAGACATATGATGAGTTTATTTGAATACACAGCCCTCCCTCTGGACAGTAGAACCATAGACATATGATGAGTTTATTTGAATACACAGCCCTCCCTCTGGACAGTAGAACCATAGACATATGATGAGTTTATTTGAATACACAGCCCTCCCTCTGGACAGTAGAACCATAGACATATTATGAGTTTATTTGAATACACAGCCCTCCCTCTGGACAGTAGAACCATAGACATATGATGAGTTTATTTGAATACACAGCCCTCCCTCTGGACAGTAGAACCATAGACATATGATGAGTTTATATCCAAAACGCTATATCCACCAATTTTTCACATTTTTAATTTTTTTTTACATTTTACATTTATGTCATTTAGCAGACGCTCTTATCCAGAGTGACTTACAAATTGGTGCATTCACCTTATGATAGCCAGTGGGACAACCACTTTACCATTTTATTTTGTATATCTTTTTTTAAATTTTTGTTTTAAATTTTTGAGTATATCCTTTTCTTTTTTTATTTCATTTGTATTATTATTTTTCTATTTCATATTATTATTATTTTTTAATATGTTTCTTTTTTTTGTGGGGGTGGGGTGGGGGGGGTAGAAGGATTACTTTTATACTATCCCAGGTATTCCTTAAAGAGGTAGGGTTTCAAGTGTCTCCGGAAGGTGGTAAGTGACTCCGCTGTCCTGGCGTCGTGAGGGAGCTTGTTCCACCATTGGGGTGCCAGAGCAGCGAATAGCTTTGACTGGGCTGAGCGGGACCTGTGCTTCCGCAGAGGTAGGGGGACCAGCAGGCCAGAGGTGGAAGAACGCAATGCCCTCGTTTGGGTGTAGGGACTGATCAGAGCCTGAAGGTAAGGAGGTGCCGTTCCCCTCACAGCTCCGTAGGCAAGTACCATGGTCTTGTAGCAGATGCGAGCTTCAACTGGAAGCCAGTGGAGTGTGCGGAGGAGCGGGGTGACATGAGAGAACTTGGGAAGGTTGAACACCAGACGGGCTGCAGCGTTCTGGATGAGTTGTAGGGGTTTAATGGCACAGGCAGGGAGCCCAGCCAACAGCGAGTTGCAGTAATCCAGACGGGAGATGACAAGTGCCTGGATTAGGACCTGTGCCGCTTCCTGTGTAAGGCAGGGTTGTACTCTGCAAATGTTGTAGAGCATGAACCTACAGGATCGGGTCACCGCTTTGATGTTAGCGGAGAACGACAGGGTGTTGTCCAGGGTCACGCCAAGGTTCTTTGCACTCTGGGAGGAGGACACAACGGAGTTGTCAACCGTGATGGCGAGATCATGGAGCGGGCAGTCCTTCCCCAGGAGGAAGAGCAGCTCCGTCTTGCCGAGGTTCAGCTTGAGGTGGTGATCCGACATCCACACTGATATGTCTGCCAGACATGCAGAGATGAGATTCGCCACCTGGTTATCAGAAGGGGGAAAGAAATGCATGCTTTTGGGTACCTTTATGTGTGTATACATATTACTGTCCTCAGATTTTGTAGTAATATATTTAGATGTGTATTACAATGGGTTTAGTTGCAAAACACTGTATTGGTTAGCTGGAATGGAATGTTCCTATCCTGTATATCCATTGGTTAGCTGGAATGGAATGTTCCTGTCCTGTATATTTAACATAAATTCTAGCCTCATGCTGCAGTGTTTGGTTAGAGTTAGGTCACGTCCCAAATGGCACCCTATTCACTATATAGTGCACTTCTTTTGCCCAGAGCCTAGATCTCATATTATTGTATTGATAAAAACAAATTACATTTAAATATTGTCACAAATGTATCATTTGTACAGTTCTTTATTAAAAATCAAATTATTTGTCACATTTGACTGTGTAAAACCTTGCAGTGCTACTTTTTTCTTTGAGAGTAAGGCGGATATATCTTGTTTTGCAACAACATATGATAGTTTGTCTCTCTGACATGAAACGATGTAGTGATAGGTTTCAAACACACCCGTCTGTCATTCAACAACCCCATGCCATGATTAGATGGGGAAAACACACCAATCTTTTTCATAAGTTCTTTAAACAAAAAAAGCGAATGTACAAAAAAATATATCGCGTTTTGGAATGAAACTCTTCATATCTGTTCTATATCTACAGTATGAGTAGAACATTCACAACAGTCAATGTGTTCTTTAGAGTCTCAATGGCTTCTAGAACTGTTTAGTCATTCAGTCCCACAGATCCTGTACTGCTAATGATTCCACTGTGCAGAGTCTGGCAGCTCTGACCAAGAACTGGAGCTCTGCATGCGGGAGAACATGACATGAGTTAAATACATTCATTCCCACAGACAGAGGGGAATAGCTGCAGCTCTGAGCGTTACTTTAATGCCTCTGGCAGAGCTGGGAATGGCATTTCACTGCTGACGCACTGCAGACCCTGGGTTCAAATACTATTCGAAATCTTTCACATACTTTGAGCGTTTGCTTTATCCTGCCTGGAGTGCCAGATAGGCGGGGTTTTACACTTTTGGAATGATTCCATTGGTTCCATTTCGCCAGGCAGGCTCTTTCAAACATAGATAAAGTATTTCTAATGATTTTGGATAGTATTTGAACCCAGGTGTGAATCACTTGGGGCCTTGGCTCCGATGTTGCCCACATGTGCCGTTCTGGATGTATGACATGGTCTCAGTGTGTTACTACAGCGAGGTAGCTAGACAGAGGAATCACAGCTGGCTTGGTGGCTGTGCAGTACTGAGAGAATTCACATTTACTTCTTCTTTCCATGACCCAACCAACCAGGAAGAATCTGGAATTTTTTACCACCTGTTGAAAGTGGAATAGTACAATGTTGCGGTTCCAATTTTCCCCTTATGGTCTGAGACCAGGTAAGAGTTTGCATCCCAAATGGCACCCTATTCCCTATATAGTGTACTCCTTTTGACTAGGGCCATTTGGGACGCATGTTGGAGATTGGACAGAAATACAGCAGAACTCAGGAGAATTTTAACAGCAGGTGGTTCAACATGTTCAATCCAATGTTAGTCTAGGAGGACTAGACATGTCATATTGTGTGAGTAATAACCTAGTTCTGTACTCTGGAATGGGCTGGCTTGAATAATAGAGTATTGAGTTAGAAATTAGTTAGTGTAAGAATTCTGATTAAAGAAAAACAGAAATCCTCCTCATTAATAATGTGTGATGTATCTCATTCAAAGTGATTTAAAGTTGGAAAGAGCCTCCTGGATGATCTGGGAAGATTAGTGAGAGTATACTTATGGAATGGTCAAGTCAAGATGATTGATTTCACTACTCTGCTACTTTATACTAAAATGTTTGTGTGTACAATAAATAAGCTTCTCTGCCATGGCAACACTCCACCCCCTGATACTTGTCTGGAGAAAGGCCTTCTATTCTTCAGATTAAGCTGTCTCCATTGAAACAATAAAACACAACACCAGCCAAACAGCAACATCCACCAATGTAAGCTAGCACTACTATACTACTGAGAATGTCTCATTTTATGTGCAAACAAGTGTGTTTTACTGACCATCAGTGTTATAAGACATGAGGGAGTCACACATATTCATCATGACAGAAGTATTATTACAGATTAATAATGACAACATTCTAAACATAGTAAGACATTTTTTATTTTTTATCTTTGGCACAACACAAAAGTGCTTCATGATAATATTACCCATGATCCCAAAGTCCCGATCCCCGGGACCACCCATACGTAAAAATGTATGCACACATGACTGTAAATCGCTTTGGATAAAAGCGTCTGCTAAATGGCATATTATTATTATTATAATATTCAGTCTTCTCAATTCTAATAAAATGTAGTAAAATGTGTTCTTAAACTCTCTAAAGAGTAAATACTCTGGAATAGATAATTACATTTTTTGTGCAAATGTATCTGTTGGGATTTTAATCTGATGTGGATTAGCGCATTGTTTATAACATTTTCAGAATGCATCATGTGATGCATGTCCTCATGTGAACTCGTATGAAAACCTATTTCAGGAAGTCCTATAGTAAGGCAAGGGGTGGTCAAAACCGCCTCCTGAAGAGATACTGGGTGGCAGGCTTTTGCTCCAGCCCTGCAATAACACACCTGATCCAGCTAATCAATCAAGGTCCTGTGGAGCAGCAGATCAATAGAATAGAGCGTATTAGAGCTAGCCTGGTCCCAGATCTGTTTGTGTTGATCAGTAGAATAGAGCGTATTAGAGCTAGCCTGGTCCCAGATCTGTTTGTGTTGATCAGTAGAATAGAGTGTATTATAGCTAGCCTGGTCCCTGATCTGTTTGTGTTGATCAGTAGAATAGAGTGTATTAGAGCTAGCCTGGTCCCTGATCTGTTTGTGTTGATCAGTAGAATAGAGTGTATTAGAGCTAGCCTGGTCCCTGATCTGTTTGTGTTGATCAGTAGAATAGAGTGTATTAGAGCTAGCCTGGTCCCTGATCTGTTTGTGTTGATCAGTAGAATAGAGTGTATTAGAGCTAGCCTGGTCCCAGATCTGTTTGTGTTGATCAGTAGAATAGAGTGTGTTAGAGCTAGCCTGGTCCCAGATCTGTTTGTGTTGATCAGTAGAATAGAGTGTGTTAGAGCTAGCCTGGTCCCAGATCTGTTTGTGTTGATCAGTAGGACAGAGTGTGTTAGAGCTAGCCTGGTCCCAGATCTGTTTGTGCTGTCTTGCTAATTTAGATTTGGGACCAGGCTATGTTAAGAGTAGGGCTGGAGCAAAATCCTGCAGAACGGCTACCTCTCCAAAAGGAACTTTGGTCTCTATAAGGTCTATTATAAAATGTATATTATCAAATATATAATTATCTATAAACCACAGAATGTTCTTATAAATATTGCTGGTTTTCTGTCAATGTACATAAAAAAACACAGGTTAATCACCCTTCTTGTATTCAATAACTTATCCCTAGATTTGCATTTTATTGTTATCATTGCAGACAAAAACCCAGCTCTTAACTTCACATTGTTGATCAGATACACACGTCATTGTTATAACAGTTGAATGCACAATGCATTTTTCAATTTTTATATAAAAATGAATTAAAATAAAGAATCTTTGGTGGCTATTAAAGCAAAAATAGAATAAAAGGTCTATATAAAAAGGTATTCAAATACAATATGTAACTTACAAAGTAACAAGTCAACAGGTACAGCACGGCCAAAAGACTGAGAAATTCCAGCTTTTGACTTTCATTAAGAACTGTGTATAAAAAAAGGACAAACATGACCGAAAATATCATAAATTATGTTATAAACAAGAATGAGCCCTTTTCTGGGTGCATCCCGATCACTCACTCATACGATGAAAACATAACCACTGAGGTATTTGATCTTCATATTACTCTGTCAAGCATTATGCACAATGGGAGTGAGACATAAAAGTGCATAGGACAATTGTTTTTAATGCATGTCATCTCTGTGTATCTATGTGGAAAACAGGATGTCCATTTGGTGGTTTTCCATTTGGCAAAACACATCAACAACAAGTGATTTTTTTTTTACCTCATCATCATAATATTTCAGAAGGAAATATCTGTAGTTTCTTGTTTCAGTCAGTCACAGCAGCAATGATATCTCTCTCCTGGCATCGTCATTTCACGTCACCTGCCGAGAGTCCAACAATCAATGAGCAGTTTGAGATTCTTCACTTTGTAAACGTTGAGAGGGAGAATGTCTGCGTCCGAATGGCACCCTGATCCCTAAAAAGTGTCTTACTTTTGACCAGAGCGCTGTATTGGCCCTGGTCAAAAGTAGTGCACTATACAGGAAATAGGGTGCCGTTTGAGACGTAAACCAAGGAGTTTCAGGGGAGGAGGAGGTGGAAAGGAGGGAGGTGTCATACATCCAGCACCATATCATACTGCTGTTCTTTCTTCCTCTTGCCACATTTAGTGATCAATACTGTGTACAATGTTAAGAGCATGACCCAGTAGCTGGCGTACACTATCGCACCAACGATTAAGATTTTCTTTTCAGACTCTGGAAAATGTTTTCTGGTTTCCTGGACGACCGAATAGATAACGCCAAGGAAGAGGATGGTGAACCAGACCGATATGGGAACGAGCCCTATGAAGTTAGTCACGATAGTCTTCCTCCCCGACGTTCCCCAGCCGGCCTTGTTTATGGTGGCGATAGCGAACATCTTGGCTGGTAGCAGACTGGACATGTATAACACTGAGTAGAAGGACATGAAGACCATTACGATGTTGCCCCTCAGGCAGGAGGCGAAGGAGGACTTGATGAGGGCGACAGCCTGCACGATCAACAGGAAGAGGAGGATATTCCAGATCCTTCCCTGGTAGAACAGCTGTATCGACGTGGCGATGAGGAAGAAGGGGAAGAATCCGGTGATGACAGCCTCGTAGGTCATCCAGAGGTGGTGCTTGTGGAACCACATGGCGTTGTAGAGCCACTCTCTGAAGTAGGACTTACTCCAGCGGGTCTGCTGGTTCAGCCAGCGCAGGTAGGTGATGGGGGTCTCGGTCAGGCACTTGGACCGGGCCGTGTACTTGGTGGCGTAGCCCAGGCTCAGTACGCGGTTGGTGAGGTGCCGGTCATCGCCGAAGCTACAGTGGCTGCCCATGAAGGTCTGGTTGTACCAATCCTCTAGGAACTCGTGGAGCAGGTTGTTCCTGTACATTCCCAGTGGTCCGCTGATGCACTGGACGCAGCCGAAGTAGGACTGACACGCTCGCTCGATGTTGAAAGCCACCCAGTAACGGACGCTGCTCAGAAACGAGATCCAGGACTCGTATTTGTTCAGGATCTGTGGAGGAAGAAAGACTCGGAGGGTCAGGGTATTTAAGTTGGTTAACAACTGCTGTAAACACATTCTCTATTATTAGCATAGCAACCAAACTGCACAATCGTAGGTAATTGGGTTAAGGACCCCTAATTAGCAAAAAAAAAATGCTATCAACTCTCCCAGAGCTCTTACAAATGTTTCACCGATCAACCTGCTATTATGTAGAATTCTCACATGAGAGTAATCATATATACCTAAGGTATAGGCTAACTCAATTATGTCAAGGAATGTCCTGTTGTGTAGATGCATTTTTATAGTTTATATTATTTGCCAGGTTTGCTACTCAACAACTGTGTAGGCTGAACAATTACTCTTTATCTTTAAAGAAAGACTTCACAGGATCATAAAAGAAAGACCTGTAGCACTGAAGCTGACTTGTTGAAAAAAATATCAAAATACTTTTAAGAGGTTTGTGTTGATTTCTGTGTAGGCTCTAAATGTGGGTCGTAACAGCATCAAACATCACTACATCAGTTAATAAACCACAGTGTGAGAAGATTCTCTCAGCCTAACCGAAGCAAATCTGAAGATTCTCTCTGCCTAACCGGAGCAAATCTGAAGATTCTCTCAGCCTAACCGGAGCAAATCTGAAGATTCTCTCAGTCCTAACCGGAGCAAATCTGAAGATTCTCTCAGTCTGACCGCAGCAAATCTGAAGATGCTCTCATCCTAACCAGAGCAAATCTGAAGATTCTCTCAGTCTGACCGCAGCAAATCTGATGATTCTCTCTGCCTAGCCGGAGCAAATCTGAAGATTCTCTCAGCCTAACCGGAGCAAATCTGAAGATTCTCTCTGCGTGGCGCAGTGGTCTAAGGCACTGCATCGCAGTGCTAACTGTGCCACTAGTTCCTGGTTCGAATCCAGGCTCTGTCGCAGCCGGCCGCGACCGGAAGATTCATGGGCGGCGCACAATTGGCCCAGCGTCGTCCAGGGTAGGGGAATGGCCGGCAGGGATGTAGCTCAGTTGATAGAGCATGGCGTTTGCCATGCCAGGGTTGTGGGCTCGTTTCCCACGGGGGGCCAGTATAAAAAAAATATGTATTCACTAACTGTAAGTCGCTCTGGATAAGAGCGTCTGCTAAATGACTAAATTGTAAATGTAACCGGAGCAAATCTGAAGATTCTCTCAGCCTAACCGGAGCAAATCTGAAGATTCTCTCAGCCTAACCGGAGCAAATCTGAAAATGCTCTCAGCCTAACCGGAGCAAATCTGAAGATTCTCTCAGTCCTAACCGGAGTAAATCTGAAGATTCTCTTTGTCTGACCGGAGCAAATCTGAAGATTCTCTCAGCCTAACTGGAGAAAATCTGAAGATTCTCTCAGCCTAACCAGAGCAAATCTGAAGATTCTCTCAGCCTGACTGGAGCAAATCTGAAGATTCTCTCAGCCTGACCGGAGCAAATCTGAAGATTCTCTCAGTCTGACCGGAGCAAATCTGAAGATTCTCTCAGTCTGACCGGAGCAAATCTAAAGATTCTCTCAGTCTGACCGGAGCAAATCTGAAGATTCTCTCAGTTTGACCGGAGCAAATCTGAAGATTCTCTCAGTCTGACCGGAGTAAATCTGAAGATTCTCTCAGTCTGACCGGAGCAAATCTGAAGTGGCACTCTAATCCCTATAGAGTGCACTACTGTTGGCCAGAGCCTAAATTGTACTTATGGCTCAAAAGGCTCTAGGTAAAAGTAGTGCATTCTATAGGGAATAGAGTGACATTTAGGCAGTCTAGACATGTAGACTACAGTAGTGTACTAGGTAAGGCAGGGGTCTCCAACCCAGAGTCCTGGAAAGCTACTGGGTGGTCAGGATTTTTGGTCCAGCAGTAACACACCTGAATCTGCTAATCACCAGACTGAAGATCACGCTTATTTTTTACCAGCAATGTTAGTGATGGGTT
Organism: Coregonus clupeaformis; assembly: GCF_020615455.1. NCBI lineage: Eukaryota > Metazoa > Chordata > Actinopteri > Salmoniformes > Salmonidae > Coregonus > Coregonus clupeaformis. The sequence goes on from NC_059208.1 coordinate 21,637,525, forward strand.
AGATCAGTGGAGGCTGCTGAGGGGAGGACAGCTCATAATAACGGCCCGGAATGGAGTGAATGGAATGGTATCAAAAACATGATTTTCACGTGTTTGATACCATTCCATTCACTCCATTACAATCCATTCCAGCCATTATTATGAGCCGTTCTCCCCTCAGCAGCCCCCACTGTGCTGAACCCAACACCAGTCTTCTATCAACGGAAGACTGGAGCTGGTTTCAACACCTACAGTGTGGTACCAGGCTAGGAGAACACTGTCTCAGACAAACAAACAAGTAAATAACAATGGAGTCGTTACCTGCACATCTCCCCCTACTCCTCCCACCATGGGGTCTTCCTCCAGAACCTTCACCATCTCCACAGATGATGCAGGATCCAGCATAGTGTCAGAGTCACACACCTGAAACACAGGGGACACACTATCCTGTTAAATCCACAAACACTTCACCCAAAACGCTTCTCACGCTCTCTCCCACAATACAAAGTTAGAAAGTTAAACTAGGGCAGAAGATCTCGTTACACGGACAAAGAGTCCTTCATCAAGTTTTTTGGGCGGGATATGTTTGTTTTATATTGGCCAATTTTACCAATCAGCGGTGCATTAATTACACTGATTAATGATGGACAGTATTGCTTTGTGTTTCTTTGAAAAGCCACTTTCATTTCATAATTCTTTTGGATGTCAAGTTGAAGCTTTGTTTGCAACCTGGATGTTTCCCAGAAAGCTTGTTCCAAACAAGTTAGTGTCAAGTGGGAAGGTCCGTCAGTTGGTCAACAAACATCAACCAACCGTGTGAGTAAAGTCATATTTGCATCTACAGATCTCCTTCACAGATTACAAAGGTTTCTTCAGTCACTCCTTCATTGGGTATTATTTGATTGGGTAAGTGAAGTCATTGAAAGGAGGGCTGGGGTTTGGCTGGAAGACTGGAAGGAAGGAAGGTTGCTGTGCTGTTTGGGACGGCTTCCTGTACTGGAAGTGATACAGTATGGTTGTGTTGTGATTGGTTGTGTTCTGACTGAGAGATGGTTATGTTGTGATTGGTTGTGTTCTGACTGAGAGAGGGTTGTGTTGTGATTGGTTGTGTTCTGACTGAGAGAGGGTTGTGATTGGTTGTGTTCTGACTGAGAGAGGGTTGGGTTGTGATTGGTTGTGTTCTGACTGAGAGAGGGTTGTGCTGTGATTGGTTGTGTTCTGACTGAGAGAGGGATGTGATTGGTTGTGTTCTGACTGAGAGAGGGTTGTGTTGTGATTGGTTGTATTCTGACTGAGAGAGGGTTGTGTTGTGATTGGTTGTGTTCTGGTGGTGGCAGAGAATTTGTTGTAGTCAAAAAGGCATCCTACAACAACCTGTAGTATAGCTATTTCAAAATGGTAATATTTAGAGAAAGATCAAGATAGTTGTTTGAATTGTTTGAAAATGAATACATTTTGATTGTGTAGTGCTGTGAGAATTCAATTTCTATTTTTATGCTGTAAGAGCAATGTATTAAAACACAAATGTCATGAAAGGAGGGTAACTAAAGAGAATGATATGGCCAGAAGATAATCAAACCACCTCAGGAATATACTTCTGTAACCCTAACCAGTCTATTGCTTTTGATACACAGTACATCAATACACATGCCCTTTCCCAGTGAGAACAGCTACTCATGCATAGTTTGGCATAGCCTGTTGGTACACCTGCAATCATTCTAATGTGCACAACATTACTCATGTTATTTTCATAATCTGTTGAGTGTTTGATTAAGTGAAGCTGCATCACTACTATAGAAATGGAATTCTATTTATTTGATCACTTCCCCTTGGCAACCAGTCCGATAGCAACGTTAGCACCAAACCTGTTCTGATAGTCCATAAATGGCATTGATATCCACAGATTAACAACAAATCACTACAAAGACTACAGATGCTGAAACCAAAAGGGGAAAGTCCCATTTCATCTTTCTAGTTTGACAGTAAAAGAGTAAACAGATTGCAGCTGTAACAAGCCTCAGCTTGGGGAGATAACATGAAAACCGCTAATAATCAGTCGTTCCTTCGATAAGTGGTTATCGGAAATAGCTTGTGTAAAAGGTCTTCTCAGTAAAACATGTTCCATCTGGCGTCAGTCGGTTGATCTGTGCCACAAATACCACAGAGGTTTGACATCGCAAAGGCTAAGGTCGGGTCATAAAGTCAGCAGACAAACGATGGATTCACTGATGTTCCAACTGGATCTATACGACACGTAGCGCATGTCCTCTGTCCGACAGACTGCGTTGTAGGCCTGTTTCTAACGCCTTAGTACGCTGGTCACACGGTGCTAGCTCTCTAACAAACAAGGGGTTGTCTGAGGACAGCTTGGGTGTCCTGGGGCCTTCCTCTCGCAGCGTGAGACTGGAATATACTGTAATATATTATATATATTATTATAATAGTATATATTATATATATTATATAATATACTGGAATATTAGTTGACCCATAATATAGCCTGCCAACAGAATAATGACACTGCAAAGCAATGCCGGGTAACACTTTACATTAAGTTGCTCTTACGCCTGTGTAGTTAAGTGTTAACCCAATGTCACAATATCAATATATTCACACACAGTTATGGTGAGAATAGAAGGTTTAGTTATTTTGACACTATGGGCCCTGGTCAAATGTAGTGCACTGTATAGGGAAAAGGGTGCTATTTGGGACGCACCAAGCAATGTTAGTTTATTGTGATGATCATGCAGCAACCGGTAGCTAAATAAAGGTCATGTCAAGTTCATCCACTGATGCAACATATTTTATCAGACATAACAGGACCGCTAAGAGGAATGCTTAAAGGGACATTTCAATGTCGTAGGCATCATCTCCAGCACCACTCCAACATCAACATCTTTGAAAATGTTTCTATGTTTTGTAGTAAAAAAATATGTGTTTCCAATGACATCATCAACTAATTAGTAGACAATTAGTAGGCAATTAGTAGGTAATGCCTCCTCATTCATTGGTTAAAATCACATGATGCACACCGATGATGTCATCGATGATGTCATCGGAAACAATAAAAGAGCGGCAATAGTACTGTTTGTCCATTTTGAGACGCCGTAGCCAGTATACACTTCCTCAAAATATCTATCTAAGATAACTCAAGAAATCTGTAATACATTTTTTGCCGAAGAGATCTTAGTCGCACAATTTGACATCTAACTAAGATGTTTGGTGCAGTATTTTTCAATGAAAACATGTGCATGAAAACAAGTCGTCTCTGGTTGAATGACAACAAAGACTTTATTGAAGAATCCCTACTGTTGACCAATCACCGACGAAGGGGCGTAGACTTCGGCCCCCGAAAAAAAAATGTGTGTGCCCGAACAGCTGAAAAACCCCCTAACCGATGTCCAAAACGAATACAAACATCACAAGATGTTGTTATAATATATGAACTTTCAGCTGGGAAGCATGCGGACGACTTAAGGCTGCTTCCCAAATGGCACCCTATTCCCTATATAGTGCACTACTTTTGACCGGGGCCATTTGGGAATAGGGTGCCATTTGGGACGCGACCTAAGTCAAGTCAAGTAAGTAATCTGTGTGTTGCCAAGCCAAGGCTTTAACCGTCACGATCAGGTACGTTAGACAGACGACCCCACAGTGAGAATAACCACACAGGTCTGGTAGCTAATAGCTAGCTAAGACAGATATGTGAGAATGGCAACACAGTTAGCCCTACATAAGCTTTGGATCAGAGGTTTGAATTATAACTGAAACCAGCCGTTTACGGTGGAAAGACAGCAGTGTACTAGGCTGCGTCCCGAACGGAGCCCTATTGGGCCCTGGACAAAAACAGTGCACTGAATATGGAATAGGGTGCCATTTGGGATATAGCCTTTCATTGATCTCATTATTACCTGTTTATACGAACTATGGGTTCTTTTTTCACTGACAGAACCATTTTTTCTTTACCGGTACTACACTCTCAGAAAAATAGGTGCTATCTAGAACCTTTAATCTTCGGCTGTCCCCATAGTAGAACCGCTTGAATAACCCTTTCGGTTCCAGGTAAAACCCATTTTTCTAAGAGTGTACCGAGCTTGGAACGTGTTTGACTGGTGTATATGTTCAAGCTTTAGCCGAAAACAGATGCTAGCATCTATTGTTTGGTCTCCAATATCCCACCTCAAGACTCATGACGTTCAGAGGCAGACAATCTAGTTATCCAGAGTAGTTTGGAGGACCTACACTCCAGTATTATCCAGAGCAGTTTGGAGGACCTACACTCCAGTGTTGCTGTATAACTATTCACAATGTAGTATATACAGCACAGTTGGGAAAAATACTACTTAGTAAATGTTATTGAAGGAACTTTATACACGCCTTGGGATAGTAGCTAATGCGGATACTGTCACTTTTAAAGTTCCTCATTGAGAATACTGTGTGTTTTGACGCCATGCTATGCAACATGATCTGACTCCAACCTATTAGCCTACAGGTCTCTCCACTTTGTCTGAGTTGGACTGAGTGCAGAAAAATATGTTAATGGCTTCACACTGAGGTCTAGCACTCTGATGAACAGCATTACCCTTACAGCCTTGAAGCTACGGTACATGCACAAGGCCTCCACACCATCCCTTTTCAGAAAGAGAGCACAAAAGCGTCTTTGTGTACCCCATATTTAGCTTGGCACAAACCGCACTGCCCCCCTCCAACCCCTCCTCCTCCAGGACTTACCTGAACATAGTGCACACTCCTCCCTAGGGCTTTGAAGGCTGTGTACATTACTTCCCTCTTGCCTCCCCACTTCTGCATGATGCAGACACACTTATTATTGAGCACCAGGCGCAAGACGGCCTGCAGGCTCTCAGCATACGTCTCGTCCGTCTCCTCAGGTCCCCGGTGGTGGTAGTTGTTTTTCCAGACGTAAGTGGCGGCTTTATCCCTGCCCATGATCTCCCGGAAGATCTCCATCATGTAGTTGTCGTCCTCGTTATTCCCGTCAATCACCATGATGACCTTGATGCCCGGGTAGGTCAACCTCTTGACGGATACCAAGCACTTCCTCAGGTACGCCGGGTCCTCCTGATAGGCTGCGATGCACAGGGCCAGTGATTTGGTGAGTTTGATGGGCGTCTCCAGGGATCTCCTCATGTTCCGGTGTTCTAGGAGAGCAAACAGACTCTGGATGAGGAGGTGGATGACCAGGATGGCCCCGTACAGCCCGAAGGACAAGTGGTTTCGTGCCGTGGTGAAAAACTGGTAGCCCATGATGTAGGCGGTAGAGATCCCCACGAGTAGCGAGACTCCAAACATTGTCGTCCCGATAAATCTTAGGTAGGTGAGAGCTTTGTCACATCTCATCTGGAAAAGCAACAAGAACAGAATCATTGTCAATGTCAAATGAGATGACAGTGGAGACATTCAGTGGGATCAATATTGAGTTGACAGTAGATACACACAGTGGGATCAATATTGAGATGACAGTAGATACATACAGTGGGATCAATATTGAAACGACAGCAGAGACACTGGGAGGACATTGACGTGGTAATTACTAAATGAACACAGCTGCAGATATTAATTGGTCAACTTGATAGAGAGATACTGAAGACATAATGATGATAATGATGATAGATGTACCTAATAATCATCATTATGATACGTCACAGTAAAAGCTCTACCCTAACTCTACTCTGACACCCTAGCAGCAGACCCCATGTTTTACAACAACAAAAACCAGGTTCAGACAGCCGGTAAAGTTTGTCCCCCCCTACTCCCCTTCCATCCCTTTCTCCCTCCATCCCCCTCCCCCAAAATCCCCCTCTAAATGTCAGATGGTTCTCTATGGCCGATTGTTCCAAGTCTCTTTACTAATGCTGCACACCATCTGCTGGGCAGACGTAAGAGCCGAGCGAGAGAGCGAGCACCACCCTCTGACATCATCTGTTTATATCTCCGTGGGAAGACAAGAGCAGTGAAATATAAAACGCTGCCTCTCCACTAAAGACCCTCTGTCACAGTGAAGAATATGGTGGTACATTTGATCAGTTGAGGCAGTATGAGGTGGTACCTCTTGTTTAAGGCTTAGACATGTGATAGCTTAAGTGACACTTCAAGGTGTCTAATACTGTTGAAAAGCAAAGAAACACTATCATGTCTTGTTTTATTTGACTGACCGTTTTTGGGGTCTACACTAAAGACCCTTCTGTCACAGTGAAGCAGGAAGTAGTGCATCTTGTTACTTTGCTTTAATTAAAGATCTTAGATCTATCATAAGTGACACTTTGATGTGTCCAATGCTGCCTGCATGGGTCTCTCCATTAACACTAAAGACCCATCTGTCTGAGGTCCTGGTAGATTACATTAAAGGCTGAGGTGGTCTTGGTAGACAACATTAAAGACTGATGTCGTCTTGGCAGACTACATTAAAGGCTGAGGTCGTCTTGGTAGGCTATAGTAAAGGCTGAGGTCGTCTTGGTAGACTACAGTAAAGGCTGAGGTCGTCTTGACAGACTACATTAAAGACTGAGGTCGTCTTGACAGACTACATTAAAGACTGAGGTTGTCTTGGTAGACTACATTAAAGACTGAGGTTGTCTTGGTAGACTACATTAAAGGCTGAGGTTGTCTTGGTAGACTACATTAAAGGCAGAGGTCGTCTTGGCAGACTACATTAAAGCCTGAGGTCGTCTTGGCAGACTACAAAAAGGCTTATGTCTAGTCTAAGTCACAACTCAAGGTGTCCAATGCTGTCTAAAAGCAAAGAAACACTGACATGTCTTGTTTGACTTGAGTGCTAGTTATTTTAGTTTTTAAATCAGCTGGCTCCTTGATTTGGAATAGGGACTGGAACGGGAACAGTGAAATATAAAATGCTCCATGCATGGGTCTCTCTCCACGTGACCTAAAGAAAAAGAAACGCCTGAAACTAGATTCCCTACATACTGGTCTTGACAAGAAGGAAAGAAACTGTCGCGGGAGGTTCTCTTCTGCACTTTTCAACCAATCCAGTAAATGTGTAGGAGGAGTTAAGATGGAGTGTCTCCTTGTTAACGTCCAAAAGTGAAAGTCACGCGAAGTCACAGGCTCTCTTTCCATTTCCCCTGAAAACTTGAACATACGGTTGTTGGGGACTTGACAGAGGCTACTTTCCATGAAAGACCCCTCTATCTGTCACAGTGAAGAAGAAGGTTCTACATCTTGGCTAAAGGCTTGGATATTTGATAGCCTAAGTGACACCTCGAGGTGTACGATGCTGTTGCGAAGCAAAGAAACCCTGACATGCCTTGTGTCTAGACTGCAGTTTTGTTTATTTTAAGTCAGCCAGCTCCTCGGCATGGAATAAGGCCTGGATCACTTGATACAGCATGAAAAGGGGACGTAGTCAGTGTGTGAGGCGAGCTGAGCGCTGAACTGGTATGTCTCTGGGCTTTAAGTGTCATCACATTTACAAGACCTCTGACTCCATTCCCCTTCATGTGTTCCAGGTCCCCACCCTTGGCCAACTGGTTAACCTAACGCATTGGTGTTAATGTCTGTAGTGTTAACTCAGTACAAAGAGTATCCCAAACCCTCCTGTTCAAGTCCCACTGTTGTAGGGTAAACTCTGTGTGAACTGTGAACCTAAACCCCCATTCAGATGGTGCTAAAACAGCCTGGATAGCAAAACCCTGCGGGCCAGATGCATAAGGATTAACCACTAATCAGGGGAGAGTGTGTATGTGTGTGTGCTTGTGTGTGTGTGTGTGTGTGTGTGTGTGTGTGTGTGTGTGTGTGTGTGAAATGACGTTTCCCCCCTCCTCCTCCTCCTCCTCCCCTTAAACCCCATTGTAGTTCCGGATCCTAAAGGATCTAAAGCCTGGTTTGATGTTGATGATGATGTGTTTTCCTGTGTGCCAAATACACCAGATATTGTTGTTGTGGGCGGGGGCAAGGGGGAGGGGCTCATTTTGCTCATTTGACGGCTACATGGAGCAGGCCTTTGCCGAGAAGCTGCTTATGCACCAGCCCCTCGTGGCACCCTTGGACAGCCTCGGGTGTAGGTGCTGGTGGTGCTGATATTTGGCAGTCTCTGCCACGTACACAGGCTTGCAGTGTGTGGCCTCCAGATTGCGGGCCTGACAAAAACGAAGGCAAAGCAATTGGCTAGGTACTGCTCTGTTTCAGCTGCCGTGGGCAGCCTGGCTGTTTGGAGAAGGAGGTGCTTTCTGTACCCTTGAGTGCCATGCATACAGGGACCTTTGAAATGTTTGGATCCTTTTTTTGTAAATTTGATTGGTGGATTGTGTGTGTGTGTGTGTGTGGGCGTGTTTAACTATTCTTGTGGGGACCAGAAGTCCCCACAAGAATAGTAAACAAACAAAAATTTGACCAACTGGTGACATTTTGTTAGTCCCGATGAGGTCTAATGCTATTTCTAGGGGGTTTAGGTTTAAGGTTAGAATTAGTGTTGGTGTTCGAATTACGTTAAGGGTTAGGGTTAGGAGCTAGGGTTAGTTTTAGGGTTAGGGTTAGGAGCTAGGTTTAGGGTTAGGGTTAAGGTTAGGTTTTTGGGTTAAGGTTAGGGTTAGGGTTAGGGTAAAGTTAAGATTAAGGTTAGGGTTAGGTTTAGGGTTAGGGGTTAGGGAAAATAGGATTTTGAATGGGACTGAATTGTGTGTCCCCACAAGGTTAGCTGTACAACACTGTGTGTGTGTGTGCGTGTGACATCGAGGGTGTCATCAAAGTATTGAGATGATGTCACCTCACAGTGTCATAAGGCCCTGTGTGTGTTGTCCCTGTGCTGTATGCTGGATGGGTTAGCTTGAACACTTCCAGACTGAGAATGAGTCCCAAATGGCACCCCATTCCCTATATAGTGCACTGATTTTGACCAGAGCCATATGGGCCCTTGTTAAAAAAAAGTAGTGCACTAAATAGGGAATAGTGTGCCATTTTGGGACGCACTGTATCGGCTGGGCTTGGGTCTGGGCAGGACACTCCCTTTGCCTGAGATAACACTGCCAACGATTGATGACAAATGATCTCAATTGATAGTGAGTAAGGCTGAGGAAGTGAAGGGGGCTGTTGGAGAGTGAAGGCTAAGGAAGTGAAGGGGGCTGTTGGAGAGTGAAGGCTGAGGAAGTGAAGGGGGCTGTTGGAGAGTGAAGGTAACCAATAAAAACCTTGTAGCTGCAGCCAACTGCACGTCTAACACGTCATGTTATACTGTGCTGTAACTACAGCTGAGGTAGAGTGAGAGAGTCTGTGTGTGTGTGTGCGTCTTCGTCTGCATCTGCATCTGCGTCTGTGTGCGCTTGTGTGTGAGCCTGAATGTGCGTGGTGTGTGTGTGTGTGTGTGTGTGTGTGTGTGTGTGTGTGTGTGTGTGTGTGTGTGTGTGTGTGTGTGTGTGTCTGTAGGCTATAGGCTAATGTGTCTGCCATGTTGGTGAAACAGCATGGTAGCTGTTATGTAAAGACTTAATATTTACACCTGTTGTCTGACTATACGTCTGAGAATACAACATGAAGGCAATTAGTTTCATTCTGCTGGAGCTGGCCCTGTTCCAGGAGGGGTTTAGAGGATAGGAGGACACAGGGAGGGGTTCCTGTGCTGAGCTGGAGAGACTCAACTGAGAGTTGAATCATGCTCAGTTGGGAAAACCTAAACTCCAAGGCTTTGACGGTTTAGATTAAATACAACACTGTGGCCAGAGCAGAGCTGAGCAAAGCTGAAACTGGGCCAAGAGGACAACTGACATATAATATTGGCAATGAATGGAGTCAATTAACTTTACAGCTCTAAAATGAATACCTGCTGTAGTTAAAAACGTTTTATGAATCTAGTGTTCTACCGCCGTGGAGGGGCAGTTCACACCTGGTCAGTGACGCGGGCTGTGTCCCAAATGGCACCCTATCCTCTATATAGTGCACTACTTTTTAAACCAGAGCCCCTATAGGCCACAGCTGTATAAAGTGCACTAGATAGGGAATAGGGTGTCATTTGGGACGCAGCTATGGCCACACCTATTTATATAACTTTAATAACATTTGTCTTGCTAACAGTTGTCTTGCTAACTCTTGTCTTGCTAACACTTGTCTTGCTAAAAGTTGTCTTGCTAACAGTTGTCTTGCTAAAAGTTGTCTTGGTAACACTTGTCTTGCTAAAAGTTGTCTTGCTAACACTTGTCTTGCTAACACTTGTCTTGCTAACCCTTTTCTTGCTAACCCTTGTCTTTCTAACACTTGTCTTGCTAAAACTTGTCTTGCTAACACTTGTCTTGCTAAAAGTTGTCTTGCTAACACTTGTCTTGCTAAAAGTTGTCTTGCTATCAGTATGTGTAGAAGGAGGATGAAAGGATAGAAGGGGGTTGTTGAATGAAAGAACAAGACGTTGAATTGATATACTGAGATGTATGGTGAGGTGGAACTTCACATGTGGAATAATCAATCAATCAATCAAATGGTGTACCACCACCATGGATATATGGCTTCAATGGCACTTACACCTTACAGCATGTGCAGAAGGGGGAAATATATCAGGATATAAGGGGGTTGTTGAACAAAAAAATAAGTTGATATACTGTATTTAATAAATGCTATAGTGATGGTTTTAGTGTAGCACTTACAGACTGCATGCTGAAGTGGAACCTCATGTGTAGTCATGAAGGCCAGTAAAGTTAGATCCCCCATTCCATTATGTATGGTTTCATAACACATTTGTGTCACAGGCTAACACAGTAACGGTACTATAATACAGTACATGGTTATAGTCTGCAGAGATTCCACTTCATGTCTGAGAGGCAGAGCTGCGTTAAAATGAAGATGGCCCTCAAGACTGCCATTATGAATGACGGGAAACACATGCCTCATGACAACTATTCTATAGCAGATTAAAAGACAGAAACGCTAGGAAAGACCAGGGATCCTTGTAGAGGATGTTAATTATTCAGTACTGTACTGTCTCAAAGCTTGCTACTGTAGTTAGTAAATTGTAGTTCTTGCTAGGCTTGCTACTGTAGTTAGCTACTTGTAGTTCTTGTAGTTCTTGCTAGGCTTGCTGCTGTAGTTAGCTCAGATCAAACCTTCTCTTGAACTGGACTTAAAGCAAACTCAATGAACAAAAGTCACTGAGGTTCTGAGGTTCTGAAACGTGATTAAGAGACAACTAGTGATGTGTCAAAAGGCACAGAGGGCTACTTCTAAGTGTGTGTGTGTGTGGGTTTGTGTGTGAAGTGATGTTTTGCCCCCGCCCCAAGCCCTTATGTAGTTCTAAAACCTGACCCAGTGGCTGCAGTACCGGACCCTATGTAGTCTAAAACCTGACCCAGCGGCTGCAGTACCAGACCCTATGTAGTCTAAAACCTGACCCTGTGGCTGCAGTACCAGACCCTATGTAGTCTAAAACCTGACCCAGTGGCTGCAGTACCGGACCCTATGTAGTCTAAAACCTGACCCAGTGGCTGCAGTACCGGACCCTATGTAGTCTAAAACCTGACCCAGTGGCTGCAGTACCGGACCCTATGTAGTCTAAAACCTGACCCAGCGGCTGCAGTACCGGACCCTATGTAGTCTAAAGCCTGACCCAGTGGCTGCAGTACCGGACCCTATGTAGTCTAAAACCTGACCCAGTGGCTGCAGTACCGGACCCTATGTAGTCTAAAACCTGACCCAGCGGCTGCAGTACCGGACCCTATGTAGTCTAAAGCCTGACCCTGTGGCTGCAGTACTCTCATTGGTGTGGGACTCATGTTGTCATTAAGTGTTCCATCATTAAATACATCCTCCTCCTCTTCCTCTCCTGTTTGGAATCAGCTGTGGTAGTTACAGTATAACACACAGTCTTCCCTCATACATCTCCCCCTCTCTTTCTGGATGGGTTGAACCTCAGGAAGAGGAGGAGGCTGTGTGTGAAGTTAAACTTGGGCGGTGGTGGCGCCTCGCCATCCCTGGCTCCTGGATGCTTTCCTGATTCAGCTAGCTCTCCGACTTCTCCATCACATCTCTCTGTCCCTCCCTCCTTCCTGTCTGGTTTGGTCAGTGATCAGACATCTCCACCACTACAACTTATACTGTTCCTCCAGCTCCCTGACTTTCTGCTGCTCACCTCCTCTTTATGCCTTCTCTCCTTCCCTGGTTCCCTCCTTCCCTGGTTCTCTCCTTCCCTGGTTCCCTCCTTCCCTGGTTCCCTCCTTCCCTGGTTCCCTCCTTCCCTGTTTCCCTCCTTCCCTGGTTTCCTCCTTCCCTGGTTCTCTCCTTCCCTGTTTCCCTCCTTCCCTGGTTCTCTCCTTCCCTGGTTCCCTCCTTCCCTGGTTCCATCCTTCCCTGGATCCCTCCTTCCCTGGTTCCTTCCTTCCCTGGTTCCCTCCTTCCCTGTTTCCCTCCTTCCCTGGTTCCCTCCTTCCCTGTTTCCCTCCTTCCCTGGTTCCCTTCTTCCCTGGTTCTCTCCTTCCCTGTTTCCCTCCTTCCCTGGTTCCCTCCTTCCCTGTTTCCCTCCTTCCCTGGTTCCCTCCTTCTCTGGTTCCCTCCTTCCCTGGTACTCTCCTTCCCTGGTTCCCTCCTTCCCTGGTTCCCTCCTTCCCTGGTTCCCTTCCCTGGTTCCCTTCCCTGGTTCCCTCCTCCGGACTTTTGACCAGTAGTGTATATTGAGTTGAAGACAACCATGTCTCAACGGGAGTCGTCATGCGGTTAAAATGAATGACAGCATGTACTCTTGCAGTCATGTGGTCTTGTTCAAATCAAATCAAATCAAATGTCATTTGTCACATACACGTGTTTAGCAAATGTTATTGCGGGTGTAGCGAAATGCTTGTGCTTCTAGCGCCGACAGTAACAGTAAACAAGTAATATCTAACAATTTCACAACATATACCCAATACACACAAATCTAGTAAGGAATGGAATTTAAGAATGTATACATATATGGACAAGCAATGACAGAGCGGCATGGACTAAGATACAGTAGAATATTATAGAATAGAATACAGTATATACATATGAGGTGAGTAGTGCAAGATATGTAAACATTATTAAAGTGACTAGTGTTCGATTTCTTAAAGTGGCCAGTGATTTCAATAGGCAGCAGCAGCCTCTAATGTGCTAGTGATGTCTATTTAACAGTCTGATGGCCTTGAGATAGAAGCTGTTTTTCATTCTCTCGGTCCCAGCTTTGATGCATCTGTACTGACCTCGCCTTCTGGATGATAGCGGGGTGAACAGGCAGTGGCTCGGGTGGTTGATGTCCTTGATTATCTTTTTGGCCTTCCTGTGACATCGGGTGCTGTAGGTGTCTTGGAGGGTGGGTAGTTTGCCCCCGGTAATGCGTTCGGCAGACCGCACCACCCTCTGGATAGCCCTGCGGTTGCGGGTGGTGCAGTTGCTGTACCAGGCGGTAATACATCCCGACAGGATGCTCTCAATTGTGCATCTGTAAAAGTTTGTGAGGGTTTTAGGTGCCAAGCCAAATTTCTTCAGCTTCCTGATGTTGAAGAAGCTCTGTTGTGCCTTCTTCACCACACTGTTTCCTGAAGTCCACGATAATCTCCTTTGTTTTGTTAACGTTGAGTGAGAGGTTATTTTCCTGGCACCACACTCCCAGAGCCCTCACCTCCTCCCTGTAGGCGGTCTCGTCATTGTTGGTAATCAAACCTACTACTGTTGTGTCGTCTGCAAACTTGATGATTGAGTTGTAGGCGTGCTTGGCCATGCAGTCATGGGTGAACAGGGAGTACAGGAGGGGGCTGAGCACGCCCCAGTGTTGAGGATCAGCGAAGTGGAGATGTTGTTTCCTACCTTCACCACCTGGGGGCGGCCTGTCAGGAAGTCCAGGACCCAGTTGCACAGGGCGGGGTTCAGACCCAGGGCCTCGAGCTTAATGATGAGCTTGGAGGGTACTATGGTGTTGAATGCTGAGCTATAGTCAATGAACAGCATTCTTACATATGTATTCCTCTTGTCCAGATGGGATAGGGCAGTGTGCAGTGTGATGGCGATTGCATCGTCTGTGGATCTATTGGGGTGGTAAGCAAATTTAAGTGGGTCTAGGGTGACAGGTAAGGTAGAGGTGATATGATCCTTGACTAGTCTCTCAAAGCACTTCATGATGACAGAGGTGAGTGCTACGGGGCGATAGTCATTTAGTTCAGTTACCTTTGCTTTCTTGGGTACAGGAACAATGGTGGCCATCTTGAAACATGTGGGAACAGCAGACTGGGAAAGGGAGATATTGAATATGTCCGTAAACACACCAGCCAGCTGGTCTGCGCATGCTCTGAGGATGCGGCTAGGGATGCTGTCTGGGCCGGCAGTCTTGCAGGGGTTAACATGCTTAAACGTCTTACTTATGTCAGCCACAGAGAAGGAGAGGCCACAGTCCTTGGTATTGGGCCTCGTCATTGGCACTGTATTATCCTCAAAGCGGGCGAAGAAGGTGTTTAGCTTGTGGTCTTGTTTTCACACAGTTCAAAGCATGTATTTTATCACTTGTGACTTTCATTTAGCCAATTACAGTCATATCCCACTGGGCACACACTGGTTGAATCAATGTTGTTTCCACATCATTTCAATGAAATTATGTTGAACCAACGTGGAATAGACGTTGAATTGATGTATGTGCCCAGTGGGATGTTTTACTTTCAGAAATGAAAATAGTCTACTGTGTAGGCCTACATCTTTAAAAAAAAAATGTCCCTCTAATTTGATCATCCCTACACAACAGATGAGATATGATTATATCCACAAAGTATAGGCTTATCATAAATGATCATAAATACTGTATGGAATCAAGTCAACTCAAAATCACTAGCTAAATAAACTGCCCTGGAATGAATAGTGGGCTGCTATGGGTGTTTCGAACAGCGCGCATCCACGCTGAAGGTATGAAGAAATACGCCTGAGCAGGGAAAGAAAAGGAAGCTAGTTTGAAGATCGTTGTTTCCTTGAATAAGGAAGGAACTTCACCCTAATTTGCTCCAGGGGTGGCTTACTAGTATGGCTAACACTGTAAAACACCACATTTCACTGCACCTATTCTGTGTATAAATAAAATACTGTGTGTATTTAAAGCGGGAACAGCCCCGCTGAGGGTGCTCTGAAGGAAACCCAATACCTGCCTAGTCATTGGCTCAAGCACCCCTGCGATTCGAATTACTTATAGGCGGTGACGTCGGCATATGTTTTATTCTAACGGTATAATAAGTGATTTGGACAGTGATTATGCCCATCCTCGATGGAGTATCGTGTGACTCCAGCTTACTCTAAAACATGGTGTAGATTTTTCCATAGGCAGCAAGGAATGATAAAGAACTACCTTGTTTCGACTTTATTATATAGTTCCACTATTTCATTTCTCCACCGCATATTGGCTGAGATGAATGCAATACTAATGTCTATAAAAAAAAAAGAACAGTAACCAAACCACACATCAACATGCCTATTGGACTGTTCTGTATGGTATAGGTGCCCTACAGTCTATGTCCCACAATAATACTTCAATATGACAAACATTAAATACTTCCCACACCCTGACAGATATAGCATCACTTCAGAAACCATTCACTGTAGCTCAGTTGGTAGAGCATGGCGCTTGCAACGCCAGGGTTGTGAGTTCGTTTCTCACGGGGGGCCAGTATGAAAATGTATGCACTCACTAACTGTAAGTCGCTCTGGATAAGAGCGTCTGCTAAAATATAAAATTAAACTATGATTTGGCACCTACCGGACAATCATGACATGTTAGTTGTCAACTTTCACCCAAAGCTCCATTCATTGAACTCAAATGATTCTAAATGAAAATGTAAAACAAAATAAAAATGTATGCATAATGAAAGAAAACAGCTAGTTAGTTGATAACAAAGTTAATATTGATGTGATGGTCATACCTTGAAGCAGCTGTGAGTGCCTGTGCGGTTTCTTTAAAAGGATGCAGTCAGCATAGGCTCCGTTTGCAGCGTTCAACTTGGAGAAAACTTCTCAGTAACGTGTCACCTTTGCAGAAACACTCATGAAGCTTCTTAAAATGTTCTTCATAAAGGAAAAAAGTTTGTGCAATTTTCCAAGTCTCCTTGCTTTGAACGGTTGAAAACATTCATTCATTCAAGTCTTGTATTTCTTCTTCTTTTAACTTCTCTCTCTGCATACATTACTTATATAATGTATACATTTTAGATGTATACAAATAAGTATAATCATCTTGTTAGTCAACTTTGGCATACGTGTCATTTATACAATTAATTTTTTTTAAAGAAAGAAAAATAAAAGAAAAATTGTCATTCAACAGTAGTCAATGTTGGTGAAAAGAGCTGTAGGTAATACAGGTTAAAGTCATGAACTGCCGAACCACGCTGTTTTTACTACTTATTCAGCGTCTAATTCCTTCCAGACGCCTTTGGTTTATGCTTCCTGCATTCAGCTCCTTACATTTCAAAAGACTCTTAACTAGGGAGAGTTTTTGGACTTGTTTTAATAAGGGGGGAAGGTTTGAGGATGAGGAGGAGCGACTTATTGGGGAGAGAAGAGAAAAAAAAAGTTGATGCCCGAAGTAAGTAACCCATTCAAACTTCTGAGACGTGGACATGAGGATGGAGAAGTGCGTGCGACTTCGGCTAATGAACCTGAATGTTCATGGGGGAATGCTGATTGTGATATTCGATATTATTAGATTACATTCGATTTCGAAGACATGAAATTTGCTTTTGCATTCCGCAAATAGTTTCTTTGCTACTTTGTATGAGGTTTTTCCATGACAATGTCAGAGTATAGCCTACAGGTAAAACGCAACATCCTTAAGCAAAACTCAAATAACACCGCATTTATTCGTTGGTATATTAGCTCGGAATAATAACTATTATTATTGCAATATAACTTGTAATATTTTCCTGCTATCTTTTCAGTGCCGGTAAAGACCGTAATTATCCATCTGGTATTCGTCTGCCATCCATCAATTGGAGCGCTGTACAAGCATTGGCCAGCAGGGAGCGCCATATAATTCTAAACCCAGCATTAGAGCCCTTGCCATGGAATAGTCTTCTGCAGAGCCATAAATTAACATCTAAATATATGACTCTGGTGTACTGTAGATGCACAGTCATTGGATCAGGCACATTCCTCTACCTTGTGATATAATTAAAATAGGTGTAAAAATGACAATATTAGTCATTCAATAGCTCATGTTTTCAACAGAGAAAAAGTGCTTTGTACGTTATCATTATTGAATGTGACGGGAATTCCAAATTAAAAGTCACTTGGCTGAAATTGCAAAATATATCAGATGAAAATAATATTGGTCACTGACATTTCTTATTATCATAATCCCTGAGTTGAACAAGAGTAGTATGATAGAATGACATGCCATTGAAATACCCCATACAGCTGTGTTTGTTTATTTGTTCTGTATGAAACATATGTCTGTTAAACTCAAATGACTTTCTCTGCCAGGGAGGGACATTGTCACGGCCAAATATGAGTACCCTTATTTCTCCTGTCCATGTTGCCCAGCCACTATATTTGAACAAGGATACACAATGACTTCCTTTCCCTTACCCCTCCCCCCCACACACGCTTGCATGCACACACACACACACACACACACACACACACACACACACACACACACATACACACACAATCGCTTCCCATCAGTGTTTCACTGTGAGCTTTGGTGTGTGTGTGTATTGCCTCAGGGACATGGCAGCTCCAGCTCGGTTGTAGAGCTGCAGTCAGAACAAACACCCTGGGAGAGAGGCTGAGAGAGAGAGAGAGAGAGAGAGAGAGAGAGAGAGAGAGAGAGAGAGAGAGAGAGAGAGAGAGAGAGAGAGAGAGAGAGAGAACATGAAGGATTCTATGCTCTTCCATCAGCCCAGAGAGGTGCTGAGGGCTGGGGAGTGATGAGTTCAGGCCTTCACTGGTTCTCTCTGGATACGGCCCAAATGGCACCCTATTCCCTATACAGTGCACTACTTTTGATCAGAGCCCAATGGGATTCCCTATTGGCTTTGGTCAAAAGTAGTTCACTAAATAGGGAATAGGGTGTTATTTGGGATGCTGGTTCTCCCTGACTTTGATGAACAGCAACCATATGTTTCCCAACTGAGGATTCCCAGACCAGAAGCAATGGCAGCAGACTAGGATACAAACCGTGTATTGTTTTTAGGCCTAGTCCGTCTCGCCAACCAAGCACCAATCTAAACATCACGTTGGCGATTAAAAATCATGACATATCTCTTTTCCTTCCGAACAGTAGACCGTTGAGGTGTGCTTGATTTAACTTGAGGTGTGTACTTTTGGGACTATTCCATTGGTTAATTTGTCAATCAAGAGCAATTTAAGAATTTGAACATATCTGTATTGACCCGGGCCATCAGGATTGATGTTTCTACTAGAACCTTTAGAGGACTATTGCATTTTGATTGTGTAAGATGTGAGACAGATTATGATAGGATGCTGTAAACGTTTAATGTGTTAGGCAGGCAGACAATGTTCCCTATCCTCAGATGATTCTGATGATTTTAATCCATGTTGTCAGACTAAGCCTACAGGGTATCATAAGACAGGCCGATAACTGTTGCTAACAACACACGTTTGACCAACCAGGATTCAAACCTTGGTCTCCTGGAAGAATGTGTCGGCTCGTCAAGCTAAAGCCTAGGCATTAGCATGGAGAGCTAATTTTTCTCATATACAGTACTTTAGGATAATGGAATTGAGGCTTAGATTTGTTCTCTCCTCTCCAGGGCCCTCTAAAGTAATGCAGTGATTTTCTTTAATTATAGAAAATAGCCTCTCCTCACCAAAACACAATCAGTCAGAGAAAAATTATGAAGTAAATATTTCACCCTTTCATTAACATACAATAAATATATAGAGTTAAATCCCTAACACTCCATTATACTATAGAACGACGTCATTACATACATTACCAATACATATACTTATTTAACCTTTATTTATAGGCTTAACGTTAATCCCAGTTTAGACCAGGGTCTCTTTTTCAATGGTGTCCAGTGTTACAACTATCAACAATCCAAACAGCTTAAACAGATAAAACTACATATTTAAATGTTAACTAATGGTAAAGAAAGCCGTACTCCTACAGTTAACACATAATGAATGGCCCTTTCAAGTATTGCTATTTGTCCTCATGAGCATTGAGAGCCAAACTCCTTATCCCATAATTGGATAAGCATATCATTTGTTTAAAGCACAAACCTGCTGAAAAGAGCACAATTAAGAGGAATAACATGTCTTGATATTTAGCTTCCCCAGGTCCTGTTGCTAAGAAGATGATGTGGTTTAGGGATTATTTAGACAGGTTATACTGTATCACCCTCTTCCAATGTCTTGTAGGATTACTACTATGCTGTATCAAGCCCCACACCGGAGACAGTGGGAGTGGATTGTGAGTAATGGGTACTAATACCCTTTGAACTCTTCAAGGAAAGCACCTTACTATGCTTTGAGCCGGCCCGGGCCGGTCGCTCACCATCACATTTTCCACAATTCTATCCCTGGCTAGCTCCTCTCCTCCACTACAGTCACATTCTGGTCAGGGGCTTCCTTTTTCAACTATAATCACTCCTTTCACTGAGACTCCATTATCACTGACTAATCAGAGACGTGGGAGAGCTGCAGCACGCTGCAGAGAGAATGGATCCATTGACTAAGGGGCAGTTAGTTACTGTGAGAGGTTGTGTTGTTGAATTAAGTGTCTGACTGTTTTGCGTGTCCGCTGCATCCCCAAAGAGTTATCTTCTCCAAATGAAACATGTGTTCTTCAGTGTGTGGAAGAGTCATCTAGTGTACATATTAATCATTGGTTAACACCATACAATACGACTTGGTTTACTTTTGTAGTCCTGCCTTGAAGGTTTCCATTGAAGTGACTGGAGCCATTTGAGGCATTTGAGTCATGATGGAGTAACGGTCGCATTCCATCAGTATTGGTTCATTACTGGGCTGTAATGAAGCCGCTAAGAGGTCACAGAGTTAATCAATGCCCCTACGACGGACAGGAAGTCACAACACTGCTCTTTACTCCTTCGCTTCCACCCCGAGTCACTCTCCTCAGCTTCAAAGACAAGCTTTATTACTACTGCAGCAATAAGGGCACTCTACAGACTGATTGTTCATGACTGTGGTTGTTTGTCATTGACAGGACAGGACACAGTGATATGCAACTAAACAACAGGTTAAAGGGATGTATTAAGCAATGTTCCCTCAAAAATGTTTTGGCACTGAGCAAACTTCAGGTCTTGTGAGCGGAAACGTTAATTTTGCGAGCATTCTGTGAAACTTCCGGCGTGTGTTAACTGTGAACACTGAGGCTGTACCTGCTTGAAGTTACAGTTTAATACAGTGGCCAATATACTATTGTGTCTATTTGAGCATGTAGGGCTATCAGAGTGGCCTATAAACTAAACCAATGGAGCAAATGCCATAACATTTCCACATGGATATAGCTATTGACTTCTATGATATTCAATGTAGGCCTACATTCAATGTAGGCCTACATTCCAAGAGACTTTTAAAAAACATTATGCATGGCTTGACATTAACAATTTTATGACTGATGTTTTACTTGTTCCAAAGCTCAAATTATTTAATAAAAATAAGAAATGATCTAAAACAATTGGCCAAATAGGTGACTGAAAATTGCATTCTATTGTGTTACATGATGCAAGAAACCACTTTACAAAAAATGTCATTCATTGTTTTCATTATTATTTCCATAAAGGGACACTGCCCCTTTAAGACAAAAAAACCTCTACCTGACTCGCTTTTCAAAGACAGATACAGTGAGGGAAAAAAGTATTTGATCCCCTGCTGATTTTGTACGTTTGCCCACTGACAAAGACATGATCAGTCTATAATTTTAATGGTAGGTTTATTTGAACAGTGAGAGACAGAATAACAACAAAAAAATCCAGAAAAACGCATGTCAAAAATGTTATGAATTGATTTGCATTTTAATGAGGGAAATAAGTATTTGACCCCTCTGCAAAACATGACTTAGTACTTGGTGGCAAAACCCTTGTTGGCAATCACAGAGGTCAGACGTTTCTTGTCGTTGGCCACCAGGTTTGCACACATCTAAGGAGGGATTTTGTTCCACTCCTCTTTGCAGATCTTCTCCAAGTCATTAAGGTTTCGAGGCTGACATTTGGCAACTCGAACCTTCAGCTCCCTCCACAGATTTTCTATGGGATTAAGGTCTGGAGACTGGCTAGGCCACTCCAGGACCTTAATATGCTTCTTCTTGAGCCACTCCTTTGTTGCCTTGGCTGTGTGTTTTGGGTCAATGTCATGCTGGAATACCCATCCACGACCCATTTTCAATGCCCTGGCTGCGGGAAGGAGGTTCTCACCCAAGATTTGACGGTACATGGCCCCGTCCATCGTCTCTTTGATGCAGTGAAATTGTCCTGTCCCCTTAGCAGAAAAACACCCCTTAGCATAATGTTTCCACCTCCATGTTTGACGGTGGGGATGGTGTTCTTGGGGTCATAGACAGCATTCCTCCTCCTCCAAACACGGCGAGTTGAGTTGATGCCAAAGAGCACGATTTTGGTCTCATCTGACCACAACACTTTCACCCAGTTCTCCTCTGAATCATTCAGATGTTCATTGGCAAACTTCAGACGGCCCTGTATATGTGCTTTCTTGAGCAGGGGGACCTTGCGGGCACTGCAGGATTTCAGTCCTTCACGGCGTAGTGTGTTACCAATTGTTTTCTTGGTGACTATGGTCCCAGCTGCCTTGAGATCATTGACAAGTTCCTCCCATGTAGTTCTGGGCTGATTCCTCACCGTTCTCATGATCATTGCAACTCCACGAGGTGAGATCTTGCATGGAGCCCCAGGCCGAGGGAGATTGACAGTTATTTTGTGTTTCTTCCATTTGCGAATAATCGCACCAACTGTTGTCACCTTCTCACCAAGCTGCTTGGCGATGGTCTTGTAGCCCATTCCAGCCTTGTGTAGGTCTACAATCTTGTCCCTGACATCCTTGGAGAGCTCTTTGGTCTTGGCCATGGTGGAGAGTTTAGAATCTGATTGATTGCTTCTGTGGACAGGTGTCTTTTATACAGGTAACAAGCTGAGATTAGGAGCACTCCCTTTAAGAGTGTGCTCCTAATCTCAGTTCGTTACCTGTATAAAAGACACCTGGGAGCCAGAAATCTTTCTGATTGAGAGGGGGTCAAATACTTATTTCCCTCATTAAAATGCAAATCAATTTATAACATTTTTGACATGCGTTTTTCTGGATTTTCTTGTTGTTATTCTGTCTCTCACTGTTCAAATAAACCTACCATTAAAATTATAGACTGATCATGTCTTTGTCAGTGGGCAAACGTACAAAATCAGCAGGGGATCAAATACTTTTTTCCCTCACTGTATGTGTACGTTTTGTGCTCTTGTAGGAAGCAATCACTTCTCCATTGCTGACCAAAATTTGCTAGTAACTCACTAACTAGCAAAGAACATCAACAGTGGTGGAAAAAGTACTCAATTGTCATACTTGAATAAAAGCAAAGATACCTTAATAGAAAATGACTCAAGTAAAAGTGAAAGTCATCCAGTAAAATACTACTTGAGTGAAAGTCTAAAAGTATTTGGTTTTAAATATACTTAAGTATCAAAAGTTAATGGAATTGCTAAAATGTACTTAAGTATCAAAAGTAAAAGTTAAAGTATAAACCATTTCAAATTCCTTATATTAAGCAAACCAGACGGCATAATTTTTTTATTTTATTTTATTGACTGATAGCCAGGGTCACACTCCAACACTCACAAATAATTTACAAACGAAGCATTTGTGTTTAGTGAGTCCGCCAGATCAGAGGCAGTAGGGATGACCAGGGACATCCTCTTGATAAGTGTGTGAATTTGACCATTTTCCTGTCAAAATGTACTTTTGGGTGTCAGGGAAAATGTATGGAGTAAAAAGTACATTATTTTCTTTAGGAATGTAGTGAAGTAAAAGTAAAAGTTGGCAAAAATATCAAAAGTAAATGTTGTAAACATGATTTCATAGTTCGTTTTTAGTCATTTATGATTACTGATTGTAAATACATTAAATTCACTCAATGACGTTTGACAATACCACTTTCAGCCTGCTGATAAAGTCCTTTGTAATCATCTTGTGACATGTACTGAGTATACGAAGAGGCAGACGCAGGAATTAACAAGGTCAAGGTTTACTTAACAATGAGCAAGAGCAATAACAAAGACAGCGTAAACGACACAATGCTTAACAATCACACACAACATCATCCAGAACAGTCCAGGGCTAAATAGGGGTGGTAATGAGATGATGAGGTGCAGGTGCGCTGGAGGTGATTAGGGTGCGTTGGGTTTCCATTCCTGTGTTTGCCGAGGTGGTGCGCTCAGACCGGTGGCTCAGTAGACTGGCGAATCAGAGCGCCGGGGGGGGAGCAACGGGAGGATACGTGACACATCATCTGCTGGTGACTCTCAGATCCACCTCTACGCAGACGACACCATTTTGTATACATCTGGCCCTTCATTGGACACTGTGTTAACAAACCTCCAAACGAGCTTCAATTCCATACAACACTCCTTCAGTAGCCTCTAACTGCTCTTAAACACTAGTAAAACTAAATGCATGCTCTTCAACCGAACGCTGCTTGCACCCGCCCACCCGACTAGAATCACTACTCTCGAAGGGTCTGACCTAGAGTATGTGGACAACTACAAATATCTAGGTGTCTGGTTAGACTGTAAACTCTCCTTCCAGACTCACATTAAGAATCTCCAATCCAAAGTTAAGTCTAGAATCGGTTTCCTATTTCGCAACAAAGCCTCCTTCACTCATGCTGCCAAACATGCCCTCGTAAAACTGACTATCCTACCGATCCTTGACTTCGGCGATGTCATTTACAAAATTGCCTCCAACACTCTACTCAGCAAATTGGATGTAGTCTATCACAGTGCCATCCGTTTTGTCTCCAAAGCCCCATATACTACCCACCACTGTGACCTGTACGCTCTTGTTGGCTGGTCCTCACTACATATTCGTCGCCAAACCCACTGGCTCCAGGCCATCTATAAATCACTGCTAGGCAAATCCCTGCCTTATCTTAGCTCATTGGTCACCATAGCAACACCCACCCGTAGTCTGCGCTCCAGCGGGTATATCTCACTGGTCATCCCCAAAGCCAACACCTCCTTTGGCCGCAATTCCTTCCAGTTCTCTGCTGCAAATGACTGGAACAAATTGCAAAAATCTCTGAAGCTGGAGACACTTATCTCCCTCACTAACTTAAAGCATCAGTTGTCAGAGCACCTTACCGATCACTGCACCTGTACACAGCCCATCTGAAATTAGCCCGCCCAACTACCTCATTCCTATATTGTTATTTATTTTGCTCATTTGTACCCCAGTATCTCTATTTGCACATCATCTCTTGCACATCTATCAGTCCAGTGTTAATACTATTTTTTTTTTTTTTTTGCACTATAGCCTATTTTATTGCCTTACCTCCATAACTTGCTAAATTTGCACACACTGTATATTATATGTATTTCTGTTGTATTTTTTTGACTTTGTTTGTTTTGCCCCATATGTAACTCTGTATTGTTGTTTTTATCGCACTGCTTTGCTTTATCTTGGCCAGGTCGCAGTTGTAAATGAGAACTTGTTCTCAACTGGTTTACCTGGTTAAATAAAGGTGAAAAAAATAAAAAAAATAAAACATCCTTTGATAGCTCTCACAGAAAGTAGGATTTTTAAAATCTACTTTGACGTCCTTGCTTTAAACTATGTAGTATCATTAAAGCAAGTGTGGCTGAAAAGTGAAATTGGCTTTAGGATTATACAGTATGTTTTATTTTTAACAGGAAAGACATATTGAGATCTAGGTCTCTTTTTCAAATGCGCCCTGTATAAAACAACATAAATATACACATTATACACACATCAAAATACAAAACCACAGTCATGGGAAGCACTAATAAAACCTCACAAATCATCCAGAAAAACTGTTACATTCCTCCACAAATAAGTCCCCAATCAATACTATAAATACGGCACCACTATGTCAAGATTAAATGTATTTTGAATTTTGTTCCGGCAATACTGTGCATTAAAACTAAAAGCAGATATGTGCTCTTCAAAGCTGTTCTCAGTGTCGACACTGTATCTGTGTCCTGTATCTTGGATTCTACAGAATTGATCACAATATGTCCTAAAGCATTTACTGGCCACAGTAATCTGACTAGACATACATCTGATTCTGATCACCAGGTGTATATGGGGTGATGATCTCCTGAGTCTTCTCCCTATCTCTGTACCTCACCATGCTGTGAGGCTCCATCGCTCCATTCGTAACCAAGGCTTCTTGCACCATCAAACTGCCTCCATTTTCTCCAGCGATTACACACAGCGCTCCACGTTTCCCACGTTTCCCTCTGATAGTGAAAAAGGAAGAGAGAGCGTGACGTGTTGCCTGCTTTTCATTATCACTCCCCCTGACCTGCGACTCTCTCTTGAAGTCTTACCTAGAAGTCTTCCTAGAACAACCAGACAGTCAAAGGGTCGCATTTCCACCCTCAGGGGCTCTCAGCCTCTCGTCTCAGAGCCAGCTGGACATGGGTTCAAATGGTATAAATCTTCCTTCAAATTGAGTGTTTGCTGCGAGTCTGCCTGGAGTGCCAGATTGGGTGGGGTTTTGACTTTCGACCAGATTCTGCTTGACTTCAGGTTCAGCATGTTCAACAGGCTAAAGGGGCCAAGTCATTTGAAGAACAGGCAGGCGAGTCGTGGAACACCTCTACTAAGCGATCATCGGTCACCATTGGCATCAGTTTTAATTGTAACTGACAGCTGTGGCAGCGAGTGGTGACTCCTGGGTGAAAATAAAGCTGCTCACACTGGCCTCCTCTCGCCTTAGTGGTTCAAATCACACTAGAGGCCATGACATGTCTGAGAGGGATGAAACAACCACACATCATGAAGTTACGTATGTACACACTTTGAAAAAAAGGTGCTATCTAGAACCTAAAAGGGTTCTTTGGCTGTCCCCATAGGAGAGCCCTTTGCAGAACCCTTTTTGGTTCCAGGTAGAACCCTTTTGAGTTCCATGTAGGACCCTTTACACAGAGGGCTCTACATGGAACCCAAAAGAGTTCTACCTGGAACCAAAAAAAGTTATAGATGGAAACAAAAATGGTTGTCCTATGGGGACAGCCAAATAACCTTTTGGAACCTTTTTTTCTAAGAGTGTGAAATCCTTAGCTGAGTGGATGGCTAAAAGCCCCCTTTTAAGAGGCCATGATGTTTGAAACCCCAGGATTAGAGGTCATGACACAGCTAAGGGAGAGGCGATACAACCACACCTCCTGATTAGGGCAGTTCTCCTCTAAGGGATTTATCCTCACGTCTCCTCAGTCTATCTCCAGTGTGATCTAGGTACAGTATTTCTAGAGGTCAAGCTAGAGAGCATGTCCATCTTTTTAAGCTGTCAGATTCAATTGATAGTGACTTTTTAACACTATGTAATGTGGCCACAGCAAGGGCCTGATGTCTCATAGTGGATGTCAGGGAGACAGCTGACCAGTATGGGGGGAGAGCGAGAGGAGAGAGAGAAAGAGAGAGAGAGCGAAATTGGGACACCCCAAAACTCCTGGTCCCATATCTAACCCTAACCTTCCCACCACCCATTCTTACCCTCAACACCTACTCCCTGATCCCTGGTCAGTCCAAGATCACTTTCCTAACATTCCAGGTTTTCCAGAAATCCTGGTTGGAAGATTCCCAGATTTCCTGCTTGTTCTATCCTGATACCAGAAATCTGGAAAAACTGGAATTTTAGGAAAGTTACCAGCATTTTGCAACCCTATCACTGGGTCAATGCTGTCACAGAGTGGGGACAATGGCGTCGTGAACCCAACAGCCACTTCCATCCCCCCTACTGGGAAGATGGGTTTCTGTTTCCTACTTGTAAGTACAAAGACTTAAAACTAATGTATTGACCACTTAAAGTGGTACCAGTAAAGTGCAGATGATAAATCATGTTGATTGTGATCACTATAGGGCGAATCCTATAACTTCAACTTAAGAATTAGGCATTCATTGATATCAGTGAGAGAATATCAGTGAAAATTCAACTTGAGTGGAAGTTAATATTCTCCCCTCTGACATCATTTGATTGAATTTGTACGGTATTGTATTTGTATGGACATATGAGGAAATGGACATAAAATTGGGAAATAATGTTACGGTAAAGTTTCTCTTTTCTTTGTAGTGTCTTATGTTCCTGACTCAGTATCCATGATATAATACAATGTTTAAAATATATATACAGTACCAGTCAAAAGTTTGCACACACCTACTCATTCCAGGGTTTTTCTTTATTTGTACTATTTTCTACATTATAGAATAACAGTGAAGACATCAAAACTATGAAATAACACATATGGAATCATGTAGTAGCCAAAAAAGTGTTAAACAAATCAAAATATATTTTATATTTGAGAATCTTCAAATAGCCACCCTTTGCCTTGATGACAGCTTTGCACACTCTTGGCATTCTCTCAATCAGCTCCACCTGAATGTCACGATTGTTGAGAGACGGGTCAGACCAAGGTGCAGCGTGCGATGTGAACATGTTTATTAATAATAAACACAAAAACAAAACAACAAACCAACGTAACGTGAAGTCCAAGGCAATACACAATACAAGCCTAACACAGGAACAAGATCCCACAACAAAGGTAGGCAAACAGGCTACTTAAGTATGATCCCCAATCAGAGACAACGAGCGACAGCTCGGGGCGTACCGGGCTGGCGACACGCACCACTGGTTTGGTGCGAGGAGCAGGTACGGGCCATACCTGACTGGATACACGCACCACTGGTTTGGTGCGGGGAGCAGGCACGGGCCGTGCCGGACTGGAGACACACACCACTGGCTTGGTGCGAGGAGCAGGCACGAGGCGTACCGGACTGGGAACCGGCGCTGGAGGTCTACGACTGTACCAGTCCTTTACTCTCCGCGCCCAGTCCTCCTCCAGTGAGGACTCCTCCTTGAGCCCCCACGAGTGCAGTGGTCGGGGTTCTTCTCTATCGATCCCCGACCACCCTTTTAGCCCCACCAAAAAAATCTTGGGGCTGTCTCGCGGGCTTCCTCCTTGGCCAACGCCTTCTGTGTTCCTCTCCTGCCTGGGCCTCCTCTTTCGCCCAGGGTCCTTTTCCTACCAAAATCTCCTCCCATGTCCAAAAACTCTTCCCCACCTGTGTCCAGGGTGTCTGCTGCTCCTGGGCACGCTGCTTGGTCCGTTTTTGGTGGGATCTTCTGTCACGATCGTTGAGAGACGGGTCAGACCAAGGTGCAGCGTGCGATGTGAACATGTTTATTAATAATAAAAACAAAACAACAAACCAACATAACGTGAAGTCCAAGGCTATACACAATACAAGCCTAACACAGAAACAAGATCCCACAACAAAGGTAGGCAAACAGGCTACTTAAGTATGATCCCCAATCAGAGACAATGAGCGACAGCTGTCTCTGATTGGGAATCACACCCAGCCAAACATAGAAACACAATACCTAGATCACAAATATAGAATGCATCACATAGATTTCCACACCCTGACTCAACATACAAGAGTTCCATACGTCAGGGCGTGACAGTGAAATGCTTTTCCAACAGTCTTGAAGGAGTTCCCACATATGCTGAGCACTTGTTGGCTGCTTTTCCTTCACTCTGCAGTCCGAATCATCCCAAACCATCTCAATTTGGTTGAGGTCGGGGGATTGTGGAGGCCAGGTCATCTGATGCAGCACTCCATCACTCTCCTTCTTGGTAAAATAGCCCTTACAAAGCCTGGAGGTGTGTTAGGTCATTGTCCTGTTGATAAACAACTGATAGTCCCACTAAGCCCAAACCAGATGGGATGGCGTATCACTGCAGAATGCTGTGGTAGCCATTCTAAATGAATCACAGACAGTGTCACCAGCAAAGCACCTCCACACCCTAACACCTCCTCCTTCATGCTTTACGGTGGGAAATAAACATGCGGAGATCATCCGTTCACCCACACGCGTCTCACAAAGCCACGGTGGTTGGATCCAAAAATCTCCAAGTTGGACTCCAGACCAAAGGACACATTTCCATCGGTCTAATGTCCATTGCTCGTGTTTCTTGGCCCAAGCAAGTCTCTTCTTCTTATTGGTGTCCTTTAGTAGTGGTTTCTTTGCAGCAATTCGACCATGAAGGCCTAATTCACACAGTCTCCTCTGAACAGTTGATGTTGAGATGTGTCTGTTACTTGAACTCTGTGAAGCATTTATTTGGGCTGCAATTTCTGAGGCTGGTAACTCTAATGAACTTATCCTCTGCAGCAGAGGTAACTCTGGGTCTTCCATTCCTGTGGCGGTCCTCATGAGACTCAGTTTCATCATAGCGCTTGATGGTTTTTGCGACTGCACTTGTCACAACACAACTGATTGGCTCAAACGCATTAAGAGTGAAAGAAATTCCACAAATTAACTTTTAAGAAGGCACACCTGTTAATTGAAATGCATTCCAGGTGACTATCTCATGAAGCTGGTTGAGAGAATGCCAAGAGTGTTCAAAGCTGTCATCAAGGCAAAGGATGGCTATTTGAAGAATCTCAAATATAAAATCTATTTTGATTTGTTTAACACTTATTTGGTTACTATATGATTCCATGTGTTATTTCATAGTTTTGATGTCTTCACTATTATTCTACAATGTAAAAAATTGTAAAAATAAAGAAAAACCCTGGAATGAGTAGGTGTGTCCAAACTTTTGACTGGTAGTGTATATATGATATAATATATCATGTAATATATCATATCATGTAATATATCATATATATATATATATATATATATATATATATATATATAATATTATGTAATATAATATAACCTGTCATTGTGCTGAAAATGATACAATTACCGGATATTTCTAAGGATCCATTTGAATGTCTTTCTTACTCTCCATCCAGACATTGTATTACCCAGCGACGTCATACTCTTGGAAATACGTAAGCAGTGGAGCCGGCTGGCGCTGTGGTAACACAATTATTACACAGGGGATCTGCTGTGTGATTTCCCAACAATAAGTATGAACAAATGAGTTTTAAACCCTCGTCCAAGCATGCTGCAGTGCTCTGCTCACCCAACACAAACACAAACAGATCTGTATGAGTCACAAACGGCACCCTATTCCCTATATAGTGCACTACGTTTCACCAGAGCCCATAGGAAATATATAGGGAATAGGGTGCCGTTTGGATACAGATCTGTTTGTGTTCATGTTCAGGCCAGGCTCAGAGCGGGGCAGACAACTCCAGTTTTGGTATTTGGTATTTTTTTAGGATCCCCATTAGCTGTTGCAAAAGCAGCAACTACTCTTCCTGGGGTCCACACAAAACATGAAATATGACATAATACAGAACATTAATAGACAAGAACAGCTCAAGGACAGAACTACATAAAAAATTTTTAAAGGCACACGTAGCCTACATATCAATGCATAGTTTGAAACACTGCAGGACCAAAACAAACCCATTTGCCACAGCGAAAATAAACCTTTCCTCCACCTCTAGTTATCTCTGTAGGAAGACAGACGACTACACAGTTTACACTGGGAAGTTAAACCTTCACCTGTTCAACCGTCATGTTAAACTAACTGAACTTTAGTGACCTACAGGCTGTGTTGTAGATTTAAAACAGGATTCCCCTCAGTCTCTGATGTTAGTATATCAAGTCAATGCTATAGAGGCTTTACTTGTACTTCTTTCTCAATAGAGAAGTTTCCAATTAAAACATTTGTTTTTTCAAAGTCTGACAACATACAAGAGATGAATAGTGGCTGTCCGGAGAGTTTAAAATATACACATTTATGGCTCGTTTATTGAATAGAAATGTACACACGACATATGTCGTATTCATAGATTGCATCTGCATGTTTAGTGTAGTAGTACAGGCCCTGTGAATCTGTGGGGGTTTAAATAAAGTGATACTTTGGGAGTCACAATACAATACAATGAAATGTTGGCAGTACCTGGTGGAATACAGCAACTAACAGTGTTTAGCCAGCCAGGCCAGCATATCATTACACAAGCACAGACGCGCACGTGCACACACACAGCCAGCATGCCACTCTTTACCCCAGCTGGAATTGTTTAACAGCACAATCAAACAATGTCCAAGAGAGCACCTTTTGTCTTGTACGATCACTCCCTCCCAGGTTGGCTTTTTGATCTCTGTGTGTGGATGTGTGTGGCTGAATAACATGTTCTGTTTCTATGTCACTTGGGGATAAGGGATAATGTATTCTTCCCTTCCTCTTTGGACAGTTTTTCAAACATGGTAGTGGCCATACATCTTTGAGGGATGGGATGCTCATGATCATTCTTGGTAACACTGAACTGGATTCTATGTCCATTGGGGATCATTTATTCTTCCTATTCATCCTCTTGTTATTCCAAACATAGAAGTGGCCATACATCTTTCAGAGAGATGGGATCAAATCAGTACATTAATGAATGCGTCCTCCCGAGTGGCGCAGTGGTCTAAGGCACTGCATCGCAGTGCTAGCTGTGCCACTAGAGATCCTGGTTCGAATCCAGGCTCTGTCGTAGCTGGCCGCGACCGGGAGACCCATGGGGAGGTGCACAATTGGCCCAGGGTAGGGGAGGGAATGGCCGGCAGGGATGTAGCTCAGTTGGTAGAGCATGGCATTTGCAACGCCAGGGTTGTGGGTTCGATTCCAGTATAAAAAATGTATGCACTAACTGTAAGTCGCTCTGGATAAGAGTGTCTGCTAAATGACGTGAATGTAATGCTCAGTAGTGTCTTGTGAAATAATTATCATTCTCATGTGCGTTGGTAACACTGGATTTACCCCAAACAATGTTTTGGGTTTCTCGTCAACATGTTGCAGAAATGTGTTGTGAATTATGGTTGTGCTTACATGTAACAAAGGGGATACAGACAGCTCACATTCACTGTATTGTGTATCGCAGAAAGACGTTCAGAGGTTCAGAGAACTGCATGCTGTGGTCTGCTCTGTGTCCTTTCACATTCCTCGGTGATGGGGAACACATTTAGTCAAACCAAACTGGGTATGCGACCCACATTTTTTTTATTTAACCTTTATTTAACCAGGTAAGCCAGTTGAGAACAAGTTCTCATTTACAACTGCGACCTGGCCAAGATAAAGCAAAGCAGTGCGATAAAAACAACAACACAGAGTTACATATGGGGTAAAACAAAACATAAAGTCAAAAATACAACATAAAATATATATACAGTGTGTGCAAATGTAGCAAGTTATGGAGGTAAGGCAATAAATAGGCTATAGTGCAAAATAATTACAAGTAGTATTAACACTGGAATGATAGATGTGCAAGAGATGATGTGCAAATAGAGATACTAGGGTGCAAATGAGCAAAATATATAACAATATGGGGATGAGGTAGTTGGGTGGGCTAATTTCAGATGGGCTGTGTACAGGTGCAGTGATCGGTAAGGTGCTCTGACAACTGTTGCTTAAAGTTAGTGAGGGAGATAAGAGTCTCCAGCTTCAGAGATTTTTGCAATTCGTTCCAGTCATTGGCAGCAGATAACTGGAAGGAATGGCGGCCAAAGGAGGTGTTGGCTTTGGGGATGACCAGTGAGATATTCCTGCTGGAGCGCATACTACGGGTGGGTGTTGCTATGGTGACCAATGAGCTAAGATAAGGCAGGGATTTGCCTAGCAGTGATTTATAGATGGCCTGGAGCCAGTGGGTTTGGCGACTAATATGTAGTGAGGACCAGCCAACAAGAGCGTACAGGTCACAGTGGTGGGTAGTGTATGGGGCTTTGGAGACAAAATGGATGGCACTGTGATAGACTACATCCAATTTGCTGAGTAGAGTGTTGGAGGCTATTTTGTAAATGACATCGCCGAAGTCAAGGATCGGTAGGATAGTCAGTTTTACGAGGGCATGTTTGGCAGCATGAGTGAAGGAGGCTTTGTTGCGAAATAGGAAGCCGATTCTAGATATAACTTTGTATTGGAGATTCTTAATGTGAGTCTGGAAGGAGAGTTTACAGTCTAACCAGACACCTAGGTATTTGTAGTTGTCCACATACTCTAGGTCAGACCCGTCGAGAGTAGTGATTCGCTTTGAAATCATTCACACCGTCGGTCGGTCCCTATCAAACCCGGGTGCCAGCAGCGTTCGATTGAAGAGCATGCATTTAGTTTTACTAATGTTTAAGAGTAGTTGGATGCTACTGAAGGAGTGTTGTATGGCATTGAAGCTCGTTTGGAGGTTTGTTAACACAGTGTCCAATGAATGGCCAGATGTATACAAAATGGTGTCATCTGCGTAGAGGTGGATCTGAGAGTCACCAGCAGCAAGAGCGACATCATTGATATACATGGAGAAAAGAGTCGGCCCAAGAATTGAACCCTGTGGCACCCCCATAGAGACTGCCATAGGTCCAGACAACAGGCCCTCCGATTTGACACATTGAACTCTATCTGAGAAGTAGTTGGTGAACCAGGCGAGGCAGTCATTTGAGAAACCAAGGCTATTTAGTCTGCCAATAAGAATGCGGTGGTTGACAGAGTCGAAAGCCTTGGCCAGCTTATTATCGGTCGCAGTTATAATATCGTTTAGGACCTTGAGCTTGGCTGAGGTGCATGGGCATGGGCAAGTTGCAGCGGAGGGTGCAGAGCTGGTGGCCGGGGTAGTGGTAGCCAGGTGGAAAGCATGGCCAGCCGTAGCAAAATGCTTGTTGAAATTCTCCATTATTGTAGATTTATCGGTGGTGATAGTGTTTCCTAGCCTCAGTGCAGTGGGCAGCTGGGAGGAAGTGCTCTTATTCTCCATGGACTTTACAGTGTCCCAAAACTTTTTGGAGTTAGTGCTACAGGATGCAAATTTCTGTTTGAAAAAGTTAGCCTTTGCTTTCCTAACTGCTTGTGTATATTGGTTCCTTGAGGCACAACCTGGTTCCTATACACCATGGGAACATCTGGTCTCATTGTTTATTGTGCTATAATGCAAAGAAATAAGCTATTGTTTAACCCACTTAGCTATATGGCCGTGCTGCATGAGCTGCATGTTCTGAAGCAGAGGAAGCATCTGAACCAAAGTGGTGTCTCTTCCTCAAGATCGCTTTGAAATCATTCACACCGTCGGTCGGTCCCTATCAAACCCATTACAGTACCTTCTTACCACACGATGCAGCCTGTTCCCATTGCTGCAAGACATACTGTGTAGACTAAAGTCCTTCAAGGAAGATGTGCTGTAAGTTGTTGGGGATAAGTGTTGGATTTAGAGGAAATAAAATATTGTTAGCTGTCAGTCAGTCAGTCACACATTTGCTGTATCATATTATTCATTCAGGATGACTAAAGGGGACGCAAGGATTGGGAGAAATCAACCCGACTGGGCAGTAGATCTGTTAATAGTGTGTACAACTGTAGGAACCTGGAGAGTAGGGTTGACAGCAGGGAAAAGTAGAACAATCATTGGCAGTTGCTGTGTCCCAACTGGCACCCTATTTCCTATATAGTGCACTACATGACATTAGTAGGATCTGGAAATGGCTGCCATATATAACTGAAATCAGAAGAAAAAAAATATTGTTGTTTGTAAAAACATTGCCCATGGTTTTTACTTATACAGTGGGGAGAACAAGTATTTGATACACTGCCGATTTTGCAGGTTTTCCTACTTACAAAGCATGTAGAGGTCTGTAATTTCTATCACAGGTACACTTCAACTGTGAGAGACGGAATCTAAAACAAAAATCCAGAAAATCACATTGTATGATTTTTAAGTAATTAATTTGCATTTTATTGCATGACATAAGTATTTGATCACCTACCAACAAGTAAGAATTCCGGCTCTCACAGACCTGTTAGTTTTTCTTTAAGAAGCCCTCCTGTTCTCCACTCATTACCTGTATTAACTGCACCTGTTTGAACTCGTTACCTGTATAAAAGACACCTGTCCACACACTCAATCAAACAGACTCCAACCTCTCCACAATGGCCAAGACCAGAGAGCTGTGTAAGGACATCAGGGATAAAATTGTAGACCTGCACAAGGCTGGGATGGGCTACAGGACAATAGGCAAGCAGCTTGGTGAGAAGGCAACAACTGTTGGCGCAATTATTAGAAAATGGAAGAAGTTCAAGATGACGGTCAATCACCCTCGGTCTGGGGCTCCATGCAAGATCTCACCTCGTGGGGCATCAATAATCAATCAATCAATCAATCAATTTTATTTTATATAGCCCTTCGTACATCAGCTAATATCTCGAAGTGCTGTACAGAAACCCAGCCTAAAACCCCAAACAGCTAGTAATGCAGGTGTAGAAGCACGGTGGCTAGGAAAAACTCCCTAGAAAGGCCAAAACCTAGGAAGAAACCTAGAGAGGAACCAGGCTATGAGGGGTGGCCAGTCCTCTTCTGGCTGTGCCGGGTGGAGATTATAACAGAACCATGCCAAGATGTTCAAAAATGTTCATAAGTGACAAGCATGGTCAAATAATAATCAGGAATAAATCTCAGTTGGCTTTTCATAGCCGATCATTAAGAGTTGAAAACAGCAGGTCTGGGACAGGTAGGGGTTCCATAACCGCAGGCAGAACAGTTGAAACTGGAATAGCAGCAAGGCCAGGCGGACTGGGGACAGCAAGGAGTCACCACGGCCGGTAGTCCCGACGTATGGTCCTAGGGCTCAGGTCTCTCAGTTGGCTTTTCATAGCCGATCATTAAGAGTTGAAAACAGCAGGTCTGGGACAGGTAGGGGTTTCGTAACCGCAGGCAGAACAGTTGAAACTGGAATAGCAGCAAGGCCAGGCGGACTGGGGACAGCAAGGTGTCAGCATGCCCGGTAGTCCTGACGTATGGTCCTAGGGGCTCAGGTTCTCAGAGAGAAAGAGAGAACGAGAGAATTAGAGAGAGCATACTTAAATTCACACAGGACACTGGATAAGACAGGAGAAGTACTCCAGGTATAACCAACTAACCCCAGCCCCCGACACATAAACTACTGCAGCATAAATACTGGAGGCTGAGACAGGAGCGGTCCGGAGACACTGTGGCCCCATCCGAAGAAACCCCGGACAGGGCCAAACAGGAAGGATATAACCCCACCCACTCTGCCAAAGCACAGCCCCCCGCACCACTAGAGGGATATCCTCAACCACCAACTTACAATCCTGAGACAAGGCCGAGTATAGCCCACAGAGGTCTCCACCACAGCACAAACCAAGGGGGGCGCCAACCCAGACAGGAAGATCACGTCAGTAACTCAACCCACTCAAGTGACGCACCCCCTCCTAGGGACGGCATGAAAGAGCACCAGCAAGCCAGTGACTCAGCCCCTGTAACAGGGTTAGAGGCAGAGAACCCCAGTGGAGAGAGGGGAACCGGCCTGGCAGAGACAGCAAGGGCTGTTCGTTGCTCCAGAGCCTTTCCGTTCACCTTCACACTCCTGGGCCAGACTACACTCAATCATATGACCTACTGAAGAGATAAGTCTTCAGTAAAGACTTAAAGGTTGAGACCGAGTCTGCGTCTCTCACATGGGTAGGCAGACTGTTCCATAAAAATGGAGATCTATAGGAGAAAGCCCTGCCTCCCGCTGTTTGCTTAGAAATTCTAGGGACAATTAGGAGGCCTGCGTCTTGTGACCGTAGCGTACGTATTGGTATGTGCGGCAGGACCAACTCGGAAAGATAGGTAGGAGCAAGCCCATGTAACGCTTTATAGGTTAACAGTAAAACCTTGAAATCAGCCCTTGCCTTAACAGGAAGCCAGTGTAGGGAAGCTAGCACTGGAGTAATATGATCAAATTCCTTGGTTCTAGTCAGGATTCTAGCAGCCGTATTTAGCACTAACTGAAGTTTATTTAGTGCTTTATCCGGTAGCCGGAAAGTAGAGCATTGCAGTAGTCTAACCTAGAAGTAACAAATGCATGGATTAATTTTTCTGCATCATTTTTGGACAGAACATTTCTGATTTTTGCAATGTTACGTAGATGGAAAAAAGCTGTCCTTGAAACAGTCTTGATATGTTCGTCAAAAGAGAGATCAGGGTCAAGAGTAACGCCGAGGTCCTTCACAGTTTTATTTGAGACGACTTTACAACCATCAAGATGAATTGTCAGATTTAACAGAAGATCTCTTTGTTTCTTGGGACCTAGAACAAGCATCTCTGTTTTGTCCGAGTTTAAAAGTAGAAAGTTTTCAGCCATCCACTTCCTTATGTCTGAAACACAGGCTTCTAGCGAGGGCAATTTTGAG
The DNA here is from genome assembly GCF_020615455.1 of Coregonus clupeaformis. NCBI lineage: Eukaryota > Metazoa > Chordata > Actinopteri > Salmoniformes > Salmonidae > Coregonus > Coregonus clupeaformis. Next base: position 21,674,790 of record NC_059208.1, read on the forward strand.
GCTTCACCATGTTTCATTGAAATGTACAGCTGTGTGTCATCCGCATAGCAGTGAAAGTTAACATTATGTTTTCGAATAACATCCCCAAGAGGTAAAATATATAGTGAAAACAATAGTGGTCCTAAAACGGAACCTTGAGGAACACCGAAATGTACAGTTGATTTGTCGGAGGACAGACCATTCACAGAGACAAACTGATATCTTTCCGACAGGTAAGATCTAAACCAGGCCAGAACTTGTCCGTGTAGACCAATTTGGGTTTCCAGTCTCTCCAAAAGAATGTGGTGATCGATGGTGTCAAAGGCAGCACTAAGGTCTAGTAGCACGAGGACAGATGCAGAGCCTCGGTCTGACGCCATTAAAAGGTCATTTACCACCTTCACAAGTGCAGTCTCAGTGCTATGATGGGGTCTAAAACCAGACTGAAGCATTTCGTATACATTGTTTGTCTTCAGAAAGGCAGTGAGTTGCTGCGCAACCGCTTTTTCTAAAATTTTTGAGAGGAATGGAAGATTCGATATAGGCCGATAGTTTTTTATATTTTCCGGGTCAAGGTTTGGCTTTTTCAGAGAGGCTTTATCACTGCCACTTTTAGTGAGTTTGGTACACATCCGGTGGATAGAGAGCTGTTTATTATGTTCAACATAGGAGGGCCAAGCACAGGAAGCAGCTCCTTCAGCAGTTTAGTAGGAATAGGATCCAGTATGCAGCTTGAAGGTTTAGAGGCCATGATTATTTTCATCATTGTGTCAAGAGATATAGTACTAAAACACTTAAGTGTCTCTCCCGATCCCAGGCCCTCGCAGAGCTGTGCAGATCCAGGACAGCTAAGCCCTGGAGGAATACGCAGATTCAAAGAGGAGTCCGTAATTTGCTTTCTAATGGTCATGATCTTTTCCTCAAAGAAGTTCATGAATTTATTACTGCTGAAGTGAAAGCCATCCTCTCTTGGGGAATGCTGCTTTTAGTTAGCTTTGCAACAGTATCAAAAAGAAATTTTGGATTGTTCTTATTTTCCTCGATTAAGTTGGAAAAGTAGGATGATCGAGCAGCAGTGAGGGCTCTTCGGTACTGCACGGTACTGTCTTTCCAAGCTAGTCGGAAGACTTCCAGTTTGGTGTGGCGCCATTTCCGTTCCAATTTCCTGGAAGCTTGCTTCAAAGCTCCGGGTATTTTCTGTATACCAGGGAGCTAGTTTCTTATGACAAATGTTTTTCGTTTTTAGGGGGTGCAACTGCATCTAGGGTATTGCGCAAGGTTAAATTGAGTTCCTCAGTTAAGTGGTTAACTGATTTTTGTCCTCTGACGTCCTTGGGTAGGCAGAAGGAGTCTGGAAGGGCATCAAGGAATTTTTGTGTTGTCTGAGAATTTATAGCACGACTTTTGATGCTCCTTGGTTGGGGTCTGAGCAGATTATTTGTTGCGATTGCAAACGTAATAAAATGGTGGTCCGATAGTCCAGGATTTTGTGGAAAAACATTAAGATCTACAACATTTATTCCATGGGACAAAACTAGGTCCAGAGTATGACTGTGGCAGTGAGTAGGTCCAGAGACATGTTGGACAAAACCCACTGAGTCGATGATGGCTCCGAAAGACTTTTGGAGTGGGTCTGTGGACTTCTCCATGTGAATATTAAAATCACCAAAAATTAGAATATGATCTGCTATGACTACAAGGTCTGATAGGAATTCAGGAAACTCAGAGAGGAACGCTGTATATGGCCCAGGAGGCCTGTAAACAGTAGCTATAAAAAGTGATTGAGTAGGCTGCATAGATTTCATGACTAGAAGCTCAAAAGACGAAAACGCCATTTTTTTTTTTTGTAAATTGAAATTTGCTATCGTAAATGTTAGCAACACCTCCGCCTTTGCGGGATGCACGGGGAATATGGTCACTAGTGTAACCAGGAGGTGAGGCCTCATTTAACACAGTAAATTCATCAGGCTTAAGCCATGTTTCAGTCAGGCCAATCACATCAAGATTATGATCAGTGATTAGTTCATTGACTATGACTGCCTTTGAAGTGAGGGATCTAACATTAAGTAACCCTATTTTGAGATGTGAGGTATCACGATCTCTTTCAATAATGGCAGGAATGGAGGAGGTCTTTATCCTAATAAGATTGCTAAGGCGAACACCGCCATGTTTAGTTTTGCCCAACCTAGGTCGAGGCACAGACACAGTCTCAATGGGTATGGCTGAGCTGACTACACTGACTGTGCTATTGGCAGACTCCACTAAGCTGGCAGGTTGGCTAACAGCCTGCTGCCTGGCCTGCACCCTATTTCACTGTGGGGCTAGAGGAGTTAGAGCCCTATCTATGTTGGTAGATAAGATGAGAGCACCCCTCCAGCTAGGATGGAGTCCGTCACTCCTCAGCAGGTCAGGCTTGGTCCTGTTTGTGGGTGAGTCCCAGAAAGAGGGCCAATTTTCTACAAATTCTATCTTTTGGGAGGGGCAGAAAACAGTTTTCAACCAGCGATTGAGTGCTGAGACTCTGCTGTAGAGCTCGTCACTCCCCCTAACTGGGAGGGGGCCAGAGACAATTACTCGATGCCGACACATCTTTCTAGCTGATTTACACGCTGAAGCTATGTTGCACTTGGTGACCTCTGACTGTTTCATCCTAACATCGTTGGTGCCGAAGTGGATAACAATATCTCTATACTCTCTACACTCGCCAGTTTTAGCTTTAGCTAGCACCATCTTTAGATTAGCCTTAACGTCGGTAGCCCTGCCCCCTGGTAAACAGTGTATGATCGCTGGGTGATTCGTTTTAAGTCTAATACTGCGGGTAATGGAGTCGCCAATGACTAGGGTTTTCAATTTGTCAGAGCTAATGGTGGGAGCCTTCGGCGTCTCAGACCCCAACGGGAAGAGTAGAGACAAGAGAAGACTCAGACTCAGACTCCGACTCGCTACATAATGGGGAAAACCGGTTGAAAGTTTCTGTCGGCTGAATGAGCGACACCGGTTGAGCATTCCAACAGTATTTCCCTCCAGAAGCCATGAGAAAGTTGTCCGGCTCGCGGGGACTGTGCGGGGGGATTTATACTAACGTTACTATCTGTACTTACTGGTGGCACAGACGCTGTTTCTTCCTTTCCTACACTGAAATTACCCTTGCCTAACGATTGCGTCTGAAGCTGGGCTTGTAGCACAGCTATTCTCGCCGTAAGGCGATCGTTCTCCCTGTATATTATGAGTACAGCGACTGCAATTAGAAGACATCATGTTAATGTTACTACTTAGCTTCGGCTGTTGAAGATGTTGACGAACCATGTCCAGATAAAGCGTCCGGAGTGAAAAAGTTGAATGAGGGAAAAAAGTTGCGATGGAAAAACTAAAAATATAAACGGTAATTAAAAACAAAACAAAAAAAAAACATAAAGTTGTAAGCTAGCAAAATAAAGTAAAGTTGGCAGCAAAAACGCACAGCAACAAAACGCACAGCAACACGTCTGATGGATATACTGAGATCATGTGACAGGAATGAGATCACAGTATGGTTCTTTTGGCTCTATCAGAGAAGCTCATAATCATGAGGAAGGTGAGGGATCAGCCCAGAACTACACGGCAGGACCTGGTTAATGACCTGAAAAGAGCTGGGACCACAGTCTCAAAGAAAACCATTAGTAACACACTACGCCGTCATGGATTAAAATCCTGCAGCGCACGCAAGGTCCCCCTGCTCAAGCCAGCGCATGTCCAGGCCCGTCTGAAGTTTGCCAATGACCATCTGGATGATCCAGAAGAGGATTGGGAGAGTGTCATATGGTCAGATGAAACCAAAATATAACTTTTTGGTCTAAACTCAACTCGTCGTGTTTGGAGGACAAAGAATGCTGAGTTGCATCCAAAGAACACCATACCTACTGTGAAGCATGGGGGTGGAAACATCATGCTTTGGGGCTGTTTTTCTGCAAAGGGACCAGGACGACTGATCCGTGTAAAGGAAAGAATGAATGGGGCCATGTATCGTGAGATTTTGAGTGAAAACCTCCTTCCATCAGCAAGGGCATTGAAGATGAAACGTGGCTGGGTCTTTCAGCATGACAATGATCCCAAACACACCGCCCGGGCAACAAAGGAGTGGCTTCGTAAGAAGCATTTCAAGGTCCTGAAGTGGCCTAGCCAGTCTCCAGATCTCAACCCCATAGAACATCTTTGGAGGGAGTTGAAAGTCCGTGTTGCCCAACGACAGCCCCAAAACATCACTGCTCTAGAGGAGATCTGCATGGAGGAATGGGCCAAAATACCAGCAACAGTGTGTGAAAACCTTGTGAAGACTTACAGAAAACGTTTGACCTGTGTCATTGCCAACAAAGGGTATATAACAAAGTATTGAGAAACTTTTGTTATTGACCAAATACTTATTTTCCACCATAATTTGCAAATAAATTCATAAAAAATCCTACAATGTGATTTTCTGGATTTTTTTTTCCTCATTTTGTCTGTCATAGTTGACGTGTACCTATGATGAAAATTACAGGCCTCTCTCATCTTTTTAAGTGGGAGAACTTGCACAATTGGTGGCTGACTAAATACTAAAATCTCCCCTTCTGTCATGAGCCCTCTCACTCCACTGGGTTACCACCTTTAGTTGTTTCCACTCTGCTCACCACTCTCTCTCTACTCAGCCTAACCAGCTCCACCTGTCCCTGCTCTGCTCGGCTCTAATTACTCTGCCAGCTGCGCTGCATTACCCACTACCTCTCCCAGTATTTATAGCCCTGTCTTTCAGCTCTCCTTTGTCAGATCGTCTGCAAGGCTCACACCCGGAACCTGTTTGCTCGCGCTTCTGGCTCACCCTGGTTTTGTGACCCCGGACCTGCCTGTTTTTTGGTTACTCTTCTGCCTCAGGAGATCCAGACCTGCTTCTGCCATTACGACTCCTGACTACTCTTCAATCCCGGTAACTCTGACCAGCCTTCTGCCTTGCTACTACGTATTTTGGATTTCCCTTGAACTGTACTGCTGCCTGGTTTCATTCCGCCCCGTTGTGTCTGTGTTTCCTCCCCCCCCCCCAGGACTTCTGGACCACCAACCACCGGCGTCATCGGACGCATCGCTGCCACTGGGGGGAGGCACAGACCCAGCACATCGGACGGGATAACCCCTGGAGCCTTCACTCACTCCCTACATCCCTTTCCCTTTAAGTTTAAATAAACTTTCTGGTGTGACGCAATTGTGGTCCTCTTGTCGTCTGTCTGAACCGTGACACCTTCAAAAAGACTGGTATTTCAAAAGAGATTCAAAACTGAACCCACTGGGTACAGACGTCAGTTCAACGTCTAGTTTTGATTTGCATTTGGTTGAGAATAAAAAAATAAAAAAAGGTTAAGAGTTACGTGAAAAAAATACAAAATACCCTTACGCTGATGACTTTTTGCTAATCTAATTAGTTTTCCATGTTGATTCAAATTCATCACATAGATTTTTTTGGGTTGAAATGACGTGGAAAAAACGTTGATTCAACCAGTTTTTCTCCAGTGGGAAACAACACCTCTCCTCCACGACCATGATCCTTCCACACAGCACAGTGCCTGTAAAGTTTAAACCCCTTGCCAGATCCTCCCGCCTCCAGTCTAGTAACAGTAACACCCCAACATCCAACAACAATGAGGTCTGTGTCGACGAGAGAGAGAGAGAGAGAGAGAGAGAGAGAGAGAGAGAGAGACTGAGACCGTGGGATTACTGCATGGCTTTGCAGGGCCAGGCACATGGAGCTCAATGATGATGTCACAGGGCATGGTGGTCTCCGGGCCAACGAGGGCGGGTCCTCCCTCCGACGCCCCAGTCAGACCCAGACCAAGTCAGTCAGCTGTGTGTGTGTGTGTTGGTGTGTGTGTGTCTGTGTGTGTGTGTGTGTGTCGGTTACCTGTCGGCTGACACCATCCACACGTCTCCTGACATCATCAGCGCAGCTCAGAGAATAATGAAATACGGGGAACTCCCTGCAATAAGTCAAAAAAATTACCCCTTTTTATCTCTCTCCTCCCTCATTCTCTCAGACACTTCCTCTAGGGTTTTGTGAGAAAGATACACACATGACTTTTGGCTAGAATGAAAGGAGGAGATGTTAGTAGCATGTAGACATTGGATGACAACTCAAGTTGTTTAGAACACACATACCCTGAGGTGTGTGCTGTTAGAAAGGACGACTTCAAGGCTCAGTTTCTTTAAAAATACTAATCAAACTTGTTGAACTCTAGAGACTATTGAATATACGCTCTAAGTAAAAACATTTATATTTAAGTTGAGTGATCTTGATGGTAGGCTACCTCTTTACGTTTGTTTAAAAAAAAAAAATCACCACTTGTCATGGTTGGATACCCAGTGTCTGAGGACTAGATTGGATACCCAGTGGCTGAGCAATAGATTGGATACCCAGTGTCTGAGGTTGGATACCCAGTGTCTGAGGACTATGTTGGATACCCAGTGTCTGAGGACTATGTTGGATACCCAGTGTCTGAGGACTAGATTGAATACCCAGTGTCTGAGGACTATGTTGGATACCCAGTGTCTGAGGACTAGATTGAATACCCAGTGTCTGAGGACTAGATTGGATACCCAGTGTCTGAGGACTAGATTGGATACCCAGTGTCTGAGGACTAGATTGAATACCCAGTGTCTGAGGACTAGATTGGATACCCAGTGTCTGAGGACTAGATTGGATACCCAGTGTCTGAGGACTAGATTGGATACCCAGTGTCTGAGGACTAGATTACCAGGATGTATCATCTCAAAACAGAGGCTTCATTGTAGAGTTACATTTACAGCAAGTGTTAGGGTCTCTTGACAACTCAACACTGTTGTTAATTCGACCATTAATGTGACCTGTCATTATTTAATATGATCTATTGGGTGAGTGGGTGCAGAGAACAGCATATCACTTTCTGACTCAGTGCATGTCAGTAAAGACTAGTAGTACAGAGGCCAGAGCAAACATTGTCAACCCCACAGAGCATAGTATGACGTTGGTTCAGGGTGGGATCTTGTTAGCTAGCAACATTGAGCTGCTTTGGTTTGGACTCCTCAACAACCAGCCCAGCAGCAGAAGCAGAGAGAGTTGATTTGATCGTGCCGAGTGCTGTCACTGTGTTCCATTATACCAGAACTACCTTTTATTGTTTAACAGGCCCCATGAGATCGGCAACAGGGCTGTATTTCTCTCTGAGGAGATTTTCATGGACGAACACGCGACACACACACACACACACACACACACACACACACACACACACACACACACACACACGTGCCTTCTTGTCTGTATTGGTGAGCTCACTATGAACTGCACCCCATTTTACACTGGGCTGGAAGAGCTTGGCTATGTTAAGATTTTCCAGTAGGCAGGCAGCAGGCTTACAGGCCAGGCCAGGTTTGAGAGGATTATACTTCTGGTGTGGTATTAATCTCTCATGGTTGAGCTAGGGCTCTCGTGGTTGAGCTAGGGCTCTCGTGGTTGAGCTCTCATGGTTGAGCTAGGGCTCTCATGGTTGAGCTAGGGCTCTCGTGGTTGAGCTAGGGCTCTCATGGTTGAGCTAGGGCTCTCGTGGTTGAGCTAGGGCTCTCGTGGTTGAGCTAGGGCTCTCATGGTTGAGCTAGGGCTCTCGTGGTTGAGCTAGGGCTCTCGTGGTTGAGCTCTCATGGTTGAGCTAGGGCTCTCGTGGTTGAGCTAGGGCTCTCGTGGTTGAGCTAGGGCTCTCGTGGTTGAGCTAGGGCTCTCGTGGTTGAGCTAGGGCTCTCGAGGTTGAGCTAGGGCTCTCGTGGTTGAGCTAGGGCTCTCGTGGTTGAGCTAGGGCTCTCGTGGTTGAGCTAGGGCTCTCAAGGTTGAGCTAGGGCTCTCAAAGTTGAGCTAGGGCTCTCATGGTTTAGCTAGGGCTCTTTAGCTCTGAGGTTAGTGACTATGGTAGTGGAGTCTATTGCATTAGGACAGTTGGAAATAGGGTTTCAAAATTCCAGTAACTTTCCCAAAATTCCTAGGTTTTCCAGAAATGTGGTTGAAGAATCCTGGATTTTCTGCTTATTCCTCCCTGATTCCAGGATTTTGGGAAGTTTTACAACCCTAGTTGGAAACAATACAGTGGAAATTCCACCTATCCTGACAGAAGCTGAGGTTGATCCATTACCATATTGCTTATACCCTACTTAGTAACACTTTCTGTGAACTTTAGGACACACCGAAAACGTCATGCCAATATATTATTTGGAGTTAAAGCATAGTTAACTAACCATAGCCTTGGAGTTGATCTTCTATGTGGTCGTTTATTCCAGATTGATAGATTTCTCTGACCAGTTCTCTCAATGGGGCTCAATCCTCAGGTAGACTTTGGGTCAGGTTTCTAGGATGTCAATCACCCATAACCACAATGGTGAAACAAAACGACATGTATAGGAAACTACTAAATGATGTTGCGTGGGGGGAATAAAATGTGATATTGCAACTAGACATGAGCTGTGTCCCAAATGGCAACCTACTACCTAAGTAGCGCACTACTTTTGACCAGGGCCCATAGGGATAAATAAAGCAGTTTACTGAATAGGGGACAGGGAACCAATTTGGGACACAGCCATACCTTTGCAAACCTGTAGGATTTACACCATGGGGTCACCATGAATCAGAGTTGTTACCGTGGCGCTCACTCTATTCTCTACTGAGAGCCATACATCTCCCTATTACCGTGACAACTGCTAACTGATTCTTTCACTTAGCATAGCATGGTCAGTCCCTGAATTCAATCAATTGAAGATATAGGGAAACAGCACTGTGGGTTCATTCAGAATTGTTATGTTTACTGTATTTTTATGGACAGATGTGGTTTTGTGTTAATAGCCAATGACGATGACAGTAGACAGTGGTAGGTCTGGGGACAGTCTACAATGGTAGGTCGATGTGGATGAAGGCGTGCTCGCCCATTGAGAGAGAGGTTGTTGTCCTGGCACTACACTGCCAGGTCACTGACCTCCTCCCTGTAGGCTGTCTCATCATCGCCGGTGATCAGGTCTACCACTGCCGTGTCATCAGCAAACTTGATGATGGGGCTGGAGTCGTGCGTGTCCACCCAGTCGTGGGTGAACAGGGAGTACAGGAGGGGACTAAGCACACACCCGTGTAGGGCTGCCTACCCTCACCACCTGGGGTCGGCCCATAAGGAAGTCCAGGATCCAGTTGCAGAGGGAGGTTTTCTGTCCCAGGGTCCCAAGCTTGGTGACGAGCTTGGAGGGGACTATGGTGTTGAACGCTGAGCTGTCGCCAATGAACAGCATTCTCACATAGGTATTCCTCTTATCTAGGTGGGTGAGGGCAGTGTGGAGTGCAATTGAGATTGCGTCGTCTATGGATCTTTTGGGGCAGTATGCAAATTGGGTCTATGGTGTCTGGGATGATGAAGTTGATGTGTGCCATAACCAGCCTTTCAAAGCACTTCATGATTACAGATGTGAGTTCTACAGAGTGGTAGTCATTGTGGCAGGTAGTCTTAGAGTTCTTGGGAACAGGAATGATGGTGGTCAGCTTGAGATGTGGGGATTACAGACTGGGACCAGGAGAGGTTGAAAATGACCATGAATATACCTGCCAGCTGTTCTGCGCATGCTCTGAGAATGCTCCCTGGAATATCGTCCGGCCCGCGGCCTTGCAAGTGTTGACCTGATTAAAAACCTTACTCATGTTGGCCTCGGAGAGGCCCTCATGCACGGCTCGGTGGAGTTATTTTCAAAGAGTGCATAAAATGCATTGAGTTCATCTGGTAGAGAGGCATCGTTGGGCAGATCACGGCTGGGTCTTCCTTTGCAATCCGTAATGGACTGTAGCCCCTGCCACATGCGGTGGACGTCGGAGCCTGTATAATAGTATTCCACCTTGTTCCTATATTGTCCTTTTGCTTGTTTGATGGCTCTGCGGAGGTCGTAGCGGAACTTCTTGTACTTGTTCTTGTCCTCAGCCGTAGCCTCGAGGTTGGCTGCGATAGCCCTGTGTGTGGTAGCCCTGTCCTTCAGTTTAGCGCCAACCTCTGGGTTAATCCAGGGCTTTGATTGGGGAAGCAACGAACCTTCACTGTGGGGATAACATCGACAATGCATTTCCTATTGAAGCCGGTGACGGAGATGGTTAACTCGTCGATGGTATCGGCGGAGTCCCGGAACGTATTCTAGTCAGCTCTAGTAAAGCAGTCTTGTAGCATAGCAGGACTATTTCTCTATGGAGCACGTCACGGGTACTTCCTGTTTGAGCTTCTGCTTGTAGACAGGAAGCAGAAGTATAGAGCTGTAACAATCAGCTTGGATCGCAAACTATGCTACCATATAAAAGTTCAAAGAAATACAGTTTTCCAGACAGACAAAATGACTAAAGTAAGCAAAATAAGCATATAAAGTGTATAAATTCACAATCCCAATTCAATTAGACCCCAAATAAAGTTCAGAAAGTCCCAAGCCCATCAAAAAAAAGGGTCCCAAAGTCAATAAAAAAGCAAAACTATAAGTAATCCAATAAAGGCACAAAATAATACAATCAACACAATCAATCGGATGGTAGAGGAAGAGAAAAATCCAGCCTGGTGGAGATTTCCTTAAAACAGCTCAATGTTCATGGCATCCTCCAAAACGATCAACATATGAATTCTTTGACCTTGGGATTAACAATCCACAAGAATTAGCAACAATTATTGCTTGGAATGGCTAATATAGGCTCTTAAAAGGTTTTTCAAACAAATAGAACCTCAGCCAGGTACACACCAAACATTTATCAAAACTCTCCTCCATTTCTTCTTCTTCTTTGGTATAATAGTGTTTGCAACAATTATATGTCCTTCCGCCACCTACTGTACAGGTGGATGAAAAATGCGGGGTACAAATAAAAATAAATTTAAAAAATCCATACGAACTATCAATAACAAAATGTTAATTAAACTAAATCAGCTTTTCGGTTTTAAACAGGTCCCTGCACAAGCTCAGAAGGATCCTGTGATGGCGGGACATTTCCTGGCGAGAGTAGTCCTTGCAGTGCTTCTGCAGTTAAGTCTTGGAGGCCCAAAAACGTATTGGCTGCAGATATAATGATGACTTCTTGGACACTTGTGCAGTACAATTAATAATCGTGGCTATAAATGCTACAAAATCCACCTTCTTCACAATGAGTGTATCCAGATCACTTGATTGACGTATAACATTTGGTTATGGTGCATCTGCCACCATATCTTCTTCAGAACTGTGGCCTCTTGCCCCTTCAACTCTCTTCACCGCCTCCACATAGGAGATTTGCTGTACAGCCCTGATCCTTGACACCTCAACCTCTTTCACCCTAACAGGGCACTCAGGGAATTCGGAAGTACGATCCCCACCACATCTGCAACATTTTACATTCACATTCACAGACTCTTCAATAACATATTCCTTCCGTCTGCAAACACTTGACACATGGCCAAACTTCTTGCACTTCTTGCATTGCATCGGGTTTTGCACGAAACGCTCTTACAGCGTATCTTATAAAACTTAGGGTGGTAAATACTCATCAAACATCAATAATACAGATAGACTTCGCTCCCTTTCCCCATTCTCCATACGGGTCAAGCGCCGTGCATGAACTACTCCTGGATTTTTTTGTCTAAGATATTGATTATCAATGTCCAACGGGACGCCAGAGATAACCCCTTTTACCGGTGCCCTGCTCCGAAAATCAAAGTTGTCCACTTCATGCGTTGATAATTCTGCGAGCCACAATGCATCCTTCTGCTCTTTAGATACACATGATATCAACACTATACCACTCCTGGTTACTTTGACTGCATCCACTTTTCCCAACGCCTTCTTCACCATCCTCGTGACTTCAAAAGGGTTTCCCAAATAAACATCCTTATCCAAAAAACGTACTCCAACGAGCAACGATTCATCAGACTCATTTTCCACAACAGTTTTAGCCCTTTTTTGTTCCACTGTTGGACTTCACTGTTGTCCACTCATCTTTCTCACTCTCCTCCATTTCTTCAAGCCCTCTTAAAGGGATAGCCTACCAAAATGGCAATGGCAGTCATCTTAGATTTGACAGTGAAAATAACGCAGTCAGAACTGGCAGATACATAATATAACAGCATGAAAATGAAAATACACATAAAGGTTTAAGCTTGCAAGTTTTTACTTTAAACCAGACATTTATTAAATGTCTATGTGCCTATCACCTCACACTTGTGGCAGCGTCACAGAGTCATGATCTGATTTGCCGAAGGGGGGGGGCGAGGGAGGGCCTTGTATTCTTGCTTGTGGGTAGAGTAACAGTGGTCTAGGACTTTATCGCCCCTAGTGACCAAGGAGAAGTGTTGATGGATGTTGGGCATCACAATGAGAAAAGCAGCCTCTGGTGCATGGTTCCTGCTTGTTTATAGCCTCACACAGTTTGTTAAGTGCCAGCTTGCTGTTTGTATTGTCCTGAGGTGGAATATATACAGCAGTCATGATAACAGATGAAAACTCTCTCAGGAGGTAGAAGGGTCGGCATTTGACCATCTAAGTATTCCAAGACGGGTGAACAATGGGTGGAGACTTCCACTGCACTGGAGTCAGCACACCATTTGTTGTTGATGAAGAGGCATACCCCTCCCCTTCTCGATTTCCCTGAATCAAATTCTGTCTGCTCGGTGAATGGAGATTCCATCGAGTTGGATAGCCATGGGGGGTATCATGTCCGAAATCCATGTTTCAGAAAAGCAGAGAATATTGCAGTTACGAGAGTCCCATTGATAGCAAATCCGAGATCTGAGGTCATCCATCTTATTATCAAGTGACTGGCCAATAGAATGGAGGGAAGAGGTGGCCGGTTTTCCATTTGCCTTCATCTCGCCAGGACTCCCCCTCTCCTGCCTTTTTTCCCGCTGGTGTTTCCTCTTGGGTAGCCCGAAAATTGGGTCGGAATTATACAAAGTCGAGATTGTAGCCGGAAGTGAGGTTAAAGCTGCGGGAGGAGGGGGGCTAGGCGGGGTGGGAAGGGGTGGGAAACATGGTTTCTGGGTGGGGAGGGAGGATGCAGGTGGGTGGATAGGGACTGAGGAGGTTGGGGGGAATGGGTTGTGGAGGGGGAACATTTTCTGTTTATTTTCCTTGCATACAAAATATTACTGTTGATACTGTTCTTTGTATGCATTTCTGATTCTTTGTTTTTACAATAAAATATATACAGATATGTGAAAATATGAAATGCAAATATGATAACTGAATATATGAATACATCTGCATCGATATGGCTTTGAATGTTATACCTGTACCTTTAACCCCCTTCTGAAAAAATGAAAAAATAAATAAAAAGTAAAAAATAAATCCATACCACATCTCTCTGAGCCCTCAGCTCTGCCAGTTTCATCAGGTTTTAGGCTTTGGTTGAATTCCAAGGGTTAATACCTCTAACCATTCATGGCAGTAGATCCCTGAGCTTGTCAGAGTTTGGATAATTTTTTATCCAACGGTATATTACTCACTTTTCACCCACATGTAAGCCTTTTCCTGGCCCCCAATGTCTGGTGAAAGCTGTCTTCCTGGGAGGCCAGCTCAGTTTGAATCAAGGGATTACTTACCCCTTGCATCGACATCTGCATCTAGCTATCACCACCACACACTGTTTCTACACTCTCTCTCTCTTGTTCGCTCTCTTGTTCTCTCTCTTGTTCTCTCTCTTGTTCTCTCTCTTGTTCGCTCTCTCTCTCTCTCTCTCTCTCTCTCTCTCTCTCTCTCTCTCTCTTTCTCTGTCTCTCTCGCTCTCTCTCTGTCTCTCCTCTGTCAGTCAGGGCTGCTGGGGGAGCAAGCAGCCTAGAGGGGTAAAAGTCTTTATAAGAGATCGGCATTGCACAACAATATTCACTTTTCCTCCACAGTTTGCTGCTCTCTAGCTTTGATATTCTCAACAGGCCTGGTAGGGTGTTTACTGTCATGGCAGGAGGGTCACAGGGCAGCAGTGCAGTTGGTACAAGGGTGCCTGTCAGAATCATTGTGGGTGCATCCCAAATGGCACCCCTATTCTGACGACAACGATCGTTAAAATCTGTCTATGAAAAGCTGTATTGTATTGTATATTGTATTGTATATTGTATTGTATTGTCTGTTGTTACCGTAACTGGAGCTAGTGAGAGCTATGGAGACCTAACAGAGCTGGTGTGTCCCTATAGAAGGGTTCATGTATCTTTGTCTATGATCCAAGAAGTTGTAGCGGTGTTAAGCTTAATTGATTAGCAGTGATTCTTTTCATATTTAGCCTATTGTAGGCTTCTGCTCTTCAACGAAACCAGCCTCATGTCCTGCTCTCAAAATGTATTGTAGTCCCATAGTTACTTTTAGGGTAACAGTTTAGCCTCATTTTAGCTCTTGCTTTGATCAATCACTTGTTCATTTCTCGGAAATGATGGTTGAGTTGAGGGGAGGAAGGTGTGAGGGGTCTGAGGGGTTGCAAGGTTGGAGGATGCAGGTGGGTGGATGGGGACTGAGGAGGTTGGGGGGAATGGGTTGTGGAGGGGGAACCTTTTCTGGTTGGCCACTGGGTCTCTAGAAGGCTTATCCTCTCAGGGCACTGTCTCAGCCTCCAAAGATTGATCATTTTTCTATCAGATTCATTCAAGAATTTAATAGAGAAACATGCATACAGGTAGGCTTTATTCATCTGTGCCCTGCCCTATACCAACACAAATACATTGTGTGTGGGTACTGTTTGCTACCTTTTCTGTTATTGTTAATATTGAGCAATATTGCCCCAAAATGTCAGTGGCTCCATGACCCTGAGCTTTTGAGCTATCTAAATGAAATCTTACATATTAACCTACAAAAATGCAATTCAAATGTCTAGAGATAATAATCAAAAAATCATAGCTGTCTTCAATTGCGTTCTTTGTCTACGAGCAATTGGAGAGAAATACCTTCTTACATAATCTAATACAGAGCATTTAAATGCTGTCTTTAAAAGTCTGGACAAATATATGTTTTGGCAACATAGCCCTTAACAGGCCATGTGATCGTATGTCACCCAGTTCAGTGTCCAGAGGAACACCATGCAGGGCCTGACAGTCTGATGTTTGTTGACACCCAGTTCAGTGTCCAGAGGAACAGCATGCAGGGCCTGACAGTCTGATGTTTGTTGACACCCAGTTCAGTGTCCAGAGGCTATGTTAAATCATGCTCATTTTACTGTTTCTCTTCAGACAAATATAATGTACATTTCTAATGTTAGAACTTTGACTTGGTTTACGTCTAATGGTTTACATCTAGTGGTTTACATCTAGTGGTTTACATCTAGGTTTACATCTAGTGGTTTACATCTAGGTTTACATCTAGGTTTACATCTAGTGGTTTACATCTAGTGGTTTACATCTAGTGGTTTACGTCTAGTGGTTTACATCTAGTGGTTTACATCTAGTGGTTTACATCTAGTGGTTTACGTATAGTGGTTTACATCTAGTGGTTTACATATAGGTTTATATCTAGTGGTTTACATCTAGGTCTACATCTAGTGGTTTACATCTAGTGGTTTACATCTAGGTTTACATCTAGTGGTTTACATCTAGTGGTTTACATCTAGTGGTTTACATCTAGGTTTACATCTAGTGGTTTACATCTAATGGTTTACATCTAGGTTTACATCTAGGTTTACATCTAGTGGTTTACATCTAGTGGTTTACATCTAGTGGTTTACATCTAGTGGTTTACATCTAGTGATTTACGTCTAGTGGTTTACATCTAGTGGTTTACATCTAGGTTTACATCTAGGTTTACATCTAGTGGTTTACATCTAGTGGTTTACATCTAGTGGTTTACATCTAGTGGTTTACGTATAGTGGTTTACATCTAGGTTTATATCTAGTGGTTTACATCTAGGTTTACATCTAGTGGTTTACATCTAGTGGTTTACATCTATGTTTACATCTAATGGTTTACATCTAGTGGTTTACATCTAGTGGTTTACATCTAGTGGTTTACATCTAGGTTTACATCTAGTGGTTTACATCTAGTGGTTTACATCTAGGTTTATATCTAGTGGTTTACATCTAGGTTTACATATAGTGGTTTACATCTAGTGGTTTACATCTAGTGGTTTACATCTAGTGGTTTACATCTAGTGGTTTACATCTAGGTTTACATCTAGTGGTTTACATCTAGTGGTTTACATCCAAGTTAACACAGCTAGCTGATTATCTCCTGTTTTGCTCTCTCTCATAATCCTTCAACATCTATTCTACACTCTCAGAAAAAAGGTGCTATCTAGAACCAAAAAGGTTTCTTTGGTTGACCCCATATGAGAACACTTTGAAGACCACTTTTGGTTCCAGGTAGAACCCTTCTGGGTTCCATGTAGAACCATTTCCCCAGAGGGTTCTACATGGAACCCAAAAGAGTTCTACCTGGAACCCAAAAGGGTTCTACCTGGAACCAAAAGGGTTATTCTATAGGGGCCAGCAGCAGAACCCTTTTGGAAGCATTTTTTCTAAGAGTGTACAGTCAATTAAAGAGAGTATTCTTCAATAACCTCAGTGTAATATGTTTGCCTCAAACTCACATTTTACAGAAAACGTGATTAATTCATGATTAACCTCCTTGGTATCATGTTATTAATAAAGTATGTCCATCACTTCCTCAGTCTTCCTACGTCTTATTTGGGTTGGATCTGAGCTGCATGTCTTGCATGTATGGATATTTATCCAGAACATTCCTGTGTGATGACATGTTATGGGTGATGTGGTGTGCTCTTACATCACTTCTTCAACTACTGCTGCTGGACCTACGTTACTTGGCAAAACTATCAATTGATTCACCAAAAATGAACTGCCTCACACTGAGCAACTGTGTTATCACATTCTTTGTCAATCGTAGGCTTTCCAATGTTGACAGAATATGTTTTGTGAACTGGTCCAGATTCTGTATGCTCCTTAGGCCCTAGGGTGTATCCCAAATGGCACCCTATTCCCTATATAGTGCACTACATTTGGCCAGGGCTACTCAAAAGTAGTCCATTACATAGGGAAAAGGTTGCTATTTGGAATACAGCCCTTACTGTTATATGTTATATCCTGAGAAGTGACTGCTCACACACGATGAGAGGACAGCTTTAGCTGGGGTTTACTGTTTGACTTGGAACTCCACCATGGTCACACTCCGTTTCACACCTGTGGAAATAACACTGTTTCATGCCCTCGCCATTACTCTTCACCAATCACCATAGTAACCCCCCCACAGGATATCACACAATAAAACATGACATGTATGTTACCCTACAAATCACAGATCTAACTGGATATTGTAGAGATTAACAAAAAGTTGGCTAAACATATGATGGTAGCTGGAGACAGATGCAGGGGAAATAAAACCGTAAAGATTGTGTGGTAATGGTAGAGATATGAAGCTGTGTGGTAGTGGTAGTGGCAGAGATATGAAGCTGTGTGGTAGTGGTAGAGATATGAAGCTGTGTGGTGGTGGTAGAGATATGAAGCTGTGTGGTAGTGGTAGAGATATGAAGCTGTGTGGTAGTGGTAGTGGTAGTGGTAGTGGTAGAGATATGAAACTGTGTGGTAGTGGTAGAGCTATGAAGCTGTGTGGTAGTGGTAGAGATATGAAGCTGTGTGGTAGTGGTAGAGATATGAAGCTGTGTGGTAGTGGTAGAGATATGAAGCTGTGTGGTAGTGGTAGAGATATGAAGCTGTGTGGTAGTGGTAGTGGTAGAGATATGAAGCTGTGTGGTAGTGGTAAAGATATGAAGCTGTGTGGTAGTGGTAGAGATAGGAAGCTGTGTGGTAGTGGTAGAGCTACGAAGCTGTGTGATAGTGGTAGAGATATGAAGCTGTGTGGTAGTGGTAGAGATATGAAGTTGTGTGGTAGTGTTAGAGATATGAAGCTGTGTGGTAGTGGTAGAGCTATGAAGCTGTGTGGTAGTGGTAGAGATATGAAGCTGTGTGGTAGTGGTAGAGCTACGAAGCTGTGTGATAGTGGTAGAGATATGAAGCTGTGTGGTAGTGGTAGAGATATGAAGCTGTGTGGTAGTGTTAGAGATATGAAGCTGTGTGGTAGTGGTAGAGCTATGAAGCTGTGTGGTAGTGTTAGAGATATGAAGCTGTGTGGTAGTGGTAGAGCTATGAAGCTGTGTGGTAGTGGTAGAGCTATGAAGCTGTGTGGTAGTGGTAGAGATATGAAGCTGTGTGGTAGTGGTAGAGATATGAAGCTGTGTGGTAGAGATAGAGCTATGAAGCTGTGTGGTAGTGGTAGAGATATGAAGCTGTGTGGTAGTGGTAGAGATATGAAGCTGTGTGGTAGAGATAGAGATATAAAGCTGTGTGGTAGTGGTAGAGCTATGAAGCTGTGGAAATAACACTGTTTCATGCCCTCGCCATTACTCTTCACCAATCACAATAGTAACCCCCCCACAGGATATCACACAATAAAACATGACATGTATGTTGCCCTACAAATCACAGATCTAACTGGATATTGTAGAGATTAACAAAAAGTTGGCTAAACATATGATGGTAGCTGGAGACAGATGCAGGGGAAATAAAACCGTAAAGATTGTGTGGTAATGGTAGAGATATGAAGCTGTGTGGTAGTGGTAGTGGCAGAGATATGAAGCTGTGTGGTAGTGGTAGAGATATGAAGCTGTGTGGTGGTGGTAGAGATATGAAGCTGTGTGGTAGTGGTAGAGATATGAAGCTTTGTGGTAGTGGTAGTGGTAGTGGTAGAGATATGAAGCTGTGTGGTAGAGATATGAAGCTGTGTGGTAGTGTTAGAGAAATGAAGCTGTGTGGTAGTGGTCGAGATATGAAGCTGTGTGGTAGTGTTAGAGATATGAAGCTGTGTGGTAGTGTTAGACATATGAAGCTGTGTGGTAGTGGTAGAGATATGAAGCTGTGTGGTGGTGGTAGAGCTGTGATTTTGTGTGGTAGTGTTAGAGATATGAAGCTGTGTGGTAGTGGTAGAGATGTGAAGCTGTGTGGTAGTGGTAGAGCTATGAAGCTGTGTGGTAGTGGTAGAGCTATGAAGCTGTGTGGTAGTGGTAGAGATATGAAGCTGTGTGGTAGTGGTAGAGATATGAAGCTGTGTGGTAGTGGTAGAGATATGAAGCTGGGTGGTAGTGGTAGAGATATGAAGCTGTGTGGTAGTGGTAGAGCTATGAAGCAGTGTGGTTGTGGTAGAGATATGAAGCTGTGTGGTAGTGGTAGAGATATGAAGCTGTGTGGTAGTGGTAGAGATATGAAGCTGTGTGGTAGTGGTAGAGATATGAAGCTGTGTGGTAGAGATAGAGATATGAAGCTGTGTGGTAGTGGTAGAGCTATGAAGGTGTTTGGTAGCGGTAGAGATATGAAGCTGTGTGGTAGTGGTAGAGATATGAAGATGTGTGGTAGTGGTAGGGGTAGAGATATGAAGCTGTGTGGTAGTGGTAAAGATATGAAGCTGTGTGGTAGTGGTAGAGATAGTAAGCTGTGTGGTAGTGGTAGTGCTACGAAGCTGTGTGGTAGTGGTAGTGGTAGAGATATGAAGCTGTGTGGTAGTGGTAGAGATATGAAGCTGTGATGTAGTGTTAGAGATATGAAGCTGTGTGGTAGTGGTAGAGATATGAAGCTGTGTGGTAGTGTTAGAGATATGAAGCTGTGTGGTAGTGGTACAGCTATGAGGCTGTGTGGTTGTGGTAGTGGTCGAGCTATGAAGCTGTGTGGTAGTGGTAGTGGTAGAGCTATAAAGCTATGTGGTAGTAGTAGAGTTATGAAGCTGTGGGGTAGTGGTAGAGATACGAAGCTGTGTGGTAGTGGTAGAGATATGAAGATGTATGGTAGTGGTAGTGGTAGAGATATGAAGCTGTGTGGTAGTGGTAGAGATATGAAGCTGTGTGGTAGTGGTAGAGATATGAAGATGTGTAGTAGTGGTAGAGATTCAAAGCTGTGTGGTAGTGGTAGAGCTATTAAGCTGTGTGGTAGTGGTAGAGCTATGAAGCTGTGTGGTAGTGGTAGAGATATGAAGCTGTGTGGTAGTGGTAGAGATATGAAGCTGTGTGGTAGAGATAGAGCTATGAAGCTGTGTGGTAGTGGTAGAGATATGAAGCTGTGTGGTAGTGGTAGAGATTTGAAGCTGTGTGGTAGAGATAGAGATATAAAGCTGTGTGGTAGTGGTAGAGCTATGAAGCTGTGGAAATAACACTGTTTCATGCCCTCGCCATTACTCTTCACCAATCACCATAGTTACCCCCCCACAGGATATCACACAATAAAACATGACATGTATGTTGCCCTACAAATCACAGATCTAACTGGATATTGTAGAGATTAACAAAAAGTTGGCTAAACATATGATGGTAGCTGGAGACAGATGCAGGGGAAATAAAACCGTAAAGATTGTGTGGTAATGGTAGAGATATGAAGCTGTTTGGTAGTGGTAGTGGCAGAGATATGAAGCTGTGTGGTAGTGGTAGAGATATGAAGCTGTGTGGTGGTGGTAGAGATATGAAGCTGTGTGGTAGTGGTAGAGATATGAAGCTTTGTGGTAGTGGTAGTGGTAGTGGTAGAGATATGAAGCTGTGTGGTAGAGATATGAAGCTGTGTGGTAGTGTTAGAGATATGAAGCTGTGTGGTAGTGGTCGAGATATGAAGCTGTGTGGTAGTGTTAGCGATATGAAGCTGTGTGGTAGTGTTAGACATATGAAGCTGTGTGGTAGTGGTAGAGCTATGAAGCTGTGTGGTAGTGGTAGAGATATGAAGCTGTGTGGTGGTGGTAGAGCTGTGATTTTGTGTGGTAGTGTTAGAGATATGAAGCTGTGTGGTAGTGGTAGAGATGTGAAGCTGTGTGGTAGTGGTAGAGCTATGAAGCAGTGTGGTAGTGGTAGAGATATGAAGCTGTGTGGTAGTGGTAGAGATATGAAGCTGTGTGGTAGTGGTAGAGATATGAAGCTGTGTGGTAGTGGTAGAGATATGAAGCTGGGTGGTAATGGTAGCGATATGAAGCTGTGTGGTAGTGGTAGAGCTATGAAGCAGTGTGGTTGTGGTAGAGATATGAAGCTGTGTGGTAGTGGTAGAGATATGAAGCTGTGTGGTAGTGGTAGAGATATGAAGCTGTGTGGTAGTGGTAGAGATATGAAGCTGTGTGGTAGAGATAGAGATATGAAGCTGTGTGGTAGTGGTAGAGCTATGAAGCTGTGTGGTAGCGGTAGAGATATGAAGCTGTGTGGTAGTGGTAGAGATATGAAGATGTGTGGTAGTGGTAGGGGTAGAGATATGAAGCTGTGTGGTAGTGGTAAAGATATGAAGCTGTGTGGTAGTGGTAGAGATAGTAAGCTGTGTGGTAGTGGTAGTGCTACGAAGCTGTGTGGTAGTGGTAGTGGTAGAGATATGAAGCTGTGTGGTAGTGGTAGAGATATGAAGCTGTGATGTAGTGTTAGAGATATGAAGCTGTATGGTAGTGGTAGAGATTTGAAGCTGTGTGGTAGTGTTAGAGATATGAAACTGTGTGGTAGTTGTACAGCTATGAGGCTGTGTGGTTGTGGTAGTGGTCGAGCTATGAAGCTGTGTGGTAGTGGTAGTGGTAGAGCTATAAAGCTGTGTGGTAGTAGTAGAGTTATGAAGCTGTGGGGTAGTGGTAGAGATACGAAGCTGTGTGGTAGTGGTAGAGATATGAAGATGTATGGTAGTGGTAGTGGTAGAGATATGAAGCTGTGTGGTAGTGGTAGAGATATGAAGCTGTGTGGTAGTGGTAGAGATATGAAGCTGTGTAGTAGTGGTAGAGCTATGAAGCTGTGTGGTAGTGGTAGAGATATGAATCTGTATGGTAGTGGTAGTGGTAGAGATATGAAGCTGTGTGTTAGTGGTAGAGATATGAAGCTGTATGGTAGTGGTAGTGGTAGAGATATGAAGCTGTGTGGTAGTGGTAGAGATATGAAGCTGTGTGGTAGTGGTAGAGATATGAAGCTGTGTGGTAGTGTTAGAGATATAAAGCTGTGTGGTAGTGGTCGAGATATGAAGCTGTGTGGTAGTGTTAGAGATATGAAGCTGTGTGGTAGTGGTAGAGATATGAAGCTGTGTGGTAGTGGTAGAGATATGAAGCTGTGGGGTAGTGGTAGAGCTATGAAGCTGTGTGGTACTGGTAGAGATATGAAGCTGTGTGGTAGTGGTAGAGATATGAAGCTGTGTGGTATTGGGAGAGATATGAAACTGTGTGGTAGTGGTAGAGATATGAAGCTGTGTGGTAGTGGTAGAGATATGAAGCTGTGTGGTAGTGGTAGAGATATGAAGCTGTGTGGTACTGGTACAGCTATGAAGCTGTGTGGTTTTGGTAGTGGTAGAGCTACAAAACTGTGTGGTAGTGGTAGTGATAGAGCTATTAAGTTGTGTGGTAGTAGTAGAGCTATGAAGCTGTGTGGTAGTGGTAGAGATATGAAGCTTTGTGGTAGTGGTAGAGATATGAAGCCGTGTAGTAGTGGTAGAGTTATGAAGCTGAGTGGTAGTGGTAGAGATATGAAGCTGTATGGTAGTGGTAGAGGTAGAGATAGGAAGCTGTGTGTTAGTGGTAGAGATATGAAGCTGTGTGGTAGTGGTAGAGATATGAAACTTTGTGGTAGTGTTAGAGATATGAAGCTGTGTGGTAGTGGTAGAGATATGAAGCTGTGTGGTAGTGTTAGAGCTATGATGCTGTGTGGTAGTGGTAGAGCTATGAAGCTGTGTGGTAGTGGTAGAGATATGAAGCTGTGTGGTAGTGGTAGAGATATGAAGCTGTGTGGTAGTGGTAGAGATACGAAGCTGTGTGGTAGTGGTAGAGATATGAAGATGTATGGTAGTGGTAGTGGTAGAGATATGAAGCTGTGTGGTAGTGGTAGAGATATGAAGCTTTGTGGTAGTGGTAGAGATATGAAGCTGTGTAGTAGTGGTAGAGTTATGAAGCTGTGTGGTAGTGGTACAGCTATGAAGCTGTGTTGTTGTGGTAGTGGTAGAGCTATGAAGCTGTGTGGTAGTAGTAGAGTTATGAAGCTGTGTGGTAGTGGTAGAGATATGAAGCTGTGTGGTAGTAGTAGAGAAATGAAGCTGTGTGGTAGTGGTAGAGCTATGAAGCTGTGTGGTATTGGTAGAGATATGAAGCTGTGTGTTAGTGGTAGAAATATATGAAGCTGTGTAGTGGTGGTAGAGATATGAAGCTGTGTGGTATTGGTAGAGATATGAAGCTGTGTGGTCGTGGTAGAGATATGAAGCTGTGTGGTAGTGGTAGAGATATGAAGCTATGTGGTAGTGGTAGAGATATGAAGCTGTGTGGTGGTGGTAGAGCTGTGATTTTGTGTGGTAGTGTTAGAGATATGAAGCTGTGGTAGTGGTAGAGATGTGAAGCTGTGTGGTAGTGGTGAGAGCTATGAAGCTGTGTGGTAGTGGTAGAGATATGAAGCTGTGTGGTAGTGGTAGAGATATGAAGCTGTGTGGTAGTGGTAGAGATATGAAGCTGTGTGGTAGTGGTAGAGACATGAAGCTGTGTGGTAGTGGTAGAGATATGAAGCTGTGTGGTAGTGGTAGAGCTATGAAGCAGTGTGGTAGTGGTAGAGATATGAAGCTGTGTGGTAGTGGTAGAGATATGAAGCTGTGTGGTAGTGGTAGAGATATGAAGCTGTGTGGTAGTGGTAGAGATATGAAGCTGTGTGGTAGAGATAGAGATATGAAGCTGTGTGGTAGTGGTAGAGCTATGAAGCTGTGTGGTAGTGGTAGAGATATGAAGCTGTGTGGTAGTGGTAGAGATATGAAGATGTGTGGTAGTGGTAGGGGTAGAGATATGAAGCTGTGTGGTAGTGGTAAAGATATGAAGCTGTGTGGTAGTGGTAGAGATAGGAAGCTGTGTGGTAGTGGTAGAGCTACGAAGCTGTGTGGTAGTGGTAGTGGTAGAGATATGAAGCTGTGTGGTAGTGGTAGAGATATGAAGCTGTGTGGTAGTGGTAGTGGTAGAGCTATAAAGCTGTGTGGTAGTAGTAGAGTTATGAAGCTGTGGGGTAGTGGTAGAGATACGAAGCTGTGTGGTAGTGGTAGAGATATGAAGATGTATGGTAGTGGTAGTGGTAGAGATATGAAGCTGTGTGGTAGTGGTAGAGATATGAAGCTGTGTGGTAGTGGTAGAGATATGAAGCTGTGTAGTAGTGGTAGAGCTATGAAGCTGTGTGGTAGTGGTAGAGATATGAATCTGTATGGTAGTGGTAGTGGTAGAGATATGAAGCTGTGTGTTAGTGGTAGAGATATGAAGCTGTATGGTAGTGGTAGTGGTAGAGATATGAAGCTGTGTGGTAGTGGTAGAGATATGAAGCTGTGTGGTAGTGGTAGAGATATGAAGCTGTGTGGTAGTGTTAGAGATATAAAGCTGTGTGGTAGTGGTCGAGATATGAAGCTGTGTGGTGAGTGTTAGAGATATGAAGCTGTGTGGTAGTGGTAGAGATATGAAGCTGTGTGGTATTGGTAGAGATATGAAGCTGTGGGGTAGTGGTAGAGCTATGAAGCTGTGTGGTACTGGTAGAGATATGAAGCTGTGTGGTAGTGGTAGAGATATGAAGCTGTGTGGTATTGGGAGAGATATGAAACTGTGTGGTAGTGGTAGAGATATGAAGCTGTGTGGTAGTGGTAGAGATATGAAGCTGTGTGGTAGTGGTAGAGATATGAAGCTGTGTGGTACTGGTACAGCTATGAAGCTGTGTGGTTTTTGGTAGTGGTAGAGCTACAAAACTGTGTGGTAGTGGTAGTGATAGAGCTATTGGAGTTGTGTGGTAGTAGTAGAGCTATGAAGCTGTGTGGTAGTGGTAGAGATATGAAGCTTTGTGGTAGTGGTAGAGATATGAAGCCGTGTAGTAGTGGTAGAGTTATGAAGCTGAGTGGTAGTGGTAGAGATATGAAGCTGTATGGTAGTGGTAGAGGTAGAGATAGAAGCTGTGTGTTAGTGGTAGAGATATGAAGCTGTGTGGTAGTGGTAGAGATATGAAACTTTGTGGTAGTGTTAGAGATATGAAGCTGTGTGGTAGTGGTAGAGATATGAAGCTGTGTGGTAGTGTTAGAGCTATGATGCTGTGTGGTAGTGGTAGAGCTATGAAGCTGTGTGGTAGTGGTAGAGATATGAAGCTGTGTGGTAGTGGTAGAGATATGAAGCTGTGTGGTAGTGGTAGAGATACGAAGCTGTGTGGTAGTGGTAGAGATATGAAGATGTATGGTAGTGGTAGTGGTAGAGATATGAAGCTGTGTGGTAGTGGTAGAGATATGAAGCTTTGTGGTAGTGGTAGAGATATGAAGCTGTGTAGTAGTGGTAGAGTTATGAAGCTGTGTGGTAGTGGTACAGCTATGAAGCTGTGTTGTTGTGGTAGTGGTAGAGCTATGAAGCTGTGTGGTAGTAGTAGAGTTATGAAGCTGTGTGGTAGTGGTAGAGATATGAAGCTGTGTAGTAGTAGTAGAGAAATGAAGCTGTGTGGTAGTGGTAGAGCTATGAAGCTGTGTGGTATTGGTAGAGATATGAAGCTGTGTGTTAGTGGTAGAAATATATGAAGCTGTGTAGTGGTGGTAGAGATATGAAGCTGTGTGGTATTGGTAGAGATATGAAGCTGTGTGGTCGTGGTAGAGATATGAAGCTGTGTGGTAGTGGTAGAGATATGAAGCTATGTGGTAGTGGTAGAGATATGAAGCTGTGTGGTGGTGGTAGAGCTGTGATTTTGTGTGGTAGTGTTAGAGATATGAAGCTGTGTGGTAGTGGTAGAGATGTGAAGCTGTGTGGTAGTGGTAGAGCTATGAAGCTGTGTGGTAGTGGTAGAGATATGAAGCTGTGTGGTAGTGGTAGAGATATGAAGCTGTGTGGTAGTGGTAGAGATATGAAGCTGTGTGGTAGTGGTAGAGATATGAAGCTGTGTGGTAGTGGTAGAGATATGAAGCTGTGTGGTAGTGGTAGAGCTATGAAGCAGTGTGGTAGTGGTAGAGATATGAAGCTGTGTGGTAGTGGTAGAGATAT
Source organism: Coregonus clupeaformis (assembly GCF_020615455.1). Lineage (NCBI taxonomy): Eukaryota > Metazoa > Chordata > Actinopteri > Salmoniformes > Salmonidae > Coregonus > Coregonus clupeaformis. Next base: position 21,700,746 of record NC_059208.1, read on the forward strand.
GAAGCTGTGTGGTAGTGGTAGAGATATGAAGCTGTGTGGTAGTGGTAGAGATATGAAGCTGTGTGGTAGAGATAGAGATATGAAGCTGTGTGGTAGTGGTAGAGCTATGAAGCTGTGTGGTAGTGGTAGAGATATGAAGCTGTGTGGTAGTGGTAGAGATATGAAGATGTGTGGTAGTGGTAGGGGTAGAGATATGAAGCTGTGTGGTAGTGGTAAAGATATGAAGCTGTGTGGTAGTGGTAGAGATAGGAAGCTGTGTGGTAGTGGTAGAGCTACGAAGCTGTGTGGTAGTGGTAGTGGTAGAGATATGAAGCTGTGTGGTAGTGGTAGAGATATGAAGCTGTGTGGTAGTGGTAGAGCTATGAAGCTGTGTGGAATTGGAAGAGATATGAAGCTGTGTGGTAGTGGTAGTGGTAGAGATATGAAGCTGTGTGGTAGTGGTAGAGATATGAAGCTGTGTGGTAGTGGTAGAGCTATGAAGCTGTGTGGTAGTGGTAGAGATATGAAGCTGTGTGGTAGTGGTAGAGATATGAAGCTGTGTGGTAGTGGTAGAGATGAGAAGCTGTGTGGTAGTGGTAGAGATATGAAGCTGTGTGGTAGTGGTAGAGATATGAAGATGTGTAGTAGTGTTAGAGATACAAAGCTGTGTGGTAGTGGTAGAGCTATGAAGCTGTGTGGTAGTGGTAGAGATATGAAGCTGTGTGGTAGTGGTAGAGATATGAAGCTGTGTGGTAGTGGTAGAGATATGAAGATGTGTGGTAGTGGTAGAGATATGAAGCTGTGTGGAATTGGTAGAGATATGAAGCTGTGTGGTAGTGGTAGTGGTAGAGATATGAAGCTGTGTGGTAGTGGTAGTTGTAGAGATATGAAGCTGTGTGGTATTTGTAGAGATACGAAGCTCTGTGGTAGTGGTAGAAATATGAAGCTGTGTGGTAGTGATAGAGTTATGAAGCTGTGTGGTAGTGGTAGTGATATGAAGCTGTGTGGTAGTGGTAGAGATATGAAGCTGTGTGGTAGTGGTAGAGATATGAAGCTGTGTGGTAGGGGTAGAGATATGAAGCTGGGTGGTAGTGGTAGAATATGAAGCTCTGTGGTAGTGGTAGAGATATGAAGGTGTGTGGTAGTGATAGAGAAATGAAGCTGTGTGGTAGTGGTAGAGATACTAAGCTGTGTGGTAGTGGTAGAGATATGAAGCTGTATAGTAGTGGTTGAGATATGAAGCTGTGTGGTAGTGGTAGAGATATGAAGCTGTGTTGTAGTGGTAAAGATATGAAGCTGTATGGTAGTGGTAGAGATATGAAGCGTGTGAGTAGTGGTAGAGATATGAAGCTGTGTGGTAGTGGTAGAGATATGAAGCTGTGTGGTAGTGGTAGAGATTTGAAGCTGTGTGGTAGTGGTAGAGATATGAAGCTGTGTGGTAGTGGTAGAGATGAGAAGCTGTGTGGTAGTGGTAGAGATATGAAGCTGTGTGGTAGTGGTAGAGATATGAAGATGTGTAGTAGTGGTAGAGATTCAAAGCTGTGTGTTAGTGGTAGAGCTATGAAGCTGTGTGGTAGTGGTAGAGATATGAAGCTGTGTGGTAGTGGTAGAGATATGAAGCTGTGTGGTAGTGGTAGAGATATGAAGCTGTGTGGTACTGGTAGAGCTATGAAGCTGTGTGGAATTGGTAGAGATATGAAGCTGTGTGGTAGTGGTAGAGATATGAAGCTGGGTGGTAGTGGTAGAGATACGAAGCTCTGTGGTAGTGGTAGAGATATGAAGGTGTGTGGTAGTGATAGAGAAATGAAGCTGTGTGGTAGTGGTAGAGATACTAAGCTGTGTGGTAGTGGTAGAGATATGAAGCTGTATGGTAGTGGTTGAGATATGAAGCTGTGTGGTAGTGGTAGAGATATGAAGCTGTGTTGTAGTGGTACAGATATGAAGCTGTATGGTAGTGGTAGAGATATGAAGCTGTGTGGTAGTGGTAGAGATATGAAGCTGGGTGGTAGTGGTAGAGATACGAAGCTCTGTGGTAGTGGTAGAGATATGAAGGTGTGTGGTAGTGATAGAGAAATGAAGCTGTGTGGTAGTGGTAGAGATACTAAGCTGTGTGGTAGTGGTAGAGATATGAAGCTGTATGGTAGTGGTTGAGATATGAAGCTGTGTGGTAGTGGTAGAGATATGAAGCTGTGTTGTAGTGGTACAGATATGAAGCTGTATGGTAGTGGTAGAGATATGAAGCTGTGTGGTAGTGGTAGAGATATGAAGCGTGTGGTAGTGGTAGAGCTATGAAGCTGTGTGGTAGTGGTAGAGATATGAAGCTGTGTGGTAGTGGTAGAGATATGAAGCTGTGTGGTAGTGGTAGAGATGAGAATCTGTGTGGTAGTGGTAGAGATATGAAGCTGTGTGGTAGTGGTAGAGATATGAAGATGTGTAGTAGTGATAGAGATTCAAAGCTGTGTGGTAGTTGTAGAGCTATGAAGCTGTGTGGTAGTGGTAGAGATATGAAGCTGTGTGGTAGTGGTAGAGATATGAAGCTGTGTTGTAGTGGTAAAGATATGAAGCTGTGTGGAATTGGTAGAGATATGAAGCTGTGTGGTAGTGGTAGTGGTAGAGATATGAAGCTGTGTGGTAGTGATAGAGAAATGAAGCTGTGTGGTAGTGGTAGAGATACTAAGCTGTGTGGTAGTGGTAGAGATATGAAGCTGTATGGTAGTGGTTGAGATATGAAGCTGTGTGGTAGTGGTAGAGATATGAAGCTGTGTTGTAGTGGTAAAGATATGAAGCTGTGTGGTATTGGTAGAGATATGAAGCTGTGTGGTAGTGGTAGAGATATGAAGCTGTGTGGTAGTGGTAGAGATATGAAGCTGTGTGGTAGTGGTAGAGATATGAAGCTGTGTGGTAGTGGTAGAGCTATGAAGCAGTGTGGTAGTGGTAGAGATATGAAGCTGTGTGGTAGTGGTAGAGATATGAAGCTGTGTGGTAGTGGTAGAGATATGAAGCTGTGTGGTAGTGGTAGAGATATGAAGCTTGTGGTAGAGATAGAGATATGAAGCTGTGTGGTAGTGGTAGAGCTATGAAGCTGTGTGGTAGTGGTAGAGATATGAAGCTGTGTGGTAGTGGTAGAGATATGAAGATGTGTGGTAGTGGTAGGGGTAGAGATATGAAGCTGTGTGGTAGTGGTAAAGATATGAAGCTGTGTGGTAGTGGTAGAGATAGGAAGCTGTGTGGTAGTGGTAGAGCTACGAAGCTGTGTGGTAGTGGTAGTGGTAGAGATATGAAGCTGTGTGGTAGTGGTAGAGATATGAAGCTCTGTGGTAGTGGTAGAGCTATGAAGCTGTGTGGAATTGGAAGAGATATGAAGCTGTGTGGTAGTGGTAGTGGTAGAGATATGAAGCTGTGTGGTAGTGGTAGAGATATGAAGCTGTGTGGTAGTGGTAGAGCTATGAAGCTGTGTGGTAGTGGTAGAGATATGAAGCTGTGTGGTAGTGGTAGAGATATGAAGCTGTGTGGTAGTGGTAGAGATGAGAAGCTGTGTGGTAGTGGTAGAGATATGAAGCTGTGTGGTAATGGTAGAGATATGAAGATGTGTAGTAGTGTTAGAGATACAAAGCTGTGTGGTAGTGGTAGAGCTATGAAGCTGTGTGGTAGTGGTAGAGATATGAAGCTGTGTGGTAGTGGTAGAGATATGAAGCTGTGTGGTAGTGGTAGAGATATGAAGATGTGTGGTAGTGGTAGAGATATGAAGCTGTGTGGAATTGGTAGAGATATGAAGCTGTGTGGTAGTGGTAGTGGTAGAGATATGAAGCTGTGTGGTAGTGGTAGTTGTAGAGATATGAAGCTGTGTGGTATTTGTAGAGATCTGAGCTCTGTGGTAGTGGTAGAAATATGAAGCTGTGTGGTAGTGATAGAGTTATGAAGCTGTGTGGTAGTGGTAGTGATATGAAGCTGTGTGGTAGTGGTAGAGATATGAAGCTGTGTGGTAGTGGTAGAGATATGAAGCTGTGTGGTAGTGGTAGAGATATGAAGCTGGGTGGTAGTGGTAGAGATACGAAGCTCTGTGGTAGTGGTAGAGATATGAAGGTGTGTGGTAGTGATAGAGAAATGAAGCTGTGTGGTAGTGGTAGAGATACTAAGCTGTGTGGTAGTGGTAGAGATATGAAGCTGTATAGTAGTGGTTGAGATATGAAGCTGTGTGGTAGTGGTAGAGATATGAAGCTGTGTTGTAGTGGTAGAGATATGAAGCTGTGTGGTAGTGGTAGAGATATGAAGCTGGGTGGTAATGGTAGCGATATGAAGCTGTGTGGTAGTGGTAGAGCTATGAAGCAGTGTGGTTGTGGTAGAGATATGAAGCTGTGTGGTAGTGGTAGAGATATGAAGCTGTGTGGTAGTGGTAGAGATATGAAGCTGTGTGGTAGTGGTAGAGATATGAAGCTGTGTGGTAGAGATAGAGATATGAAGCTGTGTGGTAGTAGTAGAGCCTATGAAGCTGTGTGGTAGCGTAGAGATATGAAGCTGTGTGGTAGTGGTAGAGATATGAAGATGTGTGGTAGTGGTAGGGTAGAGATATGAAGCTGTGTGGTAGTGGTAAAGATATGAAGCTGTGTGGTAGTGGTAGAGATAGTAAGCTGTGTGGTAGTGGTAGTGCTACGAAGCTGTGTGGTAGTGGTAGTGGTAGAGATATGAAGCTGTGTGGTAGTGGTAGAGATATGAAGCTGTGATGTAGTGTTAGAGATATGAAGCTGTATGGTAGTGGTAGAGATTTGAAGCTGTGTGGTAGTGTTAGAGATATGAAACTGTGTGGTAGTTGTACAGCTATGAGGCTGTGTGGTTGTGGTAGTGGTCGAGCTATGAAGCTGTGTGGTAGTGGTAGTGGTAGAGCTATAAAGCTGTGTGGTAGTAGTAGAGTTATGAAGCTGTGGGGTAGTGGTAGATATACGAAGCTGTGTGGTAGTGGTAGAGATATGAAGATGTATGGTAGTGGTAGTGGTAGAGATATGAAGCTGTGTGGTAGTGGTAGAGATATGAAGCTGTGTGGTAGTGGTAGAGATATGAAGCTGTGTAGTAGTGGTAGAGCTATGAAGCTGTGTGGTAGTGGTAGAGATATGAATCTGTATGGTAGTGGTAGTGGTAGAGATATGAAGCTGTGTGTTAGTGGTAGAGATATGAAGCTGTATGGTAGTGGTAGTGGTAGAGATATGAAGCTGTGTGGTAGTGGTAGAGATATGAAGCTGTGTGGTAGTGGTAGAGATATGAAGCTGTGTGGTAGTGTTAGAGATATAAAGCTGTGTGGTCGTGGTCGAGATATGAAGCTGTGTGGTAGTGTTAGAGATATGAAGCTGTGTGGTAGTGGTAGAGATATGAAGCTGTGTGGTAGTGGTAGAGATATGAAGCTGTGGGGTAGTGGTAGAGCTATGAAGCTGTGTGGTACTGGTAGAGATATGAAGCTGTGTGGTAGTGGTAGAGATATGAAGCTGTGTGGTATTGGGAGAGATATGAAACTGTGTGGTAGTGGTAGAGATATGAAGCTGTGTGGTAGTGGTAGAGATATGAAGCTGTGTGGTAGTGGTAGAGATATGAAGCTGTGTGGTACTGGTACAGCTATGAAGCTGTGTGGTTTTGGTAGTGGTAGAGCTACAAAACTGTGTGGTAGTGGTAGTGATAGAGCTATTAAGTTGTGTGGTAGTAGTAGAGCTATGAAGCTGTGTGGTAGTGGTAGAGATAGAAGCTTTGTGGTAGTGGTAGAGATATGAAGCCGTGTAGTAGTGGTAGAGTTATGAAGCTGAGTGGTAGTGGTAGAGATATGAAGCTGTATGGTAGTGGTAGAGGTAGAGATAGGAAGCTGTGTGTTAGTGGTAGAGATATGAAGCTGTGTGGTAGTGGTAGAGATATGAAACTTTGTGGTAGTGTTAGAGATATGAAGCTGTGTGGTAGTGGTAGAGATATGAAGCTGTGTGGTAGTGTTAGAGCTATGATGCTGTGTGGTAGTGGTAGAGCTATGAGGCTGTGTGGTAGTGGTAGAGTTATGAAGCTGTGTGGTAGTGGTAGTGATATGAAGCTGTGTGGTAGTGGTAGAGATATGAAGATGTGTGGTAGTGGTAGAGATATGAAGATGTATGGTAGTGGTAGTGGTAGAGATATGAAGCTGTGTGGTAGTGGTAGAGATATGAAGCTTTGTGGTAGTGGTAGAGATATGAAGCTGTGTAGTAGTGGTAGAGTTATGAAGCTGTGTGGTAGTGGTACAGCTATGAAGCTGTGTTGTTGTGGTAGTGGTAGAGCTATGAAGCTGTGTGGTAGTAGTAGAGTTATGAAGCTGTGTGGTAGTGGTAGAGATATGAAGCTGTGTGGTAGTAGTAGAAATGAAGCTGTGTGGTAGTGGTAGAGCTATGAAGCTGTGTGGTATTGGTAGAGAATGAAGCTGTGTGTTAGTGGTAGAAATATATGAAGCTGTGTAGTGGTGGTAGAGATATGAAGCTGTGTGGTATTGGTAGAGATATGAAGCTGTGTGGTCGTGGTAGAGATATGAAGCTGTGTGGTAGTGGTAGAGATATGAAGCTATGTGGTAGTGGTAGAGATATGAAGCTGTGTGGTGGTGGTAGAGCTGTGATTTTGTGTGGTAGTGTTAGAGATATGAAGCTGTGGTAGTGGTAGAGATGTGAAGCTGTGTGGTAGTGGTAGAGCTATGAAGCTGTGTGGTAGTGGTAGAGATATGAAGCTGTGTGGTAGTGGTAGAGATATGAAGCTGTGTGGTAGTGGTAGAGATATGAAGCTGTGTGGTAGTGGTAGAGATATGAAGCTGTGTGGTAGTGGTAGAGATATGAAGCTGTGTGGTAGTGGTAGAGCTATGAAGCAGTGTGGTAGTGGTAGAGATATGAAGCTGTGTGGTAGTGGTAGAGATATGAAGCTGTGTGGTAGTGGTAGAGATATGAAGCTGTGTGGTAGTGGTAGAGATATGAAGCTGTGTGGTAGAGATAGAGATATGAAGCTGTGTGGTAGTGGTAGAGCTATGAAGCTGTGTGGTAGTGGTAGAGATATGAAGCTGTGTGGTAGTGGTAGAGATATGAAGATGTGTGGTAGTGGTAGGGGTAGAGATATGAAGCTGTGTGGTAGTGGTAAAGATATGAAGCTGTGTGGTAGTGGTAGAGATAGGAAGCTGTGTGGTAGTGGTAGAGCTACGAAGCTGTGTGGTAGTGGTAGTGGTAGAGATATGAAGCTGTGTGGTAGTGGTAGAGATATGAAGCTGTGTGGTAGTGGTAGAGCTATGAAGCTGTGTGGTAGTGGTAGAGATATGAAGCTGTGTGGTAGTGGTAGAGATATGAAGCTGTGTGGTAGTGGTAGAGATGAGAAGCTGTGTGGTAGTGGTAGAGATATGAAGCTGTGTGGTAGTGGTAGAGATATGAAGATGTGTAGTAGTGTTAGAGATACAAAGCTGTGTGGTAGTGGTAGAGCTATGAAGCTGTGTGGTAGTGGTAGAGATATGAAGCTGTGTGGTAGTGGTAGAGATATGAAGCTGTGTGGTAGTGGTAGAGATATGAAGATGTGTGGTAGTGGTAGAGATATGAAGCTGTGTGGAATTGGTAGAGATATGAAGCTGTGTGGTAGTGGTAGTGGTAGAGATATGAAGCTGTGTGGTAGTGGTAGTTGTAGAGATATGAAGCTGTGTGGTATTTGTAGAGATACGAAGCTCTGTGGTAGTGGTAGAAATATGAAGCTGTGTGGTAGTGATAGAGTTATGAAGCTGTGTGGTAGTGGTAGTGATATGAAGCTGTGTGGTAGTGGTAGAGATATGAAGCTGTGTGGTAGTGGTAGAGATATGAAGCTGTGTGGTAGTGGTAGAGATATGAAGCTGGGTGGTAGTGGTAGAGATACGAAGCTCTGTGGTAGTGGTAGAGATATGAAGGTGTGTGGTAGTGATAGAGAAATGAAGCTGTGTGGTAGTGGTAGAGATACTAAGCTGTGTGGTAGTGGTAGAGATATGAAGCTGTATAGTAGTGGTTGAGATATGAAGCTGTGTGGTAGTGGTAGAGATATGAAGCTGTGTTGTAGTGGTAAAGATATGAAGCTGTATGGTAGTGGTAGAGATATGAAGCTGTGTGGTAGTGGTAGAGATATGAAGCTGTGTGGTAGTGGTAGAGATATGAAGCTGTGTGGTAGTGGTAGAGATTTGAAGCTGTGTGGTAGTGGTAGAGATATGAAGCTGTGTGGTAGTGGTAGAGATGAGAAGCTGTGTGGTAGTGGTAGAGATATGAAGCTGTGTGGTAGTGGTAGAGATATGAAGATGTGTAGTAGTGGTAGAGATTCAAAGCTGTGTGTTAGTGGTAGAGCTATGAAGCTGTGTGGTAGTGGTAGAGATATGAAGCTGTGTGGTAGTGGTAGAGATATGAAGCTGTGTGGTAGTGGTAGAGATATGAAGCTGTGTGGTACTGGTAGAGCTATGAAGCTGTGTGGAATTGGTAGAGATATGAAGCTGTGTGGTAGTGGTAGAGATATGAAGCTGGGTGGTAGTGGTAGAGATACGAAGCTCTGTGGTAGTGGTAGAGATATGAAGGTGTGTGGTAGTGATAGAGAAATGAAGCTGTGTGGTAGTGGTAGAGATACTAAGCTGTGTGGTAGTGGTAGAGATATGAAGCTGTATGGTAGTGGTTGAGATATGAAGCTGTGTGGTAGTGGTAGAGATATGAAGCTGTGTTGTAGTGGTACAGATATGAAGCTGTATGGTAGTGGTAGAGATATGAAGCTGTGTGGTAGTGGTAGAGATATGAAGCTGTGTGGTAGTGGTAGAGCTATGAAGCTGTGTGGTAGTGGTAGAGATATGAAGCTGTGTGGTAGTGGTAGAGATATGAAGCTGTGTGGTAGTGGTAGAGATGAGAATCTGTGTGGTAGTGGTAGAGATATGAAGCTGTGTGGTAGTGGTAGAGATATGAAGATGTGTAGTAGTGGTAGAGATTCAAAGCTGTGTGGTAGTTGTAGAGCTATGAAGCTGTGTGGTAGTGGTAGAGATATGAAGCTGTGTGGTAGTGGTAGAGATATGAAGCTGTGTTGTAGTGGTAAAGATATGAAGCTGTGTGGAATTGGTAGAGATATGAAGCTGTGGTAGTGGTAGTGGTAGAGATATGAAGCTGTGTGGTAGTGATAGAGAAATGAAGCTGTGTGGTAGTGGTAGAGATACTAAGCTGTGTGGTAGGGGTAGAGATATGAAGCTGTATGGTAGTGGTTGAGATATGAAGCTGTGTGGTAGTGGTAGAGATATGAAGCTGTGTTGTAGTGGTAAAGATATGAAGCTGTGTGGTATTGGTAGAGATATGAAGCTGTGTGGTAGTGGTAGAGATATGAAGCTGTGTGGTAGTGGTAGAGATATGAAGCTGTGTGGTAGTGGTAGAGATATGAAGCTGTGTGGTAGTGGTAGAGATATGAAGCTGTGTGGTAGTGGTAGAGATGAGAAGCTGTGTGGTAGTGGTAGAGATATGAAGCTGTGTGGTAGTGGTAGAGATATGAAGCTGTGTGGTAGATGTAGAGATATGAAGCTGTGTGGTAGTGGTAGAGATATGAAGCTGTGTGGAATTGGTAGAGATATGAAGCTGTGTGGTAGTGGTAGTGGTAGAGATATGAAGCTGTGTGGTAGTGGTAGAGATATGAAGGTGTCTGGTAGTGTTAGAGAAATGAAGCTGTGTGGTAGTGGTAGAGATACTAAGCTGTGTGGTAGTGGTAGAGATATGAAGCTGTATGGTAGTGGTTGAGATATGAAGCTGTGTGGTAGTGGTAGAGATATGAAGCTGTGTTGTAGTGGTAAAGATTTGAAGCTGTATGGTAGTGGTAGAGATATGAACCTGGGTGGTAGTGGTAGAGATACGAAGCTCTATGGTAGTTGTAGAGATATGAAGGTGTGTGGTAGTGATAGAGAAATGAAGCTGTGTGGTAGTGGTAGAGATACTAAGCTGTGTGGTAGTGGTAGAGATATGAAGCTGTATGGTAGTGGTTGAAATATGAAGCTGTGTGGTAGTGGTAAAGATATGAAGCTGTGTTGTAGTGGTAAAGATATGAAGCTGTATGGTAGTGGTAGAGATATGAAGCTGTGTGGTAGTGGTAGAGATATGAAGCTGTGTGGTAGTGGTAGAGATATGAAGCTGTGTTGTAGTGGTAGAGATATGAAGCTGTGTGGTAGTGGTAGAGATATGAAGCTGTGTGGTAGTGGTAGAGATGAGAAGCTGTGTGGTAGTGGTAGAGATATGAAGCTGTGTGGTAGTGGTAGAGATATGAAGCTGTGTGGTAGTGGTAGAGATATGAAGCTGTGTGGTAGTGGTAGAGATATGAAGCTGTGTGGAATTGGTAGAAATATGAAGCTGTGTGGTAGTGGTAGTGGTAGAGATATGAAGCTGTGTGGTAGTGGTAGAGATGAGAAGCTGTGTGGTAGTGGTAGAGATATGAAGCTGTGTGGTAGTGGTAGAGATATGAAGATGTGTAGTAGTGTTAGAGATACAAAGCTGTGTGGTAGTGGTAGAGCTATGAAGCTGTGTGGTAGTGGTAGAGATATGAAGCTGTGTGGTAGTGGTAGAGATATGAAGCTGTGTGGTAGTGGTAGAGATATGAAGATGTGTGGTAGTGATAGAGATATGAAGCTGTGTGGAATTGGTAGAGATATGAAGCTGTGTGGTAGTGGTAGTGGTAGAGATATGAAGCTGTGTGGTAGTGGTAGTTGTAGAGATATGAAGCTGTGTGGTATTTGTAGAGATACGAAGCTCTGTGGTAGTGGTAGAGATACGAAGCTCTGTGGTAGTGGTAGAGATATGAAGGTGTGTGGTAGTGATAGAGAAATGAAGCTGTGTGGTAGTGGTAGAGATACTAAGCTGTGTGGTAGTGGTAGAGATATGAAGCTGTATAGTAGTGGTTGAGATATGAAGCTGTGTGGTAGTGGTAGAGATATGAAGCTGTGTTGTAGTGGTAAAGATATGAAGCTGTGTGGTAGTGGTAGAGATATGAAGCTGTGTGGTAGTGGTAGAGATATGAAGCTGTGTGGTAGTGGTAGAGATATGAAGCTGTGTGGTAGTGGTAGAGATTTGAAGCTGTGTGGTAGTGGTAGAGATATGAAGCTGTGTGGTAGTGGTAGAGATGAGAAGCTGTGTGGTAGTGGTAGAGATATGAAGCTGTGTGGTAGTGGTAGAGATATGAAGATGTGTAGTAGTGGTAGAGATTCAAAGCTGTGTGGTAGTGGTAGAGCTATGAAGCTGTGTGGTAGTGGTAGAGATATGAAGCTGTGTGGTAGTGGTAGAGATATGAAGCTGTGTGGTAGTGGTAGAGATATGAAGCTGTGTGGTAGTGGTAGAGCTATGAAGCTGTGTGGAATTGGTAGAGATATGAAGCTGTGTGGTAGTGGTAGAGATATGAAGCTGGGTGGTAGTGGTAGAGATACGAAGCTCTGTGGTAGTGGTAGAGATATGAAGGTGTGTGGTAGTGATAGAGAAATGAAGCTGTGTGGTAGTGGTAGAGATATGAAGCTGTGTGGTAGTGGTAGAGATGAGAATCTGTGTGGTAGTGGTAGAGATATGAAGCTGTGTGGTAGTGGTAGAGATATGAAGATGTGTAGTAGTGGTAGAGATTCAAAGCTGTGTGGTAGTCGTAGAGCTATGAAGCTGTGTGGTAGTGGTAGAGATATGAAGCTGTGTGGTAGTGGTAGAGATATGAAGCTGTGTTGTAGTGGTAAAGATATGAAGCTGTGTGGAATTGGTAGAGATATGAAGCTGTGTGGTAGTGGTAGTGGTAGAGATATGAAGCTGTGTGGTAGTGGTAGTGGTAGAGATATGAAGCTGTGTGGTAGTGGTAGAGATACGAAGCTCTGTGGTAGTGGTAGAAATATGAAGCTGTGTGGTAGTGATAGAGAAATGAAGCTGTGTGGTAGTGGTTGAGATATGAAGCTGTGTGGTAGTGGTAGAGATATGAAGCTGTGTTGTAGTGGTAAAGATTTGAAGCTGTATGGTAGTGGTAGAGATATGAAGCTGTGTGGTAGTGGTAGAGATGAGAAGCTGTGTGGTAGTGGTAGAGATATGAAGCTGTGTGGTAGTGGTAGAGATATGAAGCTGTGTGGTAGTGGTAGAGATATGAAGCTGTGTGGTAGTGGTAGAGATATGAAGCTGTGTGGAATTGGTAGAGATATGAAGCTGTGTGGTAGTGGTAGTGGTAGAGATATGAAGCTGTGTGGTAGTGGTAGTGGTAGAGATATGAAGCTGTGTGGTAGTGGTAGAGATACGAAGCTCTGTGGTAGTGGTAGAAATATGAAGCTGTGTGGTAGTGATAGAGTTATGAAGCTGTGTGGTAGTGGTAGTGATATGAAGCTGTGTGGTAGTGGTAGAGATATGAAGCTGTGTGGTAGTGGTAGAGATATGAAGCTGTGTGGTAGTGGTAGAGATATGAAGCTGGGTGGTAGTGGTAGAGATATGAAGGTGTGTGGTAGTGATAGAGAAATGAAGCTGTGTGGTAGTGGTAGAGATACTAAGCTGTGTGGTAGTGGTAGAGATATGAAGCTGTATGGTAGTGGTTGAGATATGAAGCTGTGTGGTAGTGGTAGAGATATGAAGCTGTGTTGTAGTGGTAAAGATTTGAAGCTGTATGGTAGTGGTAGAGATATGAAGCTGGGTGGTAGTGGTAGAGATACGAAGCTCTATGGTAGTTGTAGAGATATGAAGGTGTGTGGTAGTGATAGAGAAATGAAGCTGTGTGGTAGTGGTAGAGATACTAAGCTGTGTGGTAGTGGTAGAGATATGAAGCTGTATGGTAGTGGTTTAGATATGAAGCTGTGTGGTAGTGGTAGAGATATGAAGCTGTGTTGTAGTGGTAAAGATATGAAGCTGTATGGTAGTGGTAGAGATATGAAGCTGTGTGGTAGTGGTAGAGATATGAAGCTGTGTGGTAGTGGTAGAGATATGAAGCTGTGTGGTAGTGGTAGAGATATGAAGCTGTGTGGTAGTGGTAGAGATATGAAGCTGTGTGGTAGTGGTAGAGATGAGAAGCTGTGTGGTAGTGGTAGAGATATGAAGCTGTGTGGTAGTGGTAGAGATATGAAGATGTGTAGTAGTGGTAGAGATTCAAAGCTGTGTGGTAGTGGTAGAGCTATGAAGCTGTGTGGTAGTGGTAGAGATATGAAGCTGTGTGGTAGTGGTAGAGATATGAAGCTGTGTGGTAGTGGTAGAGATATGAAGCTGTGTGGTAGTGGTAGAGCTATAAAGCTGTGTGGAATTGGTAGAGATATGAAGCTGTGTGGTAGTGGTAGTGGTAGAGATATGAAGCTGTGTGGTAGTGGTAGTGGTGAGAGATAGAAGCTGTGTGGTAGTGGTAGAGATGCCAAGCTCTGTGGTAGTGGTAGAAATATGAAGCTGTGTGGTAGTGATAGAGTTATGAAGCTGTGTGGTAGTGGTAATGATATGCAAGCTGTGTGGTAGTGGTAGAGATATGAAGCTGTGTGGTAGTGGTAGAGATATGAAGCTGTGTGGTAGTGGTAGAGATATGAAGATGGGTGGTAGTAGTAGAGATAGTTGAAGGTGTGTGGTAGTGATAGAGAAATGAAGCTTTGTGGTAGTGGTAGAGATACTAAGCTGTGTGGCAGTGGTAGAGATATGAAGCTGTATGGTAGTGGTTGAGATATGAATCTGTGTGGTAGTGGTAGAGATATTAAGCTGAGTTGTAGTGGTAAAGATATGAAGCTGTATGGTAGTGGTAGAGATATGAAGCTGTGTGGTAGTGGTAGAGATATGAAGCTGTTGGTAGTGGTAGAGCTATGAAGCTTTGTGGTAGTGGTAGAGATATGAAGCTGTGTGGTAGTGGTAGAGATATGAAGCTGTGTGGTAGTGGTAGAGATGAGAAGCTGTGTGGTAGTGGTATAGATATGAGGCTGTGTGGTAGTGGTAGAGTTATGAAGCTGTGTGGTAGTGGTAGTGATATGAAGCTGTGTGGTAGTGGTAGAGATATGAAGATGTGTGGTAGTGGTAGAGATATGAAGCTGTGTGGTAGTGGTAGAGTATGAAGCTGGGTGGTAGTGGTAGAGATACGAAGCTCTGTGGTAGTGGTAGACATAATGAAGGTGTGTGGTAGTGATAGAAATGAAGCTGTGTGGTAGTGGTAGAGATACTAAGCTGTGTGGTAGTGGTAGAGATATGAAGCTGTATGGTAGTGGTTGAGATATGAAGCCGTGTGGTAGTGGTAGAGATATGAAGCTGTGTTGTAGTGGTAAAGATATGAAGCTGTATGGTAGTGGTAGAGAGATGAAGCTGTGTGGTAGTGGTAGAGATATGAAGCTGTGTGGTAGTGGTAGAGATATGAAGCTGTGGTAGTGGTAGAGATATGAAGCTGTGGTAGTGGTAGAGATATGAAGCTGTGGTAGTGGTAGAGATGAGAAGCTTTTGTGGTAGTGGTAGAGATATGAAGCTGTGTGGTACTGGTAGAGATATGAAGATGTGTAGTAGTGGTAGAGATCTCAAAGCTGTGTGGTAGTGGTAGAGCTATGAAGCTGTGTGGTAGTGGTAGAGATATGAAGCTGTGTGGTAGTGGGAGAGATATGAAGCTGTGTGGTAGTGGTAGAGATATGAAGCTGTGTGGTAGTGGTAGATCTATGAAGCTGTGGAATTGGTAGAGATATGAAGCTTGTGGTAGTGGTAGAGATATGAAGCTGGGTGGTAGTGGTAGAGATCGAAGCTCTGTGGTAGTGGTAGAGATATGAAGGTGTGTGGTAGTGATAGAGAAATGAAGCTGTGTGGTAGTGGTAGAGATACTAAGCTATGTGGTAGTGGTAGAGATATGAAGCTGTATGGTAGTGGTTGAGATATGAAGCTGTGTGTAGTGGTAGAGATATGAAGCTGTGTTGTAGTGGTAAAGATATTAAGCTGATGGTAGTGGTAGAGATATGAAGCTGTGTGGTAGTGGTGAGATATGAAGCTGTGTGGTAGTGGTAGAGCTATGAAGCTGTGTGGTAGTGGTAGAGATGTGAAGCTGTGTAGTAGTGGTAGAGATATGAAGCTGTGTGGTAGTGGAAGATGAGAATCTGTGTGGTAGTGGTAGAGATATGAAGCTGTGAGTAGTGGTAGAGATATGAAGATGTGTAGTAGTGGTAGAGATTCAAAGCTGTGTGGTAGTGGTAAAGCTATGAAGCTGTGTGGTAGTGGTAGAGATATGAAGCTGTGTGGTAGTGGTAGAGATGAGAATCTGTGTGGTAGTGGTAGAGATATGAAGCTGTGTGGTAGTGGTAGAGATATGAAGCTGTGTGGTAGTGGTAGAGATGAGAAGCTGTGTGGTAGTGGTAGAGATATGAAGCTGTGTGGTAATGGTAGAGATATGAAGCTGTGTGGTAGTGGTAGAGATATGAAGCTGTGTGGTAGTGGTAGAGATATGAAGCTGTGTGGAATTGGTAGAGATATGAAGCTGTGTGTAGTGGTAGTGGTAGAGATATGAAGCTGTGTGGTAGTGGTAGAGATGAGAAGCTGTGTGGTAGTGGTAGAGATATGAAGCTGTGTGGTAGTGGTAGAGATATGAAGATGTGTAGTAGTGTTAGAGATACAAAGCTGTGTGGTAGTGGTAGAGCTATGAAGCTGTGGTAGTGGTAGAGATATGAAGCTGTGTGGTAGTGGTAGAGATATGAAGCTGTGTGGTAGTGGTAGAGATATGAAGATGTGTGTAAGTGGTAGAGATATGAAGCTGTGGAATTGGTAGAGATTATGAAGCTGTGTGGTAGTGGTAGTGGTAGAGATATGAAGCTGTGTGGTAGTGGTAGTTGTAGAGATATGAAGCTGTGTGGTATTTGTAGAGATACCTGAAGCTCGTGGTAGTGGTAGAGATATGAAGCTCTGTGGTAGTGGTAGAGATATGAAGGTGTGTGGTAGTGATAGAGAAATGAAGCTGTGTGGGTAGTGGTAGAGATACTAAGCTGTGTGGTAGTGGTAGAGATATGAAGCTGTATAGTAGTGGTTGAGATATGAAGCTGTGTGGTAGTGGTAGAGATATGAAGCTGTGTTGTAGTGGTAAAGATATGAAGCTGTGTGGTAGTGGTAGAGATATGAAGCTGTGTGGTAGTGGTAGAGATATGAAGCTGTGTGGTAGTGGTAGAGATATGAAGCTGTGTGGTATTGGTAGAGATTTGAGCTGTGTGGTAGTGGTAGAGATATGAAGCTGTGTGGTAGTGGTAGAGATGAGAAGCTGTGTGGTAGTGGTAGAGATATGAAGCTGTGTGGTAGTGGTAGAGATATGAAGATGTGTAGTAGTGGTAGAGATTCAAAGCTGTGTGGTAGTGGTAGAGCTATGAAGCTGTGTGGTAGTGGTAGAGATATGAAGCTGTGTGGTAGTGGTGAGAGATATGAAGCTGTGTGGTAGTGGTAGAGATATGAAGCTGTGTGGTAGTGGTAGAGCTATGAAGCTGTGTGTGGAATTGGTAGAGATAGGAAGCTGTGTGGTAGTGGTAGAGATGTGAAGCTGGGTGGTAGTGGTAGAGATACGAAGCTCTGTGGTAGTGGTAGAGATATGAAGGTGTGTGGTAGTGATAGAGAAATGAAGCTGTGTGGTAGTGGTAGAGATACTACGCTGTGTGGTAGTGGTAGAGATATGAAGCTGTATGGTAGTGGTTGAGATATGAAGCTGTGTGGTAGTGGTAGAGATATGAAGCTGTGTTGTAGTGGTAAAGATATGAAGCTGTATGGTAGTGGTAGAGATATGAAGCTGTGTGGTAGTGGTAGAGATATGAAGCTGTGTAGTAGTGGTAGAGCTATGAAGCTGTGTGGTAGTGGTAGAGATATGAAGCTGTGTGGTAGTGGTAGAGATATGAAGCTGTGTGGTAGTGGTAGAGATGAGAATCTGTGTGGTAGTGGTAGAGATATGAAGCTGTGTGGTAGTGGTAGAGATATGAAGATGTGTAGTAGTGGTAGAGATTCAAAGCTGTGTGGTAGTTGTAGAGCTATGAAGCTGTGTGGTAGTGGTAGAGATATGAAGCTGTGTGGTAGTGGTAGAGATATGAAGCTGTGTTGTAGTGGTAAAGATATGAAGCTGTGTGGAATTGGTAGAGATATGAAGCTGTGTGGTAGTGGTAGTGGTAGAGATATGAAGCTGTGTGGTAGTGGTAGTGGTAGAGATATGAAGCTGTGTGGTAGTGGTAGAGATACGAAGCTCTGTGGTAGTGGTAGAAATATGAAGCTGTGTGGTAGTGGTAGAGATATGAAGCTATGTGGTAGTGGTAGTGATATGAAGCTGTGTGGTAGTGGTAGAGATATGAAGCTGTGTGGTAGTGGTAGAGATATGAAGCTGTGTGGTAGTGGTAGAGATATGAAGCTGGGTGGTAGTGGTAGAGATATGAAGGTGTGTGGTAGTGATAGAGAAATGAAGCTGTGTGGTAGTGGTAGAGATACTAAGCTGTGTGGTAGTGGTAGAGATATGAAGCTGTATGGTAGTGGTTGAGATATGAAGCTGTGTGGTAGTGGTAGAGATATGAAGCTGTGTTGTAGTGGTAAAGATTTGAAGCTGTATGGTAGTGGTAGAGATATGAAGCTGTGTGGTAGGGGTAGAGATGATAAGCTGTGTGGTAGTGGTAGAGATATGAAGCTGTGTGGTAGTGGTAGAGATATGAAGCTGTGTGGTAGTGGTAGAGATTTGAAGCTGTGTGGTAGTGGTAGAGATATGAAGCTGTGTGGTAGTGGTAGAGATGAGAAGCTGTGTGGTAGTGGTAGAGATATGAAGCTGTGTGGTAGTGGTAGAGATATGAAGATGTGTAGTAGTGGTAGAGATTCAAAGCTGTGTGGTAGTGGTAGAGCTATGAAGCTGTGTGGTAGTGGTAGAGATATGAAGCTGTGTGGTAGTGGTAGAGATATGAAGCTGTGTGGTAGTGGTAGAGATATGAAGCTGTGTGGTAGTGGTAGAGCTATGAAGCTGTGTGGAATTGGTAGAGATATGAAGCTGTGTGGTAGTGGTAGAGATATGAAGCTGGGTGGTAGTGGTAGAGATACGAAGCTCTGTGGTAGTGGTAGAGATATGAAGGTGTGTGGTAGTGATAGAGAAAATAGAAGCTGTGTGGTAGTGGTAGAGATACTGCTGTGTGGTAGTGGTAGAGATATGAAGCTGTATGGTAGTGGTTGAGATATGAAGCTGTGTGGTAGTGGTAGAGATATGAAGCTGTGTTGTAGTGGTAAAGATATGAAGCTGTATGGTAGTGGTAGAGATATGAAGCTGTGTGGTAGTGGTAGAGATATGAAGCTGTGTGGTAGTGGTAGAGATATGAAGATGTGTAGTAGTGGTAGAGATTCAAAGCTGTGTGGTAGTGGTAGAGCTATGAAGCTGTGTGGTAGTGGTAGAGATATGAAGCTGTGTGGTAGTGGTTGAGATATGAAGCTGTGTGGTAGTGGTAGAGATATGAAGCTGTGTTGTAGTGGTAAAGATATAAGCTGTATGGTAGTGGTAGGATATGAAGCTGTGTGGTAGTGGTGAGAGATATGAAGCTGTGTAGTGGTAGCGCTATGAAGCTGTGTGGTAGTGGTAGAGATATGAAGCTGTGTGGTAGTGGTAGAGATATGAAGCTGTGTGGTAGTGGTAGAGATGAGAATCTGTGTGGTAGTGGTAGAGATATGAAGCTGTGTGGTAGTGGTAGAGATATGAAGATGTGTAGTAGTGGTAGAGATTCAAAGCTGTGTGGTAGTGGTAGAGCTATGAAGCTGTGTGGTAGTGGTAGAGATATGAAGCTGTGTGGTAGTGGTAGAGATGAGAATCTGTGTGGTAGTGGTAGAGATATGAAGCTGTGTGGTAGTGGTAGAGATACTAAGCTCTGTGGTAGTAGTAGAGATATGAAGCTGTATGGTAGTGGTTGAGATATGAAGCTGTGTGGTAGTGGTAGAGATATGAAGCTGTGTTGTAGTGGTAAAGATATTAAGCTGTATGGTAGTGGTAGAGATATGAAGCTGTGTGGTAGTGGTAGAGATATGAAGCTGTGTGGTAGTGGTAGAGCTATGAAGCTGTGTGGTAGTGGTAGAGATATGAAGCTGTGTGGTAGTGGTAGAGATATGAAGCTGTGTGGTAGTGGTAGAGATGAGAATCTGTGTGGTAGTGGTAGAGATATGAAGCTGTGTGGTAGTGGTAGAGATATGAAGATGTGTAGTAGTGGTAGAGATTCGAAGCTGTGTGGTAGTGGTAGAGCTATGAAGCTGTGTGGTAGTGGTAGAGATATGAAGCTGTGTGGTAGTGGTAGAGATGAGAATCTGTGTGGTAGTGGTAGAGGATATGAAGCTGTGTGGTAGTGGTAGAGATATGAAGCTGTGTGGTAGTGGTAGAGATGAGGAAGCTGTGTGGTAGTGGTAGAGATATGAAGCTGTGTGGTAATGGTAGAGATATGAAGCTGTGTGTAGTGGTAGAGATATGAAGCTGTGTGGTAGTGGTAGAGATATGAAGCTGTGTGGAATTGGTAGAGATATGAAGCTGTGTGGTAGTGGTAGTGGTAGAAAATGAAGCTGTGTGGTAGTGGTAGAGATGAGAAGCTTGTGGTAGTGGTAGAGATATGAAGCTGTGTGGTAGTGGTAGAGATATGAAGATGTGTAGTAGTGGTAGAGATCAAAGCTGTGTGGTAGTGGTAGAGCTATGAAGCTGTGTGGTAGTGGTAGAGATATGAAGCTGTGTGGTAGTGGTAGAGATATGAAGCTGTGTGGTAGTGGTAGAGATATGAAGTGTGGTAGTGGTAGAGATATGAAGCTGTGTGGAATTGGTAGAGATATGAAGCTGTGTGGTAGTGGTAGTGGTAGAGATATGAAGCTGTGTGGTAGTGGTAGAGATATGAAGCTGTGTGGTATTTGTAGAGATACGAAGCTCTGTGGTAGTGGTAGAGATCAAGCTCTGTGGTAGTGGTAGAGATATGAAGGTGTGTGGTAGTGATAGAAATGAAGCTGTGTGGTAGTGGTAGAGATACTAAGCTGTGTGGTAGTGGTAGAGATATGAAGCTGTATAGTAGTGGTTGAGATATGAAGCTGTGTGGTAGTGGTAGAGATATGAAGCTGTGTTGTAGTGGTAAAGATATGAAGCTGTGTGGTAGTGGTAGAGATATGAAGCTGTGGTAGTGGTAGAGATATGAAGCTTGTGGTAGTGGTAGAGATATGAAGCTTGTGGTAGTGGTAGAGATTTGAAGCTGTGTGGTAGTGGTAGAGATATGAAGCTGTGTGGTAGTGGTAGAGATGAGAAGCTGTGTGGTAGTGGTAGAGATATGAAGCTGTGTGGTAGTGGTAGAGATATGAAGATGTGTAGTAGTGGTAGAGATTCAAAGCTGTGTGGTAGTGGTAGAGGCTATGAAGCTGTGTGGTAGTGGTAGAGATATGAAGCTGTGTGGTAGTGGTAGAGATATGAAGCTGTGTGGTAGTGGTAGAGATATGAAGCTGTGTGGTAGTGGTAGAGCTATGAAGCTGTGTGGAATTAGTAGAGATATGAAGCTGTGTGGTAGTGGTAGAGATATGAAGCTGGGTGGTAGTGGTAGAGATCACAAGCTCTGTGGTAGTGGTAGAGATATGAAGGTGTGTGGTAGTGATAGAGAAATGAAGCTGTGTGGTAGTGGTAGAGATACTAAGCTGTGTGGTAGTGGTAGAGATATGAAGCTGTATGGTAGTGGTTGAGATATGAAGCTGTGTGGTAGTGGTGAGATATGAAGCTGTGTTGTAGTGGTAAAGATATGGCTGTATGGTAGTGGTAGAGATATGAAGCTGTGTGGTAGTGGTAGAGATATGAAGCTGTGTGGTAGTGGTAGAGCTATGAAGCTGTGTGGTAGTGGTAGAGATATGAAGCTGTGTGGTAGTGGTAGAGATATGAAGCTGTGTGGTAGTGGTAGAGATGAGAATCTGTGTGGTAGTGGTAGAGATATGAAGCTGTGTGGTAGTGGTAGAGATATGAAGATGTGTAGTAGTGGTAGAGATTCAAAGCTGTGTGGTAGTTATAGAGCTATGAAGCTGTGTGGTAGTGGTAGAGATATGAAGCTGTGTGGTAGTGGTAGAGATATGAAGCTGTGTAGTAGTGGTAAAGATATGAAGCTGTGTGGAATTGGTAGAGATATGAAGCTGTGTGGTAGTGGTAGTGGTAGAGATATGAAGCTGTGTGGTAGTGGTGTAGAGATATGAAGCTGTGTGGTAGTGGTAGAGATACTGAAGCTCTGTGGTAGTGGTAGAAATATGAAGCTGTGTGGTAGTGGTAGAGATATGAAGCTAATGTGGTAGTGGTAGTGATATGAAGCTGTGTGGTAGTGGTAGAGATATGAAGCTGTGTGGTAGTGGTAGAGATATGAAGCTGTGTGGTAGTGGTAGAGATATAAGCTGGGTGGTAGTGGTAGAATATGAAGGTGTGTGGTAGTGATAGAGAAATGAAGCTGTGTGGTAGTGGTAGAGATACTAAGCTGTGTGGTAGTGGTAGAGATATGAAGCTGTATGGTAGTGGTTGAGATATGAAGCTGTGTGGTAGTGGTAGAGATATGAAGCTGTGTTGTAGTGGTAAAGATTTGAAGCTGTATGGTAGTGGTAGAGATATGAAGCTGTGTGGTAGGGTTAGAGATGAGAAGCTGTGTGGTAGTGGTAGAGATATGAAGCTGTGTGGTAGTGGTAGAGATATGAAGCTGTGTGGTAGTGGTAGAGATTTGAAGCTGTGTGGTAGTGGTAGAGATATGAAGCTGTGTGGTAGTGGTAGAGATGAGAAGCTGTGTGGTAGTGGTAGAGATATGAAGCTGTGTGGTAGTGGTAGAGATATGAAGATGTGTAGTAGTGGTAGAGATTCAAAGCTGTGTGGTAGTGGTAGAGCTATGAAGCTGTGTGGTAGTGGTAGAGATATGAAGCTGTGTGGTAGTGGTAGAGATATGAAGCTGTGTGGTAGTGGTAGAGATATGAAGCTGTGTGGTAGTGGTAGAGCTATGAAGCTGTGTGGAATTGGTAGAGATATGAAGCTGTGTGGTAGTGGTAGAGATATGAAGCTGGGTGGTAGTGGTAGAGATATGAAGCTCTGTGGTAGTGGTAGAGATATGAAGGTGTGTGGTAGTGATAGAGAAATGAAGCTGTGTGGTAGTGGTAGAGATACTAAGCTGTGTGGTAGTGGTAGAGATATGAAGCTGTATGGTAGTGGTTGAGATATGAAGCTGTGTGGTAGTGGTAGAGATATGAAGCTGTGTTGTAGTGGTAAAGATATGAAGCTGTATGGTAGTGGTAGAGATATGAAGCTGTGTGGTAGTGGTAGAGATATGAAGCTGTGTGGTAGTGGTAGAGCTATGAAGCTGTGTGGTAGTGGTAGAGATATGAAGCTGTGTGGTAGTGGTAGAGATATGAAGCTGTGTGGTAGTGGTAGAGATGAGAATCTGTGTGGTAGTGGTAGAGATATGAAGCTGTGTAGTGGTGAGATATGAAGATGTGTAGTAGTGGTAGAGATTCAAAGCTGTGTGGTAGTTGTAGAGCTATGAAGCTGTGTGGTAGTGGTAGAGATATGAAGCTGTGTGGTAGTGGTAGAGATATGAAGCTGTGTTGTAGTGGTAAAGATATGAAGCTGTGTGGAATTGGTAGAGATATGAAGCTGTGTGGTAGTGGTAGTGGTAGAGATATGAAGCTGTGTGGTAGTGGTAGTGGTAGAGATATGAAGCTGTGTGGTAGTGGTAGAGATACGAAGCTCTGTGGTAGTGGTAGAAATATGAAGCTGTGTGGTAGTGATAGAGTTATGAAGCTATGTGGTAGTGGTAGTGATATGAAGCTGTGTGGTAGTGGTAGAGATATGAAGCTGTGTGGTAGTGGTAGAGATATGAAGCTGTGTGGTAGTGGTAGAGATATGAAGCTGGGTGGTAGTGGTAGAGATATGAAGGTGTGTAGTAGTGATAGAGAAATGAAGCTGTGTGGTAGTGGTAGAGATACTAAGCTGTGTGGTAGTGGTAGAGATATGAAGCTGTATGGTAGTGGTTGAGATATGAAGCTGTGTGGTAGTGGTAGAGATATGAAGCTGTGTTGTAGTGGTAAAGATTTGAAGCTGTATGGTAGTGGTAGAGATATGAAGCTGTGTGGTAGTGGTAGAGATGAGAAGCTGTGTGGTAGTGGTAGAGATATGAAGCTGTGTGTAGTAGTAGAGATATGAAGCTGTGTGGTAGTGGTAGAGATATGAAGCTGTGTGGTAGTGGTAGAGATATGAAGCTGTGTGGAAGGTGGTAGAGATATGAAGCTGTGTGGTAGTGGTAGTGGTAGAGATATGAAGCTGTGGGTAGTGGTAGTGGTAGAGATATGAAGCTGTGTGGTAGTGGTAGAGATACGAAGCTCTGTGGTAGTGGTAGAAATATGAAGCTGTGTGGTAGTGATATAGTTATGAAGCTGTGTGGTAGTGGTAGTGATATGAAGCTGTGTGGTAGTGGTAGAGATATGAAGCTGTGTGGTAGTGGTAGAGATATGAAGCTGTGTGGTAGTGGTAGAGATATGAAGCTGGGTGGTAGTGGTAGAGATATGAAGGTGTGTGGTAGTGATAGAGAATGAAGCTGTGTGGTAGTGGTAGAGATACTAAGCTGTGTGGTAGTGGTGAGATATGAAGCTGTATGGTAGTGGTTGAGATATGAAGCTGTGTGGTAGTGGTAGAGATATGAAGCTGTGTTGTAGTGGTAAAGATTTGAAGCTGTATGGTAGTGGTAGAGATATGAAGCTGGGTGGTAGTGGTAGAGATACGAAGCTCTGTGGTAGTTGTAGAGATATGAAGGTGTGTGGTAGTGATAGAGAAATGAAGCTTTGTGGTAGTGGTAGAGATACTAAGCTGTGTGGTAGTGGTAGAGATATGAAGCTGTATGGTAGTGGTTGAGATATGAAGCTGTTTGGTAGTGGTAGAGATATGAAGCTGTGTTGTAGTGGTAAAGATATGAAGCTGTATGGTAGTGGTAGAGATATGAAGCTGTGTGGTAGTGGTAGATATATGAAGCTGTGTGGTAGTGGTAGAGCTATGAAGCTGTGTAGTAGTGGTAGAGATATGAAGCTGTGTGGTAGTGGTAGAGATATGAAGCTGTGTGGTAGTGGTAGAGATGAGAAGCTGTGTGGTAGTGGTAGAGATATGAAGCTGTGTGGTAGTGGTAGAGATATGAAGATGTGTAGTAGTGGTAGAGATTCAAAGCTGTGTGGTAGTGGTAGAGCTATGAAGCTGTGTGGTAGTGGTAGAGATATGAAGCTGTGTGGTAGTGGTAGAGATATGAAGCTGTGTGGTAGTGGTAGAGATATGAAGCTGTGTGGTAGTGGTAGAGCTATAAAGCTGTGTGGAATTGGTAGAGATATGAAGCTGTGTGGTAGTGGTAGTGGTAGAGATATGAAGCTGTGTGGTAGTGGTAGTGGTAGAGATATGAAGCTGTGTGGTAGTGGTAGAGATGCGAAGCTCTGTGGTAGTGGTAGAAATATGAAGCTGTGTGGTAGTGATAGAGTTATGAAGCTGTGTGGTAGTGGTAATGATATGAAGCTGTGTGGTAGTGGTAGAGATATGAAGCTGTGTGGTAGTGGTAGAGATATGAAGCTGTGTGGTAGTGGTAGAGATATGAAGATGGGTGGTAGTGGTAGAGATATGAAGGTGTGTGGTAGTGATAGAGAAATGAAGCTTTGTGGTAGTGGTAGAGATACTAAGCTGTGTGGTAGTGGTAGAGATATGAAGCTGTATGGTAGTGGTTGAGATATGAATCTGTGTGGTAGTGGTAGAGATATTAAGCTGAGTTGTAGTGGTAAAGATATGAAGCTGTATGGTAGTGGTAGAGATATGAAGCTGTGTGGTAGTGGTAGAGATATAAGCTGTGTGGTAGTGGTAGAGACTATGAAGCTGTGTGGTAGTGTAGAGATATGAAGCTGTGTGGTAGTGGTAGAGATATGAAGCTGTGTGGTAGTTGTAGAGATGAGAAGCTGTGTGGTAGTGGTATAGATATGAGGCTGTGTGGTAGTGGTAGAGTTATGAAGCTGTGTGGTAGTGGTAGTGATATGAAGCTGTGTGGTAGTGGTAGAGATATGAAGATGTGTGGTAGTGGTAGAGATATGAAGCTGTGTGGTAGTGGTAGAGATATGAAGCTGGGTGGTAGTGGTAGAGATACGAAGCTCTGTGGTAGTGGTAGACATATGAAGGTGTGTGGTAGTGATAGAGAAATGAAGCTGTGTGGTAGTGGTAGAGATACTAAGCTGTGTGGTAGTGGTAGAGATATGAAGCTGTATGGTAGTGGTTGAGATATGAAGCTGTGTGGTAGTGGTAGAGATATGAAGCTGTGTTGTAGTGGTAAAGATATGAAGCTGTATGGTAGTGGTAGAGAGATGAAGCTGTGTGGTAGTGGTAGAGATATGAAGCTGTGTGGTAGTGGTAGAGATATGAAGCTGTGTGGTAGTGGTAGAGATATGAAGCTGTGTGGTAGTGGTAGAGATATGAAGCTGTGTGGTAGTGGTAGAGATGAGAAGCTGTGTGGTAGTGGTAGAGATATGAAGCTGTGTGGTAGTGGTAGAGATATGAAGATGTGTAGTAGTGGTAGAGATTCAAAGCTGTGTGGTAGTGGTAGAGCTATGAAGCTGTGTGGTAGTGGTAGAGATATGAAGCTGTGTGGTAGTGGTAGAGATATGAAGCTGTGTGGTAGTGGTAGATCTATGAAGCTGTGTGGTAGTGGTAGATCTATGAAGCTGTGTGGAATTGGTAGAGATATGAAGCTGTGTGGTAGTGGTAGAGATATGAAGCTGGGTGGTAGTGGTAGAGATACGAAGCTCGTGGTAGTGGTGAGATATGAAGGTGTGTGGTAGTGATAGAGAAATGAAGCTGTGTGGTAGTGGTAGAGATACTAAGCTATGTGGTAGTGGTAGAGATATGAAGCTGTATGGTAGTGGTTGAGATATGAAGCTGTGTGGTAGTGGTAGAGATATGAAGCTGTGTTGTAGTGGTAAAGATATTAAGCTGTATGGTAGTGGTAGAGATATGAAGCTGTGTGGTAGTGGTAGAGATATGAAGCTGTGTGGTAGTGGTAGAGCTATGAAGCTGTGTGGTAGTGGTAGAGATATGAAGCTGTGTGGTAGTGGTAGAGATATGAAGCTGTGTGGTAGTGGTAGAGATGAGAATCTGTGTGGTAGTGGTAGAGATATGAAGCTGTGTGGTAGTGGTAGAGATATGAAGATGTGTAGTAGTGGTAGAGATTCAAAGCTGTGTGGTAGTGGTAGAGCTATGAAGCTGTGTGGTAGTGGTAGAGATATGAAGCTGTGTGGTAGTGGTAGAGATGAGAATCTGTGTGGTAGTGGTAGAGATATGAAGCTGTGTGGTAGTGGTAGAGATATGAAGATGTGTAGTAGTGGTAGAGATTCAAAGCTGTGTGGTAGTGGTAGAGCTATGAAGCTGTGTGGTAGTGGTAGAGATATGAAGCTGTGTGGTAGTGGTAGAGATATTAAGCTGTGTGGTAGTGGTAGAGATATGAAGCTGTGTGGAATTGGTAGAGATATGAAGCTGTGTGGTAGTGGTAGTGGTAGAGATATGAAGCTGTGTGGTAGTGGTAGTGGTAGAGATATGAAGCTGTGTGGTAGTGGTAGAGCTATGAAGCTGTGTGGTAGTGGTAGAGATATGAAGCTGTGTGGTAGTGGTAGAGATATGAAGCTGTGTGGTAGTTTTAGAGATATGAAGCTGTGTGGTAGTGGTAGAGATATGAAGCTGTGTGGTACTGGTAGAGATATGAAGCTGTGTGGTAGTGGTAGAGATGAGAAGCTGTGTGTTAGTGGTAGAGATATGAAGCTGTGTGGTAGTGGTAGAGATATGAAGATGTGTAGTAGTGGTAGAGATTCAAAGCTGTGTGGTAGTGGTAGAGCTATGAAGCTGTGTGGTAGAGGTAGAGATATGAAGCTGTGTGGTAGTGGTAGAGATATGAAGCTGTGTGGTAGTGGTAGAGATATGAAGCTGTGTGGTAGTGGTAGAGCTATGAAGCTGTGTGGAATTGGTAGAGATAGAAGCTGTGTGGTAGTGGTAGAAATATGAAGCTGGGTGGTAGTGGTAGAGATACGAGCTCTGTGGTAGTGGTAGAATATGAGGTGTGTGGTAGTGATAGAGAAATGAAGCTGTGTGGTAGTGGTAGAGATACTAAGCTATGTGGTAGTGGTAGAGATATGAAGCTGTATGGTAGTGGTTGAGATATGAAGCTGTGTGGTAGTGGTAGAGATATGAAGCTGTGTTGTGTGGTAGATATGAAGCTGTATGGTAGTGGTAGAGATATGAAGCTGTGTGGTAGTGGTAGAGATATGAAGCTGTGTGGTAGTGGTAGAGCTATGAAGCTGTGTGGTAGTGGTAGAGATATGAAGCTGTGTGGTAGTGGTAGAGATATGAAGCTGTGTGGTAGTGGTAGAGATATGAAGCTGTGTGGTAGTGGTAGAGATATGAAGATGTGTAGTAGTGGTAGAGATTCAAAGCTGTGTGGTAGTGGTAGAGCTATGAAGCTGTGTGGTAGTGGTAGAGATATGAAGCTGTGTGGTAGTGGTAGAGATGAGAATCTGTGTGGTAGTGGTAGAGATATGAAGCTGTGTGGTAGTGGTAGAGATATGAAGATGTGTAGTAGTGGTAGAGATTCAAAGCTGTGTGGTAGTGGTAGAGCTATGAAGCTGTGTGGTAGTGGTAGAGATATGAAGCTGTGTGGTAGTGGTAGAGATATGAAGCTGTGTGGTAGTGGTAGAGATATGAAGCTGTGTGGAATTGGTAGAGATATGAAGCTGTGTGGTAGTGGTAGTGGTAGAGATATGAAGCTGTGTGGTAGTGGTAGTGGTAGAGATATGAAGCTGTGTGGTAGTGGTAGAGCTATGAAGCTGTGTGGTAGTGGTAGAGATATGAAGCTGTGTGGTAGTGGTAGAGATATGAAGCTGTGTGGTAGTTTTAGAGATATGAAGCTGTGTGGTAGTGGTAGAGATATGAAGCTGTGTGGTAGTGGTGGAGATATGAAGCTGTGTGGTAGTGGTAGAGATGAGAAGCTGTGTGTTAGTGGTAGAGATATGAAGCTGTGTGGTAGTGGTTGAGATATGAAGCTGTGTGGTAGTGGTAGAGATATGAAGCTGTGTTGTAGTGGTAAAGATATGAAGCTGTATGGTGGTAGTAGAATGAAGCTGTGTGGTAGTAGTAGAGATATGAAGCTGTGTGTAGTGGTAGAGATATGAAGCTGTGTGGTAGTGGTAGAGATATGAAGCTGTTGTAGTGGTAGAGATATGAAGCTGTGTGGTAGTGGTAGAGATGAGAAGCTGTGTGGTAGTGGTAGAGATAATGAAGCTGTGTGGTAGTGGTAGAGATATGAAGATGTGTAGTAGTGGTAGAGATTCAAAGCTGTGTGGTAGTGGTAGAGCTATGAAGCTGTGTGGTAGTGGTAGAGATATGAAGCTGTGTGGTAGTGGTAGAGATATGAAGCTGTGTGGTAGTGGTAGAGATATGAAGCTGTGTGGTAGTGGTAGAGCTATAAAGCTGTGTGGAATTGGTAGAGATATGAAGCTGTGTGGTAGTGGTAGTGGTAGAGATATGAAGCTGTGTGTAGTGGTAGTGGTAGAGATATGAAGCTGTGTGGTAGTGGTAGAGATCCGAAGCTCTGTGGTAGTGGTGAAATATGAAGCTGTGTGGTAGTGATAGAGTTATGAAGCTGTGTGGTAGTGGTAATGATATGAAGCTGTGTAGTGGTAGAGATATGAAGCTGTGTGGTAGTGGTAGAGATATGAAGCTGTGTGGTAGTGGTAGAGATATGAAGATGGGTGGTAGTGGTAGAGATATGAAGGTGTGTGGTAGTGATAGAGAAATGAAGCTTTGTGGTAGTGGTAGAGATACTAAGCTGTGTGGTAGTGGTAGAGATATGAAGCTGTATGGTAGTGGTTGAGATATGAATCTGTGTGGTAGTGGTAGAGATATTAAGCTGAGTTGTAGTGGTAAAGATATGAAGCTGTATGGTAGTGGTAGAGATATGAAGCTGTGTGGTAGTGGTAGAGATATGAAGCTGTGTGGTAGTGGTAGAGCTATGAAGCTGTGTGGTAGTGGTAGAGATATGAAGCTGTGTGGTAGTGGTAGAGATATGAAGCTGTGTGGTAGTTGTAGAGATGAGAAGCTGTGTGGTAGTGGTATAGATATGAGGCTGTGTGGTAGTGGTAGAGTTATGAAGCTGTGTGGTAGTGGTAGTGATATGAAGCTGTGTGGTAGTGGTAGAGATATGAAGATGTGTGGTAGTGGTGAGATATGAAGCTTGTGGTAGTGGTAGAGATATGAAGCTGGGTGGTAGTGGTAGAATATGAAGCTCTGTGGTAGTGGTAGACATATGAAGGTGTGTGGTAGTGATAGAGAAATGAAGCTGTGTGGTAGTGGTAGAGATGCTAAGCTGTGTGGTAGTGGTAGAGATATGAAGCTGTATGGTAGTGGTTGAGAGATGAAGCTGTGTGGTAGTGGTAGAGATATGAAGCTGTGTTGTAGTGGTAAAGATATGAAGCTGTATGGTAGTGGTAGAGATGAAGCTGTGTGGTAGTGGTAGAGATATGAAGCTGTGTGGTAGTGGTAGAGATATGAAGCTGTGTGGTAGTGGTAGAGATATGAAGCTGTGTGGTAGTGGTGGAGATATGAAGCTGTGTGGTAGTGGTAGAGATGAGAAGCTGTGTGTTAGTGGTAGAGATATGAGCTGTGTGGTAGTTGTAGAGATATGAAGATGTGTAGTAGTGGTAGAGATTCAAAGCTGTGTGGTAGTGGTAGAGCTATGAAGCTGTGTGGTAGTGGTAGAGATATGAAGCTGTGTGGTAGTGGTAGAGATTGAGCTGTGTGGTAGTGGTAGAGATATGAAGCTGTGTGGTAGTGGTAGATCTATGAAGCTGTGGAATTGGTGAGATATGAAGCTGTGTGGTAGTGGTAGAGATTAGCTGGGTGGTAGTGGTAGAGATACGAAGCTCTGTGGTAGTGGTAGAGATATGAAGGTGTGTGGTAGTAGTAGAAATGTAAGCTGTGTGTAGTGGTAGAGATACTAAGCTATGTGGTAGTGGTAGAGATATGAAGCTGTATGGTAGTGGTTGAGATATGAAGCTGTGTGGTAGTGGTAGAGATATGAAGCTGTGTTGTAGTGTAAGATATTAAGCTGTATGGTAGTGGTAGAGATATGAAGCTGTGTGGTAGTGGTAGAGATATGAAGCTGTGTGGTAGTGGTAGAGCTATGAAGCTGTGTGGTAGTGGTAGAGATATGAAGCTGTGTGGTAGTGGTAGAGATATGAAGCTGTGTGGTAGTGGTAGAGATGAGAATCTGTGTGGTAGTGGTAGAGATATGAAGCTGTGTGGTAGTGGTAGAGATATGAAGATGTGTAGTAGTGGTAGAGATTCAAGCTGTGTGGTAGTGGTAGAGCTATGAAGCTGTGTGGTAGTGGTAGATATGAAGCTGTGTATGGTAGTAGTAGAGATGAGAATCTGTGTGGTAGTGGTAGAGATATGAAGCTGTGTGGTAGTGGTAGAGATATGAAGATGTGTAGTAGTGGTAGAGATTCAAAGCTGTGTGGTAGTGGTAGAGCTATGAAGCTGTGTGGTAGTGGTAGAGATATGAAGCTGTGTGGTAGTGGTAGAGCTATGAAGCTGTGTGGAAGTGGTAGAGATATGAAGCTGTGTGGAAGTGTAGTGGTAGAGATATGAAGCTGTGGTAGTGGTAGTGGTAGAGATATGAAGCTGTGTGGTAGTGGTAGAGCTATGAAGCTGTGTGGTAGTGGTAGAGATATGAAGCTGTGTGGTAGTGGTAGAGATATGAAGCTGTGTGGTAGTTTTAGAGATATGAAGCTGTGTGGTAGTGGTAGAGATATGAAGCTGTGTGGTAGTGGTAGGATATACGAAGCTGTGTGGTAGTGGTAGAGATGTGAAGCTGTGTGTAGTGGTAGAGAATGAAGCTGTGTGGTAGTGGTAGAGATATGAAGATGTGTAGTAGTGGTAGAGAATAAAGCTGTGTGGTAGTGGTAGAGCTATGAAGCTGTGTGGTAGAGGTAGAGATATGAACTGTGTGGTAGTGGTAGAGATATGAAGCTGTGTGTGTGGTAGAGATATGAAGCTGTGTGGTAGTGGTAGAGCTATGAAGCTGTGTGGAATTGGTAGAGATATGAAGCTGTGTGGTAGTGGTAGAAATATGAAGCTGGGTGGTAGTGGTAGAGATACGAAGCTCTGTGGTAGTGGTAGAGATATGAAGGTGTGTGGTAGTGATAGAGAAATGAAGCTGTGTGGTAGTGGTAGAGATACTAAGCTATGTGGTAGTGGTAGAGATATGAAGCTGTATGGTAGTGGTTGAGATATGAAGCTGTGTGGTAGTGGTAGAGATATGAAGCTGTGTGGTAGTGGTAGAGCTATGAAGCTGTGTGGTAGTGGTAGAGATATGAAGCTGTGTGGTAGTGGTAGAGATATGAAGCGATGGTCAGTAGTAGAAACTATGGCTGTGTGGTAGTGGTAGAGATATGAAGCTGTGTGGTAGTGGTAGGGATGTGAAGTGTGTTGTAGTAGTGACAGAAATATGAAGCTGTGTGTAGTGGTAGAGAATAGCTTATGTGGTAGTGGTAGAGACTATGAAGCTGTGTGGTAGTGGTAGAGATATGAAGCTGTGGTAGTGGTAGAGATATGAAGCTGTGTGGTAGTGGTAGAGATATGAAGCTGTGTGGTAGTGGTAGAGATATGAAGATGTGTAGTAGTGGTAGAGATTCAAAGCTGTGTGGTAGTGGTAGAGCTATGAAGCTGTGTGTGGTAGTGGTAGATATGAAGCTGTGTAGTAAGGTAGAGATATGAAGCTGTGTGGTAGTGGTAGAGATATGAAGCTGTGTGGTAGTGGTAGAGATATGAAGCTGTGTAGTAGTGGTAGAGATAAAGCTGTGTGGTAGTGGTAGAGATATGAAGCTGTGTGGTAGTGGTAGAGATATGAAGCTGTGTGGTAGTGGTAGAGATATAAACTGTAGTGGTAGAGATATGAAGCTGTGTGGTAGTGGTAGAGATATGAAGCTGTGTAGTAGTAGTAGATAAAGCTGTGTGGTAGTGAGAGTATGAAGCTGTGTGGTAGTGGTAGAGATATGAAGCTGTGTGGTAGTGGTAGAGATATGAAGCTGTGTGTAGTGGTAGAGATATGAAGCTGTGTGTAGTGGTAGAATATGAAGCTGTGTAGGTAGTGGTAGAGATATGAAGCTGTGTGGTAGGTGGTAGAGATGAAGCTGTGTGGTAGTGGTAAGATGGAAGCTGTGTGGTAGTGGTAGAAAATGTAAGCTGGTGTGTAATGTGTGAAGGTAGTAGTAGAGATACGAAGCTGTGTGGGAGTAGTAGTAGAATGAACTGTGTGGTAGTGGTGTGAGATGTGAAGCTGGGTGGTGAAGTGGTAGAGATACGAGTGTGTGGTAGTGGTAGGTATTCAAACTGGGGACGGGGAAGCTTGTGGTAGTGGTAGAATATGACTGTGTGGTAGTGGAGAGATGAAGCTGTGTGGTAGTGGTAGAGATATGAAGCTGTGTGGTAGTGGTAGAGATATGAAGCTGTGTGGTAGTGGTAGAGATATGAAGCTATTGGTGTGGTAGTGGTAGAGATATGAAGCTGTGTGGTAGTGGTAGAGATAAAGCTGTGTGGTAGTGGTAGAGATATGAAGCTGTGTAGTAGTGGTAGAGATATGAAGCTGTGTGGTAGTGGTAGAATATGAAGCTGTGTGGTAGTGGTAGAGATATGAAGCTGTGTGGTAGTGGTGAGATATGAAGCTGTGTAGAGTGGTAGAGATGAGAAGCTGTGTGGTAGTGGTAGAGATATGAAGCTGTGTGGTAGTGGTAGAGATATGAAGCTGTGTAGTAGTGGTAGAGATATAAGCTGTGTGGTAGTGGTAGAGTATGAAGCTGTGTGGTAGTAGTAGAGATAAGGAAGCTGTGTAGTGTAGTGGTAGAGATATGAAGCTGTGTGGTAGTGGTAGGAGATATGAAGCTGTGTGGTAGTGGTAGAGATATGAAGCTGTGTGGTAGTGGTAGAGATATGAAGCTGTGTGGTAGTGGTAGAGATATGAAGCTGTGTGGTAGTGGTAGAGATATGAAGCTGTGTGGTAGTGGTAGAGATATGAAGCTGTGTGGTAGTGGTAGAGATATGAAGTCTGTGTGGTAGTGGTAGAGATATAAGCTATGTGGTAGTGGTAGAGATATGAAGCTGTGTGGTAGTGGTAGAGATATGAAGCTGTGTGGTAGTGGTAGAGATACGAGTTGGTGTGTTTGTGTTAGAGATTGAACTGTGTGGTAGTGGTAGGTATATGAAGCTGTGTGGTAGTAGTAGAGATATGAAGCTGTTGGTAGGGGTAGAGATATGAAGCTGGTGGTAGTAGATGAGTGTGTGGTGTGGTATTACTGTGAGGTAGTGGTAGAAACTGAAGCTGTGTGGTAGTGGTAGAGATATGAAGCTGTGTGGTAGTGGTAGAGATATGAAGCTGTGTGGTAGTGGTAGAGATATGAAGCTGTGTGTGTAGTGGTAGAGATATGAACTGTGTGGTAGTGGTAGAGATATGAAGCTGTGTGGTAGTGGTAGAGATATGAAGCTGTGTAGTAGTGGTAGAGAAAAGCTGTGTGGTAGTGGTAGAGATATGAAGCTGTGTGGTAGTGGTAGAGATATGAAGCTGTGTGGTAGTGGTAGAGATATGAAGCTGTGTGGTAGTGGTAGAGATATGAAGCTGTGTTGTAGTGGTAAAGATATGAAGCTGTATGGTAGTGGTAGAGATATGAAGCTGTGTTGAGTGGTAGTGGTAGAGATATTGAAGCTGTGTGGTAGTGGTAGAGATATGAAGCTGTGTAGTAGTGGTAGAAATATGAAATGTGTGGTAGTGGTAGAGATGAAGCTGTGTGGTAGTGGTAGAGATATGAAGCTGTGTGGTAGTGGTAGAGATATGAAGCTGTGTGGTAGTGGTAGGTATGAAGCTGTGGTAGTGGTAGAGTATGAAGCTGTGTAGTAGTAGAGATATGAAGGTGTGTGGTAGTGATAGAGATATGAAGCTGTGTGGTGGTAGTAGAGATATGAAGCTGTGTGGGTAGTGGTGAGATGATGAAGCTGTGTGGTAGTGGTGAGATATGAAGCTGTGTGCGTAGTGGTAGAGATATGAAGCTGTGTAGTAGTGGTAAAGATTGAAGCTGTGTGGTAGTAGTAGAGATATGAAGCTGGTTGTGTAGTAGTGTAGAGATATATGCTGTGTGGGAGTAGTAGATAGAAGCTGTGTAGTAGTAGTAATGTGGTTAGGCCGTGTGGTGTGGTAGATATGAAGCTGTGTTAGTAGTGGTAAAGATTTGAAGCTGTGTGGTAGTGGTAGAGATATGAAGCTGTGTGGTAGTGGTAGAATATAAAGCTGTGTGTAGTGTAGAGATATGAAGCTGTGTAGTAGTGGTAGAGATATGAAGCTGTGTGGTAGTGGTAGAGAATGAAGCTGTGTGTAGTGGTAGAGATATGAAGCTGTGTGGTAGTAGTAGAGATATGAAGCTGTGTGGTAGTGGTAGAGATATGAAGCTGTGTGGTAGTGGTGAGATATGAAGCTGTGTGGTAAGTGGTAGAGATATGAAGCTGTGTAGTAGTGGTAGAGATATAAGCTGTGTGGTAGTGGTAGAGCTATGAAGCTGTGTGGTAGTGGTAGAATATAAGCTGTGTGGTAGTAGTAGGAGATATAGCTGTGTGGTAGTGGTAGAGATATGAAGCTGTGTGGTAGTGGTAGAGTATGAAGCTGTGTGGTAGTGGTAGAGATATGAAGCTGTGTGGTAGTGGTAGAGATATGAAGTGTGTAGTGGTAGAATACGGCTGTGTGGTAGTGTAGAGCATATGAAGGTGTGTGGTAGTGATAGAGAAATGAAGCTGTGTGGTAGTGGTAGAGATACTAAGCTCTGTGGTAGTGGTAGAGATATGAAGCTGTATGGTAGTAGGAGATATGAAGCTGTGTGGTAGTGGTAGAAATAAGAAGCTGTGTGGTAGTGGTAGAGATATGAAGCTGTGTGGCGTAGTGGTAGAGATATGAAGCTGTGTGGTAGTGGTAGAGATATGAAGCTGTGTGGTAGTGGTAGAGATATGAACTGTGTGGTAGTGGTAGAGATATGAAGCTGTGTGGTAGTGGTAGAGATAGGAAGCTGTGTAGTAGTGGTAGAGATGAAAGCTGTGTGGTAGTGGTAGAGATATGAAGCTGTGTGGTAGTGGTAGAGATATGAAGCTGTGTGTAGTGGTAGAGATATGGAAGCTGTGTGGTAGTGGTAGAGATATGAAGCTGTTGTGGTAGTGGTAGAGATATGAAGCTGTATGTAGGGTAGTGGTAGAGATATGAAGCTGTGTGGTAGTGGTAAAGATATGAAGCTGTGTGTAGTGGTGAGATATGAAGCTGTATGTGTAGTGGTAGAGATATGAAGCTGTGTGGTAGTGGTAGAGATATGAAGCTGGTGTGGTAGATATGAAGCTGTGTGGTAGTAGTAGAAATATGAAGCTGTGTGGTAGTGGTAGAGATATTGAAGCTGTGTAGTAGTGGTAGAGATATGAAGCTGTGTGGTAGTGGTAGAGATATGAAGCTGTGTAGTAGTGGTAGAATGAAGCTGTGTGGTAGTGGTAGAGATATGAAGCTGGTGTAGTGGTAGAGAATATGAAGCTGTGTAAGTAGTAGTAGAGATATGAAGGTGTGTGGTAGTGGTAGAGATATGAAGCTGTGTGGTAGTGGTAGAGATATGAAGCTGTGTGGTAGTGGTAGAGATATGAAGCTGTGTGGTAGTGGTAGAGATATGAAGCTGTGTGGTAGTGGTAGAGATATGAAGCTGTGTGGTGTGGTAGAGATATGCAAGCTGTGTGGTAGTGGTAGATATGAAGCTGTGTGGTAGTGGTAGAGATATGAAGCTGTGTGGTAGTGGTAGAGATATGAAGCTGTGTGGTGGTGGTAGAGATATGAGCTGTGTGGTAGTGGTAGAGATAAGCTGTGTGGTAGTGGTAGAGATGAAGCTGTGTGGTAGTGGTAGAGATATGAAGCTGTGTGGTAGTGGTAGAGATATGAAGCTGTGTGGTAGTGGTAGAGATTAGAAGCTGTGTGGTAGTGGTAGAGATATGAAGCTTGTGGTAGTGGTAGAATGAAGCTGTGTGGTAGTGGTAGAGATATAAAGCTGTGTGGTAGTGGTAGAGATATGAAGCTGTGTATGGGTAGTGAGTAGAGATATGGCTGTGTGGTAGTGGTAGGAGATATGAAGCTGTGTAGTGTAGAGCTATGAAGCTGTGTGGTAGTGGTAGAGATATGAAGCTGTGTGGTAGTGGTAGAGATATGAAGCTGGGTGGTAGTGGTAGAGATACGAAAGCTCTGTGGTAGTGGTAGAGATATGAAGCTGTGTGGTAGTGGTAGAGATATGAAGCTGTGTGGTGTGGTAGAGATATGAAGCTGTGTGGTAGTGGTAGGATATGAAGCTGTATGGTAGTGGTTTAGAGATATGAAGCTGTGTGGTAGTGGTAGAGATATGAAGCTGTGTTGTAGTGGTAGAGATAGTGAAGCTGTGTGGTAGTGGTAGAGATATGAAGCTGTGTGGTAGTGGTAGATATGAAGCTGTGTGGTAGTGGTAGAGATGAGAAACTGTGTGGTAGTGGTAGAGATATGAAGCTGTGTGGTAGTGGTAGAGATATGAAGCTGTGTAGTAGTGGTAGAGATTGAAGCTGTGTGGTAGTGGTAGAGATATGAAGCTGTGTGGTAGTGGTAGAGATACGAAGCTGTGTGGTAGTGGTGAGATATGAAGCTGTGTGGTAGTGGTAGATATGAAGCTGTGTGGTAGTAGTAGAGATATGAAGCTGTGTGGTAGTGGTAGAGATATGAAGCTGTGTAGTAGTGGTAGAGATATGAAGCTGTGTGGTAGTGGTAGAGGATATGAAGCTGTGTGTAGTGGTAGATATGAAGCTGTGTGGTAGTGGTAGTAGTTATGAAGCTGTGGTAGTGGTAGGATATGAAGCTGTGTGGTAGTGGTAGAGATATGAAGCTGTGTGGTAGTGGTAGAGATAGGAAGCTGTGTGGTAGTGGTAGAGATATGAAGGTGTAGTAGTGGTAGAGATATGAAGCTGTGTGGTAGTGGTAGAGATATGAAGCTGTGTGGTAGTGGTAGAGATATGAAGCTGTGTGGTAGTGGTAGAGATATGAAGCTGTGTGGTAGTGGTAGAGATATGAAGCTGTGGTAGTGGTAAAGATGTAAGCGTATGGTGAGTGGTAGAGATATGAAGCTGTGTGGTAGTGGTAGAGATACGAAGCTGTGGTAGTGGTAGAGATATGAAGCTGTGTGGTATGTGGTAGAGATATGAAGCTGTGGTAGTGGTAGAGATATAAGCTGTGTGGTAGTGGTAGAGATATGAAGCTGTATGCTAGTGGTTGAGATATGAAGCTGTGTGTGGTAGTGGTAGAGACTATGAAGCGTTGTAGTGGTAAAGATATGAAGCTGTGTGGTAGTGGTAGAGATATGAAGCTGTGTGGTAGTGGTAGAGATATGAAGCTGTGTGGTAGTGGTAGAGATATAAAGCTGTGTGGTAGTGGTAGAATATGAAGCTGTGTGTAGTGGTAGAGATATGAAGCTGTGTGGTAGTGGTAGAGAGAAGCTGTGTGGTAGTGGTGAGATATGAAGCTGTGTGGTAGTGGTGAGATATGAAGATGTGTAGTAGTGGTAGAGATTCAAAGCTGTGTGGTAGTGGTAGAGATATGAAGCTGTGTGGTAGTGGTAGAGATATGAAGCTGTGTGGTAGTGTAGAGATATGAAGCTGTGTAGTAGTAGTAGAGATATGGCTGTGTGGTAGTGAGTAGAGATATGAAGCTGTGTGGTAGTGGTAGAGATATGAAGCTGTGTGGTAGTGGTAGTGGTAGAGATATGAAGCTGTGTGGTAGTGGTAGTGGTAGAGATATGAAGCTGTGTGGTAGTGGTAGAGATATGAAGCTGTGTGGTAGTGGTAGAGATATGAAGCTGTGTGGTAGTGAGTAGATATGAAGCTGTGTAGTAGTAGTATATGAAGCTGTGTGGTAGTGGTAGAGATATGAAGCTGTGTGGTAGTGGTAGATTAAGCTGTGTAGTAGTGGTAGAGGATATGAAGCTGTGTGGTAGTGGTAGGGAATATGAAGCTGTGTGGTAGTGGTAGAGATATGACTGTGTGGTAGTGGTAGAGATAGCTGGTGGTAGTGGTAGATAGGTGGTGGTAGTGGTAGAATATGAAGCTGTGTGGTAGTGGTAGAGATATGAAGATGTGTGGTAGTGGTAGAGATACTCAAGCTATGTGTAGTAGTAGAGAAGCTGTGTGGTAGTGGTAGAGATATGAAGCTGTGTGGTAGTGGTAGAGATATGAAGCTGTGTGGTAGTGGATAGAATATGAAGCTGTGTGGTAGTAGTAGAGATATGAAGCTGTGTGGTAGTGGTAGAGATATGAAGCTGTGTGGTAGTAGCAGAGATATGAAGCTGTGTGGTAGTGAGTAGAGATATGAAGCTGTGTGGTAGTGGTGAGATATGCTGTGTGGTAGTGGTAGAGATATGAAGCTGTGTGTAGTAGTGAGATATGAAGCTGTGTGGTAGTGTAGATATGAGCTGTGTAGTGTGAATGTAAACGTGTAGTAGTAGAGATATGAAGCTGTGTGGTAGTGGTAGAGATATGAAGCTGTGTGTGTAGTGGTAGAATATGAAGCTGTGTGGTGAGTGGTAGAGCATGAAGCTGTGTAGTAGTGGTAGAGATATGAAGCTGTGTGGTAGTGGTAAGATACGAAGCTGTGTGGTAGTGGTAGAGATAAGAAGCTGTGTGGTAGTGGTAGAGATATGAAGCTGTGTGGTAGTGGTAGAGATAGAAGCTGTGTAGTAGTGGTAGAGATAAAGCTGTGTAGTAGTAGTAGAGTTGAAGCTGTGTGGTAGTGGTAGAGATATGGAGCTGTGTGGTAGTGGTAGAGATATGAAGCTGTGTAGTATGGTGAGATATGAAGCTGTGTGGTAGTGGTAGAGATATGAAGCTGTGTGGTAGTGGTAGAGATATGAAGCTGTGTGGTAGTGGTAGAGATGGAAGCTGTGTGGTAGTGGTAGAGATATAGAAGATGTGTAGTAGTGGTAGGAGGTGTGGTAGTGGAAATAACGGCGTGGTGAGTATGAAGCTGTGTGGTAGTGGTGGTATGTTGTGGTAGTGGTAGAGATACGAAGGTGTGTGGTAGTGGTAGAGATATGAAGCTGTGTGGTAGTGGTAGAATATGAAGCTGTGTGTAGTAGTAGTAGAGATATAAGCTGTGTAGTAGTGGTAGAGATATAAAGCTGTGTAGTAGTGGTAGAGATATGAAGCTGTGTGTGTGGTAGAGATATGAAGCTGTGTGGTAGTGGTAGAGATATGAAGCTGTGTGGTAGTGGTAGAGATATGAAGCTGTGTGGTAGTGGTAGAGCTATGAAGCTGTGTGGTAGTGGTAGAGATATGAAGCTGTGTGGTAGTGGTAGAGATATGAAGCTGTGTGGTAGTGGTAGAGATACAGGAAGCTGTGTGGTAGTGGTAGAGATATAAAGCTGTGTGGTAGTGGTAGAAATATGAAGCTGTGTGGTAGTGGTAGAGATATGAAGCTGTGTGGTAGTGGTAGAGATATGAAGCTGTGGTAGTGGTAGAGATATGAAGCTGTGTGTAGTAGTAGAATATGAAGCTGTGTGGTAGTGGTAGAGATATGAAGCTGTGTAGTAGTAGAGATTGGCTGTGTGGTAGTGTTAAATGTGGTAGTGGTAGAGATATGAAGCTGTGTGGTAGTAGTAGAGATATGAAGCTGTGTGGTAGTGGTAGAGATATGAAGCTGTGTGGTAGTGGTAGAGATATGAAGCTGTGTGGTAGTGGTGAGATATGAAACTGTGTGGTAGTGGTAGAGATATGAAGCTGTGTAGTAGTGGTAGAGATATGAAGCTGTGTAGTAGTGGTAGTCAGATATGAAGCTGTGTGGTAGTAGTAGAATATGAAGCTGTGTGGTAGTGGTAGAGATATGAAGCTGTGTGGTAGTGGTAGAGATATGAAGCTGTGTGGTAGTGGTAGAGATATGAAGCTGTGTGGTAGTGGTAGAGATGAGAAGCTGTGTGGTTAGTGGTAGAGATATGAAGCTGTGTGGTAGTGTAGAGATATGAAGACTGTGTAGTAGTGGGAGAGATTCAAAGCTGTGTGGTAGTGGTAGAGCTATGAAGCTGTGTGGTAGTGGTAGAGATATGAAGCTGTGTGGTAGTGGTAGAGATATGAAGCTGTGTGGTAGTGGTAGAATATGAAGCTGTGGTAGTGGTAGAGATATGAAGCTGTGTGTAGTGCAGAGCTTATGAAGCTGTGTGGTAGTGGTAGAGATATGAAGCTGTGTGGTAGTGGTAGAGATATGAAGCTGTGTGGTAGTGGTAGATATGAAGCTGTGTGGTAGTGGTAGAGATATGAAGCTGTGTGGTAGTGGTAGAGATATGAAGCTGTGTGGTAGTGGTAGAGATATGAGCCTGTGTGGTAGTGGTAGAGATATGAAGATGTGTGGTAGTGGTAGAGATATGAAGATGGAGTGGTAGAGATACGAAGCTGTGTGGTAGTGGTAGAGATATGAAGCTGTGTGTAGTGGTAGAGATATGAAGCTGTGTGGTAGTGGTGAGATATGAAGCTGTGTGGTAGTGTAGAGATATGAAGCTGTGTGGTAGTGGTAGAGAAAGAAGCTGTGTGGTAGTGGTAGAGATATGAAGCTGTGTATGGTAGTGGTAGAGATATGAAGCTGTGTGGTAGTGGTAGAGATATGAAGCTGTGTGGTAGTGGTAGAGATATGAAGCTGTGTGGTAGTGGTAGAATATGAAGCTGTGTGGTAGTGGTAGAGTATGAAGCGTGTAGTGTAGTGAGATATGAAGCTGTGGTAGTGGTAGAGATATGAAGCTGTGTGGTAGTGGTAGAGATGAAGCTGTGTGGTAGTGGTAGAGATATGAAGCTGTGTGGTAGTGGTAGAGATATGAAGCTGTGTGGTAGTGGTAGAGATATGAAGGTGTGTAATGGTAGTGATAGAGAATATGAAGCTTTGTGGTAGTGGTAGAGATATGAGCTGTGTGTAGTGGTAGAGATATGAAGCTGTGTGGTAGTGGTAGAGATATGAAGCTGTGTGGTAGTGGTAGAGATATGAAGCTGTGTGGTAGTGGTAGAGATGAAGCTGTGTAGTGTGGTAGAGATATGAAGCTGTGTGGTAGTGGTAGAGATATGAAGCTGTGTAGTAGTAGTAGATATGAAGCTGTGGTAGTGGTAGAGATATGAAGCTGTGTGGTAGTGGTAGAGATATGAAGCTGTGTGGTAGTGGTAGAGATAGAAGCTGTGTGGTAGTGGTAGAGATATGAACTGTATGGTAGTGGTAGAGATATGAAGATGTGTAGTAGTGGTAGAGATAAAGCTGTGTGGTAGTGGTAGAGCATGAAGCTGTGGTGTAGAGATATGAAGCTGTGTGGTAGTGGTAGAGATATGAAGCTGTGTGGTAGTGGTAGAGCTATGAAGCTGTGTGGAAGTGGTAGAGATATGAAGCTGTGTGGTAGGCTGGTGGTAGTGGTAGAATATGAAGCTGTGTAGTAGTAGTGGTAGAGATATGAAGCTGTGTGGTAGTGGTAGAGATATGAAGCTGTGTAGTAGTGTAGAAATATGAAGCTGTGTGGTAGTGGTAGAGATATGAAGCTGTGTGGTAGTGGTAGAGATATGAAGCTGTGTGGTAGTGGTAGAGATATGAAGCTGTGTGGTAGTGGTAGAGATGTGAAGCTTGTGGTAGTGTAGAGCTATGAAGCTGTGTGGTAGTGGTAGAGATATGAAGCTGTGTGGTAGTGGTAGAATGAAGCTGTGTGGTAGTGGTAGAGATATGAAGCTGTGTGGTAGTGGTAGAGATGAAGCTGTGGTAGTGGTAGAGATATGAAGCTGTGTGGTAGTGGTAGAGATATAAGCTGTGTGGTAGTGGTAGAGCATGAAGCTGTGTGGTAATTAGGTAGAGAAGCTAAGCTGTGTGGTAGTGGTAGAGATATGAAGCTGTGTGGTAGTGGTAGAGATATGAAGCTGTGTAGTAGTGGTAGAGATATGAAGCTGTGTAGTGGTAGAGATATGAAGCTGTGGTAGTAGTAGAGATGAGAAGCTGTGTGGTAGTGGTAGAGATATAAACTGTGTGGTAGTGGTAGAGATATGAAGATGTGTAGTAGTGGTAGAGATTCAAAGCTGTGTGGTAGTGGTAGAGCTATGAAGCTGTGTGGTAGTGGTGAGATATGAAGCTGTGTGGTAGTGGTAGAGATATGAAGCTGTGTGGTAGTGGTAGAGATATGAAGGTGTGGTAGTGGTAGAGATATAAAGCTGTGTGTAGTGGTAGAGATATGAAGCTGTGTTGTGGTAGTGGTAGAGATATGGAAGCAGTGTGGTAGTGGTAGAGATATGAAGCTGTGTGGTAGTGGTAGAGATACGAAGCTGTGTGGTAGTGGTAGAATATGAAGCTGTGTGGTAGTGTAGAGTTATGAAGCTGTGTGGTAGTGGTAGAGATATGAAGCTGTGTGGTAGTGGTAGAGATATGAAGCTGTGTGGTAGTGGTAGAGACTATGAAGCTGTGTGGTAGTAGTAGAATATGAAGCTGTGTGTAGTGGTGAGATATGAAGCTGGTAGTAGTAGTAGATATGAAGCTGTGTGGTAGTGGTAGAGATATGAAGCTGTGTAGTAGTGGTAGAGATATGAAGCTGTGTGGTAGTGAGTAGGAGATGAAGATGTGTGGTAGTGGTGAGATACGAAGCTGTGTGTAGTGGTAGAGATATGAAGCTGTGTGGTAGTGGTAAAGATATGAAGCTGTGTAGTAGTGGTAGAGATATGAAGCGTGGTAGTGGTAGAATATGAAACTGTGTGGTAGTGGTGAGATATGAAGCTGTGTGGTAGTAGTAGATATGAAGCTGTGTGGTAGTGGTAGAGATATGAAGCTGTGTGGTAATGGTAGAATATGAAGCTGTGTGGTAGTGGTAGAGATATGAAGCTGTGTGGTAGTGGTAGAGATATGAAGCTGTGTGGTAGTGGTAGAGATATGAAGCTGTGTAGTAGTGGTGAGATAGAAGTCTGTGTGGTAGTGGTAGAGCTATGAAGCTGTGTGGTAGTGGTAGAGATATGAAGCTGTGTGGTAGGTGGTAGAGATAAGTAAGCTGTGTGGTAGTGGTAGAGCTATGAAGGTGTGTGGTATTGGTAGAGATATGAAGCTGTGTAGTAGTGGTAGAGATATGAAAGCTGTATGGTAGTGGTAGAGATATGAAGCTGTGTAGTAGTGGTAGAGATATCGAAGCTGTGTAGTAGTAGTAAAGATATGAAGCTGTGTGGTAGTGGTAGAATATGAAGCTGTGTGGTAGTGGTAGAGATATGAAGCTGTGTGGTAGTGGTAGAGATATGAAGCTGTGTGGTAGTGGTAGAGATATGAAGCTGTGTGGTAGTGGTAGAGATATGAAGCTGTGTGGTAGTGGTAGAGATATGAAGCTGTGTGGTAGTGGTAGAGCTATGAAGCTGTGTGGTAGTGGTAGAGATATTAAGCTGTGTGGTAGTGGTAGAGATGAGAAGCTGTGTGGTAGTGGTAGAGATATGAAGCTGTGTGGTAGTGGTAGAGATATGAAGATGTGTGGTAGTGGTAGAGATATGAAGATGTGTAGTAGTGGTAGAGATACAAATCTGTGTGGTAGTGGTAGAGATATGAAGCTGTGTGGTAGTGGTAGAGATACGAAGCTCTGTGGTAGTAGTAGAGATCTAAAGCTGTATGGTAGTGGTAGAGATATGAAGCTGTGTGGTAGTGGTAGAGATATGAAGCTGTGTAGTAGTGGTAGAATATGAAGCTGTGTGGTAGTAGTAGAGATATGAAGCTGTGTGGTAGTGGTAGATATGAAGCTGTGTGGAAGTGGTAGAGATATGAAGCTGTGTGTAGTGGTAGAGATATGAAGCTGTGTGGTAGTGGTAGAGATATGAAGCTCTGTGGTAGTGGTAGAGATATGAAGCTGTGTGTAGTGGTAGAGATATGAAGCTGTGTGGTAGTGGTAGAGATACTGAAGTCTGTGTAGTAGTGGTAGAGATAAAGCTGTGTGGTAGTGGTAGAGATATGAAGCTGTGTGGTAGTGGTAGAGATATGAAGCTGTGTGGTAGTGGTAAAGATATGAAGCTGTGTGGTAGTGGTAGAGATATGAAGCTGTGTGGTAGTGGTAGAGATATGTAAGCTGTGGTAGTGGTAGAGATGAAGCTGTGTGGTAGTGGTAGAGATATGAAGCTGTGTGGTAGTGGTAGAGATATGAAGCTGTGTGGTAGTGGTAGAGATGAAGCTGTGGTAGTGGTAGAGATATGAAGCTGTGTGGTAGTGGTAGAGATATGAAGCTGTGTGTGTGGTAGAAAAGCTGTGTGGTAGTGGTAGAGATATGAAGCTGTGTGGTAGTGGTAAATGTGTGTGTAGTGGTAGAGTATGAAGCTGTGTAGTAGTGGTAGAGTATGAAGCTGTGTAGTAGTGGTAGAGACATGAAGCTGTGTGTAGTGGTAGAGATAGAAGCTGTGTGGTAGTGGTAGAGATATGAAGCTGTGTGGTAGTAGTAGAGATATGAAGCTGTGTGGTAGTGGTAGAATATGAAGCTGTGTGGTAGTGGTAGAGATATGAAGCTGTGGGTAGTAGTAGAGATATGAAGCTGTGTATAGTGGTAGTGATATGAAGCTGTGTGTAGTGGTAGGATAGATATGAAGCTGTGTAGTAGTAGTAGAGATGAAAGCTGTGTGTGTGGTAGATATGAAGCTGTGTGGTAGTGTAGAGATATGAAGCTGTGTGGTAGTGGTGAGATATGAAGCTGTGTGGTAGTGGTAGAGATACGAAGCTGTGTGGTAGTGGTAGAGATATGAAGGTGTGTGGTAGTGATAGAGATATGAAGCTGGGTGGTAGTGGTAGAGATACGTAAGCTATGTGGTAGTGTAGAGATATGAAGCTGTATGGTAGTGGTTGAGATATGAAGCTGTGTGG
This sequence comes from Coregonus clupeaformis, assembly GCF_020615455.1. Taxonomy (NCBI): domain Eukaryota; kingdom Metazoa; phylum Chordata; class Actinopteri; order Salmoniformes; family Salmonidae; genus Coregonus; species Coregonus clupeaformis. The sequence continues at coordinate 21,745,603 of NC_059208.1, forward strand.
TAGTGGTGAGAGATATGAAGCTGTGTTGTAGTGGTAAAGATATGAAGCTGTATAGTAGTGGTAGAGATATGAAGCTGTGTGGTAGTGGTAGAGATATGAAGCTGTGTGGTAGTGGTAGAGCTATGAAGCTGTGGTAGTGTGAGATATGAAGCTGTGTGGTAGTGGTAGAGATATGAAGCTGTGTGGTAGTGGTAGAGATGAGAATCTGTGTGGTAGTGGTAGAGATATGAAGCTGTGTGGTAGTGGTAGAGATATGAAGATGTGTAGTAGTGGTAGAGATTCAAAGCTGTGTGTAGTGGTAGAGCTATGAAGCTGTGTGGTAGTGGTAGAGATATGAAGCTGTGTGGTAGTGTAGAGATGGAAGCTGTGTGGTAGTGGTAGAGGATATGAAGCTGTGTGGTAGTGGTAGAGATATGAAGATGTGTAGTAGTGGTAGAGATTCAAAGCTGTGTGGTAGTGGTAGAGCTATGAAGCTGTGTGGTAGTAGTAGAGATATGAAGCTGTGTGGTAGTGGTAGAGATATGAAGCTGTGTGGTAGTGGTAGAGATATGAAGCTGTGTTGTAGTAGATATGAAGCTGTAGTGGTAGTGGTAGAGATATGAAGCTGTGGTAGTGGTAGTGGTAGAGATATGAAGCTGTGTGGTAGTGGTAGAGCTATGAAGCTGTGTGGTAGTGGTAGAGATATGAAGCTGTGTGGTAGTGGTAGAGATATGAAGCTGTGTGGTAGTGTTAGAGATATGAAGCTGTGTGGTAGTGGTAGAGATATGAAGCTGTGTGGTAGTGGTAGAGATATGAAGCTGTGTGGTAGTGGTAGAGATGTGAAGCTGTGTGGTAGTGGTAGAGATATGAAGCTGTGTGGTAGTGGTAGAGATATGAAGCTGTGTGGTAGTGGTAGAGATATCAAACTGGTAGTGTAGTAGAGATATGAAGCTGTGTGGTAGTAGTAGAGATGAGAAGCTGTGTAGTAGTAGTAGAGATAAAGCTGTGTGGTAGTGGTAGAATATAAGCTGTGTGGTAGTGGTAGAGATATGAAGCTGTGTGGTAGTGGTAGAGATATGAAGCTGTGTGGTAGTGGTAGAGATATGAAGCTGTGTGGTAGTGGTAGAGCTATGAAGCTGTGTGGTAGTGGTAGAGATATGAAGCTGTGTGGTAGTGGTAGAGATATGAAGCTGTGTGGTAGTGGTGAGATATGAAGCTGTGTGGTAGTGGTAGAGATATGAAGATGTGTAGTAGTGGTAGAGATAGAAGCTGTGTGGTAGTGGTAGAGATATGGCTGTGTGGTAGTGGTAGAGATATGAAGCTGTGTGGTAGTGGTAGAGATATGAAGCTGTGTGGTAGTGGTAGATATATGAAGCTGTGTGGTAGTGGTAGAGCTATGAAGCTGTGTAGTAGTGGTAGAGATATGAAGCTGTGTGGTAGTGGTAGAGATATGAAGCTGTGTGGTAGTGTAGAGATATGAAGCTGTGTGTAGGTAGAGATATGAAGCTGTGTGGTAGTGGTAGAGAATGAAGCTGTGTAGTAGTGGTAGAGATACAAAGCTATGTGGTAGTGGTAGAGATATGAAGCTGTGTGGTAGTGGTAGAGATATGAAGCTGTGTGGTAGTAGTAGAGATATGAAGCTGTGTAGTAGTGGTAGAGATATGAAGCTGTGTGGTAGTGGTAGAGATATGAAGCTGTGTGGTAGTGGTAGAGATATGAAGCTGTGTGGTAGTGGTAGAGCTATGAAGCTGTGTGGGTAGTGGTAGAATCTGAAGCTGTGTGGTAGTGTAGTGAATATAAAGCTGTGTAGTAGTGGTAGTATGAGCTGTGTGGTGGTAGATATAGCTTGTGTGTAGTGGTGTGAACTGTGTAGTAGTGGTAGAATATGAAACTGGTGGTAGTGGTAAGATATGAAGCTGTGTGGTAGTGGTAAGATATGAAGCTGTGTGGTGTGGTAGAGATATGAAGCTGTGTAGGGTGAGATATGAGTGTAGTAATATGAACTGTGGTGTGGTGGAGAAGCTGTGTATGTGGTAGTAGGAGATATGAAGCTGTGTGTAGTGGTAGAGATATAAAGCTGTGTGTAGTGGTAGAGATATGAAGCTGTGTGGTAGTGGTAGAGATATGAAGCTGTGTGGTAGTGGTAGAGATATGAAGCTGTGTGGTGTAGTGGTGAGATATGAAGCTGTGTGTAGTGGTGAATGAAGCTGTGTGGTAGTAGTGAGATATGAAGCTGTGTGGTAGTGGTAGAGATATGAAGCTGTGTGGTAGTGGTAGAGATATGAAGCTGTGTGGTAGTGGTAGAGATAAAGCTGTGTGGTAGTGGTAGAGCTATGAAGCTGTGTGGTAGTGGTAGAGATATGAAGCTGTGTGGTAGTGGTAGAGATAGAACTGTGTGGTAGTGGTAGAGATATGAAGCTGTGTGGTAGTGGTAGAGATATGAAGATGTGTGTAGTGGTAGAGATTCAAAGCTGTGTAGTAGTGGTAGAGCTATGAAGCTGTGTAGTAGTGGTAGAGATATGAAGCTGTGTGGTAGTGGTAGAGTATGAAGCTGTGTGGTAGTGGTAGAGATATGAAGCTTGTGGTAGTGGTAGAGATATGAAGCTGTGTGTAGTGGTAGAGATATGAAGCTGTGTGGTAGTGGTAGAGATATGAAGCTGTGTGGTAGTGGTAGAGAATGAAGCTGTGTGGTAGTGGTAGAGATATGAAGCTGTGTAGTAGTGGTAGAGATATGAAGCTGTGTGGTAGTGGTAGAGATATGAAGCTGTGTGTAGTGGTGATATGAAGCTGTGTAGTAGTAGTAGAGATATGAGCTTGGTAGTGGTAGTGATGTAACTGGTGGTAGTGGTAGAGATATGAAGCTGTGAGTGTGGTAGAGATATGAAGCTGTAGTGGTAATATGACTGAGGGATAGTAGTGGTGAATATGAGCTTGTGGTAGTAGTAAATGTGAAGCTGTGTGGTAGTGGTAGAGATGAAGCTGTGTGGTAGTGGTAGAGATACTAAGCTGTGGTAGTGGTAGAGATATGAAGCTGTGTAGTAGTGGTGAATAAACTGTGTGGTAGTGGTAGATATGAAGCTGTGTGGTAGTAGTAGAATATGAAGCTGTGTAGTAGTAGTAGAATATGAAGCTGTGTGGTAGTGGTAGAGATATGAAGTGTGTGGTAGTGGTAGAGCTATGAAGCTGTGTGGTAGTGGTAGATATGAAGCTGTGTGGTGTGGTAGAGATATGAAGCTGTGTGGTAGTGGTAGAGATATGAAGCTGTGTGGTAGTGGTAGAGATATGAAGGTGTGGTAGTGGTAGAGATATGAAGCTGTGTGGTAGTGGTAGAGATATGAAGCTGTGTGGTAGTGGTAGATATGAAGCTGTGTAGTGTGGTAGAGATGATGAAGCTGTGTGGTAGTGGTAGAGATATGAAGCTGTGTGGTAGTGGTAAAGATATGAAGTGTGTGGTAGTGGTAGAGATATGAAGCTGTGTGGTAGTGGTAGAGATATGAAGCTGTGTGGTAGTGGTAGAGATATGAAGCTGTGTGTAGTGGTAGAGATATGAAGCTGTGTGGTAGTGGTAGAGATATGAAGCTGTGTGGTAGTGGTGAGATATGAAGCTATGTGGTAGTAGTGATATGAAGCTATGTAGTAGTGGTAGAGATATAAGCTGTGTGGTAGTGGTAGAATATGAAGCTGTGTGGTAGTGGTAGAGATATGAAGCTGTGTGGTAGTGGTAGAGATATGAAGCTGTGTGGTAGTGGTAGAGATATGAAGCTGTGTGGTAGTGGTAGAGATATGAAGATGTGTAGTAGTGGTAGAGATCTGAAGCTGTGTGGTAGTGGTAGAGATATGAAGCTGTGTGGTAGTGGTAGAGATGAAGCTGTGTAGTAGTGGTAGAATGAAGCTGTGTGGTAGTGGTAGAGATATGAAGCTGTGTGGTAGTGGTAGAGATAATGAAGCTGTGTGGTAGTGATGAAGCTGTGTGTAGTGGTAGAGATATGAAGCTGTGTGGTGTGGTAGGCTGTAGTGTAGTAGAATATGAAGCTGTGTGGTAGTGGTAGAGATATGAAGCTGTGTGGTAGTGGTAGAGATACGAAGTGTGGTAGTGGTAGAGATATGAAGCTGTGTGGTAGTGGTAGAGATATGAAGCTGTGTGGTAGTGGTAGAGATATGAAGCTGTGTAGTAGTGGTAAAGATATGAAGCTGTGTGGTAGTGGTAGAGATATGAAGCTGTGTGGTAGTGGTAGAATATGAAGCTGTGTGGTAGTGGTAGAGCTATGAAGCTGTGTGGTAGTGGTAGAGATATGAAGCTGTGTGGTAGTGGTAGAGATATGAAGCTGGTGGTAGTGTGAAGTGTGGTAGTGGTAGAGATATGAAGCTGTGTGGTAGTGGTAGAGATATGAAGATGTGTAGTAGTGGTAGAGATATCAAAGCTGTGTGGTAGTGGTAGAGCTATGAAGCTGTGTGGTAGTGGTAGAGGATATGAAGCTGTGTTAGTGGTAGAATGAAATCGTGTGGTAGTAGTAGAGATATGAAGCTGTGTGGTAGTGGTAGAGATAGAAGATGTGTAGTAGTGGTAGAGATTCAAAGCTGTGTGGTAGTGGTAGAGCTATGAAGCTGTGTGGTAGGGTGAGATATGAAGCTGTGTGTAGTGGTAGAATATGAAGCTGTGTGTAGTGGTAGAGATATTAAGCTGTGTGGAATTGGTAGAGATATGAAGCTGTGTGGTAGTGGTAGTGGTAGAGATATGAAGCTGTGTGGTAGTGGGTAGTGGTAGAATATGATCAGCTGTGTGGTAGTTGTAGAGATATGAAGGTGTGTAGTAGTGGGTAGAGAAGAGAAGCTGTGTGGTGGTGGTAGAGATGTGTAAGCTGGTGTAGTGTAGAGATATGAAGTGTTGTGTAGTGGTAGAAATGAAGCTGTGTAGTAGTGGTAGTCTATGAAGCTGTGTGGTAGTTAGGTAGAATGAAGCTTGTGGTAGTGGTAGAGATATATGGAGCTGTGTGGAAGTGGTAAAATATGAAGATGTGTAGTAGTGGTAGAGATACAAAGCTGTGTAGTAGTGGTAGAGATATGAAGCTGTGGTAGTGGTAGAATATGAAGCTGTGTGGTAGTGGTAGAGATATGAAGCTGTGTAGTAGTGGTAGAGATATGAAGCTGTGTGGTAGTGGTAGAGACTATGAAGCTGTGTGGTAGTAGTAGAGATATGAAGCTGTGTGGTAGTGGTAGAGATATGAAGCTGTGTGGTAGTGGTAGAAGGTGAAGCTCTGTAGTAGTGGTAGAGATATGAAGGTGTGTGGTAGTGATAGAACATGAAGCTGTGTAGTAGTGGTAGAGATGCTAAGCTATGTGGTAGTGGTAGAGATATGAAGCTGTATGGTAGTGGTTGAGATATGAAGCTGTGTGGTAGTGGTAGAGATATGAAGCTGTGTGGTAGTGGTAAGCTATGAACTGTGTGGTAGTGGTAGAGATGAAGCTGTGTGGTAGTGGTAGAGATATGAAGCTGTGTGGTAGTGGTAGAGATATGAAGCTGTGTGGTAGTGGTAGAGATATGAAGCTGTGTGGTAGTGGTAGAGATATGAAGATGTGTAGTAGTGGTAGAGATTCAAAGCTGTGTGGTAGTGGTAGAGCTATGAAGCTGTGTGGTAGGGTAGAGATGTAAAGGAGTGGTAGATATGAAGCTGTGTAGTAGTGGTAGAATATGAAGCTGTGTGGAATTAGTGAATATGAAGCTGATAGTATGTAGTAGTAGAGATATGAAGCTGTGTGTGTAGTTAGTAGAGATTGAGGCTGTGTGGTAGTGGTAGAATCCGAAGCTCTGTGGTAGTGGTAGAGATATGAAAATGTGTGGTAGTGAATAGAGTTATAAAGCTATTAGTTAGTGGTAGGTTATGAAGCTGTGTGGTAGTGGTAAATATGAAGCTGTGTAGTGTGGTGAATATGAACTGTGTGGTGTGGTAGTGAGCTGGTGGAGTGGTAGATATGAAGGTGTGTGGTAGTGTAGAGAATGAAGCTGTGTGGTAGTGGTAGAGATACTAAGCTGTGTGGTAGTGGTAGAGATATGAAGCTGTATGGTAGTGGTTGAGATATGAAGCTGTGTGTGTGTGGATTGAAGCTGTGTTGTAGTAGTAAGTAGGAAGCTGTTGGTAGTGGTAGAGATATGAAGCTGGGTGGTAGTGGTAGATACGAAGCTCTGTGGTAGTGGTAGAGATATGAAGGTGTGTGGTAGTGATAGAGAAATGAAGCTGTGTGGTAGTGGTAGAGATACTAAGCTATGTGGTAGTGGTAGAGATATGAAGCTGTATGGTAGTGGTTGAGATATGAAGCTGTGTGGTAGTGGTAGAGATATGAAGCTGTGTGGTAGTGGTAAAGATATAGGAAGCTGTGTGGTAGTGGTAGAGATATGAAGCTGTGTGGTAGTGGTAGAGATATGAAGCTGTGTGGAAGTAGTAGAGATATGAAGCTGTGTGGTAGTGGTAGTGGTAGAGATATGAAGCTGTGTGTGGTGTGTAGTGGTAGAGATAAAGCTGTGTAGTGTGGTAGAGATGTGAACTGTGGTAGTGGTGAGATATGAAGCTGTGTGGTAGTGGTAGAGATATGAAGCTGTGTAGTAGTGGTAGAGATATGAAGCTGTGTGGTAGTGGTAGAGATATGGTGGTAGTGGTAGAAGAAGCTGTGTGGTAGTGGTAGAATATAAACGCTGTGGTAGTAGTAGAGATATGAAGATGTGTAGTAGTGGTAGAGATTCAAAGCTGTGGGTAGTGGTAAAGCTATGAATTTAGTGTAGTAGTAGCGAATGAAGGTGTGGTAGTAGTAGAATATGAAGCTGTGTGGTAGGGTAAAGCTATGAAGCTGTGGGGAATTAGTAGAATATAAAGCTGTATAGTAGTGGTAGAGATATGAAGCTGGGTGGTGTGGTAGAATCCGAAGCTCTGTAGTAGTGGTAGGGATATGAAGGTGTGTGGTAGTGATAGAAGTGAAGCTGTGTGGTAGTGGTAGAGATACTAAGCTATGTGGTAGTGGTAGAGATATGAAGCTGTATGGTAGTGGTTGAGATATGAAGCTGTGTGGTAGTGGTAGAGATATGAAGCTGTGTTGTAGTGGTAGAGCTATGAAGCTGTGTGTAGTGGTAGAGATATGAAGCTGTGTGGTAGTGGTAGAATATGTAAGCTGTGTGGTAGTGGTAGAGATGAGAATCTGTGTGGTAGTGGTAGAGATATGAAGCTGTGTGGTAGTGGTAGAGATATGAAGATGTGTAGTAGTGGTAGAGATTCAAAGCTGTGTAGTAGTAGTAGAGCTATGAAGCTGTGTGGTAGTGAGTAGAATATAGCTGTGTGGTAGTGGTAGAGATATGAAGCTGTGTGGTAGTGGTAGAGATGAAGCTGTGTGGAATTAGTAGAGATATGAAGCTGTGTGGTAGTGGTAGTGGTAGAGATATGAAGCTGTGTGTAGTAGTGGTAGTGGTAGAGATATGAAGCTGTGTGGTAGTGGTAGAATCTGAAGCTCTGTAGTAGTGGTAGAAATATGAAGCTGTGTGGTAGTGATAGAGTTATGAAGCTGTGTGGTAGTAGTAGTGATATGAAGCTGTGTGGTGTGGTAGAATATGAAGCTGTGTAGTAGTCGTAGAGATATGAAGCTGTGTAGTAGTAGTAGAGATATGAAGCTGTGTAGTAGTGGTAGAGATATGAAGGTGTGTAGTAGTGATAGAAAATGACTGGTGGTAGTGGTAGGATACTAAGCTGTTAGTAGTGGTAGAGATGAAGCTGTATAGTAGTGGTAGAGATATGAAGCTGTGTGGTAGTGGTAGAGATATGAAGCTGTGTTGTAGTGTAGAGATTTGAAGCTGTGTGGTAGTGGTAGAGTATGAAGCTGGGTGGTAGTGGTAGAATATGCGGTAGTTGTGATATGAAGGTGTGTAGTAGTGGTAGAGATGAAGCTGTGTGGTAGTGGTAGAGATATGAAGCTGTGTGGTGTGGTAGAGATATGAAGCTGTATGTTAGTGGTTGAGATATGAAGCTGTGTGGTGTGGTAGAGATATGAAGCTGTGTTGTAGTGAGTAGAGATATGAAGCTGTGTGGTAGTGGTAGAGATAAATGTGTAGTAGTGTGAATATAGCTGTGTGGTAGTGGTAGAGATATCAAGCTGTGTGGTAGTGGTAGAGATAAAGCTGTGTGTAGTGGTAGAGATATGAAGCTGTGTGGTAGTAGTAGAGATAGAAGCTGTGTGGTAGTGGTAGAGATATGAAGCTATGTGGTAGTGGTAGAGATATGAAGTGTGTAGTAGTGGTAGAGATTAGAAGCTGTGTGGTAGTGGTAGAAACTATGAAGCTGTGTGGTAGTGGTAAAGATATGAAGCTGTGTGGTAGTGGTAGAGATATGAAGCTGTGTGGTAGTGGTAGAGATATGAAGCTGTGTGGTAGTGGTAGAGCTATAAAGCTGTGTGGAAGTGGTAGAGATATGAAGCTGTGTGGTAGTGGTAGTGGTAGAGATATGAAGCTGTGTGTGGTAGTGGTAGAGATATGAAGCTGTGTGGTAGTGGTAGAGATCTGAAGCTCTGTGGTAGTGGTAGAAATATGAAGCTGTGTGGTAGTGGTAGAGTTATGAAGCTGTGTGTAGTGGTAGTGATATGAAGCTGTTAGTGGTTAGATATGAAGCTGTGTAGTAGTGTATAGATATGAAGCTGTGTGGTAGTGGTAAATATGAAGCTGGAGTAGTGGAGTATGAAAGTGTGTAGTAGGGTAATATGAAGGTGTGTGGTAGTGATAGAAATAGAAGCTTTGTGGTAGTGGTAGAATGCTAAGCTGTGTGGTAGTGGTAGAGATATGAGCTGTTGGTAGTGGTTGAGATATGAAGCTGTGTGGTAGTGGTAGAGATATGAAGCTGTGTTGTAGTGGTAAAGATATGAAGCTGTATGGTAGTGGTAGAGACATGAAGCTGTGTGGTAGTGGTAGAGATATGAAGCTGTGTAGTAGTGGTAGAGCTATGAAAGCTGTGTAGTAGTAGTAGAGATAGGAAGCTGTGTGGTAGTGGTAGAGATATGAAGCTGTGTAGTAGTGGTAGAGATAGAAGCTGTATGGTAGTGGTAGAGTATGAAGCTGTGTGGTAGTGGTAGAGATATGAAGCTGTGTGGTAGTGGTAGAGATAAAGCTGTGTGTAGGTAAATAAAGCTGTGTATAGTGTAGAATATGAACTGTGTGGTAGTGGTATGTATGAGCTGGTGTGTAGTGGTTATGAAGCGGTAGGTGGTAGAATATAAAGCTAGTGGTAGTGGTAGGATGAAGCTGTGTAGTAGTGGTAATAGGAAGCTGTGTAGTAGTGGTAGAGATATTAAGCTGTGTAAGTAGTGGTAGAGATTCAAAGCTGTGTAGTAGTGTAGACTATAAGCTGTGTGGTAGTAGTAAATGTAAAGCTGTGTAGTAGTGGTAAGCTATGAACTGTGTAGTAGTGGTAGAGATATGAAAGTGTGTGTGGTGAAGTATGAATGTGTGGTAAATTAGGGTATGAGCTGTGTGGGGTAGGATATGACTTAGTATTGAGCGGGGTAGTAGAGATCTACGAACGTGTGGTAGTGGTGAGATATGCTGTATGGTGTGGTAGAGTATGAAGCTGTAGTGTGGTAGTGGTAGAATATAACTTGTAGTGTAGTTAGTGGTTGTCTGTGGGAGTATAAAGCTGTGGGTAGTGGTAAGATATGAAGCTGGGTGGTAGAGATATGTAAGCTGTGTGGTAGTGGTAAGATATGAAGCTGGTGGTAGTGGTAGAGATATGAAGTGTGTAGTAGTGGTAGAGATTAAGCTGTGTGGTAGTGGTAGAGATATGAAGCTGTGTGGTAGTGGTAAATATGAAGCTGTGTGGTAGTGGTAGTAGATATGAACTGTGTAGTAGTGGTAGAGATATCAAAGCTGTTGGTGTGTAGTATGAAGCTGTGTGGTAGTGGAAGATATGAAGCTGTGTGGTAGTGGTAGAGATATGAAGCTGTGAGTAGTGGTAGAGATATGAAGCTGTGTGTAGTGTAAATATAAAGCTGTGTGGGAGTTGTAGAGATAGGCTGTGTGGTGTGTGAGCTATGAAGCTTTGGTAGTGGTAGTGAATGTAAAGCTATGTGGTAGTGGTAGAGATACGAAGCTCTGTGGTAGTGGTAGAATATGAAGCTGTGTGTGTAGTGGTAGGATATGAAAGCTGTGTAGTAGTAGTAGAGATATGAAGCTGTGTGGTAGTGGTAGAGATATAAGCTGTGAGTGTGGTAGAATATGAAGCTGTGTAGTGTAGTAGATATGAAGCTGGTGGTGTGGTGAGATATGAAGCTGTGTGTAGTGGTAGAGATACGAAGCTGTGTAGTAGTGGTAGAGATATAAGCTGTGTGGTAGTGGTAGAGATGAAGCTGTGTGGTAGTGGTTGAATATGAAGCTGTGTAGTAGTGGTAGAATATGAGTGTGTAGTTGGTAGAGATTCAACTGTGGGTAGTAGTAGAATATGTGTGTAGTGTGGTAATGGAAGCTGTGTAGTAGTAGAGCTATGAGCTGTGTGTAGTGGTAAGATATGGCTGTGTGGTAGTGGTAGAATGTAAAGCTGTGTGGTAGTGGTAGAGATAAGAGATGGTGGTAGTGGTAAATTCAAAGCTGTGGTAGTGTAGATAGAAGCTGTGTGGTAGTGGTAAAATATGACTGTGTAGTAGTGGTGAATATGAAGCGTGTAGTAGTGGTAGAATGTAGCTGTGTGGTGTGGTAGAATATAAGCTGTGTGGTAGTGGTAGAGATATGACTGGTAGAGTGGATGAAGCTGTGTGGTAGTGGTAGAGATATGAAGCTGTGTGGTGTGTAGTGAAGCTGTGTGGTAGTGGTAGAATATAAAGCTGTGTGGTAGTGGTAGATTGAAGCTGTGTAGTAGTGGTAGAGATTGAGCTGTGTGGTAGTGGTAGAGATATGAAGCTGTGTGGTAGTGGTAGAATATGAAGCTGTGTAGTAGTGTAGAGATATGAAGCTGTGTGGTGTGGTGGATATGAAGGTGTGTGTAGTGGTAGAATATGAGCTGTGTGGTGTAGTAGAGATATGAAGCTGTGGTAGTGGTAGAATATGAAAGCTGTGTGGTAGTGGTAAGATATGAAGCTGTGTGGTAGTAGTAGAGATATGAAGCTGTGTAGTGGTAGAGAGTATGAAGCTGTGTAGTAGTAGTAGATATGAGCTGTGTAGAGTGTAATATAAACGGTTGTAGGAATAAAGCTATGTGTAGGGTAGATATGAGCTGGTGGTAGTGGTAGGATGTAGCTGTGTGGTGGTGGTAAATATGAAGCTGTGTGTAGTGGTAAGATATGAACTGTGTGGTAGTGGTAGAGATATGAAGCTGTGTGGTAGTGGTAGAGATATAGAACGTGTCGTGTAGTGGTAGATTGCTGTGTGTATAGTGTAATATGAAGCTGTGTAGTAGTGGTAGAGATACGGCTGTGTAGTGGTAGAGATATGAAGCTGTGTGGTAGTGGTAGAGATATGAAGCTGTGTGGTAGTGGTGAGTGATGGTGGTTGGTAGATAAGCTGAGTCGTGAGATATGAAACTGTGTGGTAGTGGTAGAGATATGAACTGTGTGGTGTGGTAGAGATGTGAAGCTGTGTAGTAGTGGTAGAGATATGAAGCTGTGTGGTAGTAGTGAAATATGAAGCTGTGTGGTAGTGGTAGAGATATGAAGCTGTGTGGTAGTGGTAGAGATATGAAGCTGTGTAGTAGTGGTAGAGATATCAAGCTGTGTAGTAGTGGTAGAGATATGAAGCTGTGTGGAGTAGTAAATATGAAGCTGTGTAGTAGAGTAAATATGAAGCTGTGTGGTAGTGGTAAGATATGAAGCTGTGTGTAGTGGTAGAGATATGAAGCTGTGTGGTAGTGGTAGAATATAAGCTGTGGGTAGTGGTAGAATATGAAGCTGTGTAGTAGTAGTAGAGATATGAAGCTGTGTGGTAGTGGTAGAGATATGAAAGCTGTGTAGTATATAGAATCTAAGCTGTGGTGGTGGTAAATATAAACTGTGTAGTAGTAGTGAGATATGAAGCTGTGTAGTATGGTGAATTAAGCTGTGTAGTAGTGTAGTATAACGGTGTAGTGGTAGAGATATAAAAGCTGTGGAGTAGTAGTGAATATAAAGTGTAGTAGTAGTAGAGATATGAAGCGTGTGTAGTAGTGAGATATGAAGCTGTGTAGTAGTAGTAGAGATGGAAGCTGTGTAGTAGTGTAAAATATGAGATATGTGTAGTAGTGAATATAAGCTGTGTAGTAGTGGTAGAGATATGAAGCTGTGTGGTAGTGGTAGAGATGTGAAGCTGTGTAGTAGTGGTAGAGATGTAAACGTGTGGTAGTGGTAGAATATGAAGCTGTGTGGTAGTGGTGAGATAAAGTGTTGGTAGTGGAAAATAAGTGTGGTATGGGAGAATTAAACTTTGTGTAGAGTTATAACTGTGGTAGTGGTAGAGATATGAAGCTGTGTGGTAGTGGTAGAGATATGAAGCTGTGTGGTAGTGGTAGAGATATGAAGCTGTGTGTAGTGGTAGAATATGAAGCTGTGTGGTAGTGGTAGAATGCAAACTTGTGGTAGATATGAGTGTGTGGGTAGTAGAATATGAAGCTGTGTAGGTTGTGAGTAGTGTGGATGAAGCTGTGTAGTAGTGGTAGAGATATAAAACGTGGTAGTGGTAGAATATGAAAGCTGTGTAGTAGTGGTAGAGATATGAAGCTGTGTAGTAGTGTAGATATGAAGCTGTGTGATGGGAGATATGAAGCTGGTAGTAGTTAGATATGAAGCTGTGTAGGGGTGAGATATGAGCTGGTGTGTGTGGTAATCGGTGTGTGTAGAATATGAAGCTGTGTGGTAGTGGTAGATATGAAGCTGTGTAGTAGTGGTAGATAGAAGCTGGTGTAGTGGTAGAGATATGACCTGGTGGTGTGGTAGAGATATGAAGCTGTGTGGTAGTGGTAGAATGTGAAGCTGTGTGGTAGTGGTAGATATGAGCGTTGGGGGATATGAGTGATGTAGTAATTATAACGTGTAGTGGGTAGATGTGAAGCTGTGTGGTAGTGAGTAGAGATATGAAGCTGTGTGGTAGTGGTGAGATATGAAGTGAGTAGAGGTATGAAAATATGTAAGTAGTGGTAGAGATACAAAGTCTGTGTGGTAGTGGTAGAGATATGAAGCTGTGTGGTAGTGGTAGAGATCTGAAGCTCTGTGTGGTAGTGGTAGAATATGAAGGTGTGTAGTAGTGGTAGAGCAATGAAGCTGTGTAGTAGTGGTAGAGATATGAAGGCTGTGTAGTAGTAGTAGAGATATGGCTGTTAGTAGTAGTAGGATATGAAGCTGTGGTAGTGGTAGAATATGGCTGTGTTTAGTAGTAAGATATGAAGCTGTGTGGTAGTGGTAGAGATATGAACTGTGTAGTAGTGGTAGAGATATGAGCTGTGTGGTAGTGGTAGGATATGGCGTGGTAGTGAGTAGATTGAAGCTGTGTGGTAGTGGTAGAGATATGAAGCTGTGTAGTAGTGGTTAGAGCTATGAAGCTGTGTGGTAGTGGGTAAGCTATGAAGCTGTGTGGTAGTGGTAGAGATAGCTATGTGGTGTGGTAGGATATGAAGCTGTGTGTAGTGGTAGATATGAAGCTGTGTGGTAGTGGTAGATGGCTGTTGTTAGAATAGAAGCGTGGATGGTAAATGTAAGCTGTGTGGTAGTGGTAGAGATTGAAGCTGTGTGTGTGGTGAGCTATGAAGCTGTGTGGTAGTAGTAGAGATATGAAGCTGTGTGGTAGTGGTAGATATAAGCTGTGTGTAGTAGTGGTAATGTAAACTGTGTAGTAGTGGTAGAGATATGAAGCTGTGTAGTAGTGGTAGAGATATGCTGTGTAGTAGTGGTAGAGATATGAAGCGTGTGGTAGTGGTAGAGATATATGTGAGTGGTAGATGGGTGTGGTAGTGGTAAATATGAAGCTGTGTGGTAGTGGTGAGACTATGAAGCTGTGTGGTAGTGGTAGAAATATGAAGCTGTGTGGTAGTAGAGATATGAAGCTGTGTGGTAGTAGTAGAGATATGAAGCTGTGTGGTAGGGTAGAGATATGAAGCTGTGTGGTAGTGGTAGAGATATGAAGCTGTGTGGTAGTGGTAGAAATGCGAATGTAGTAGTGGTAGAGATACAAGCTGTGTGGTAGTGGTAGAGATATGAACTGGGTGGTAGTGGTAGATATGAAGCTGTGTGGTAGTGGTAGAGATATGAAGGTGTGTGGTAGTGGTTGATATGAAGCTGTGTGGTAGTGGTAGTGATATGAAGCTATGTAGTGTGAGTGGTAGGATATGAAGCTGTGTGGTAGTGGTAGAATATGTAAGCCTCGTGTAGTAGTGAGTGATATGAAGCTGGTGGTAGTGGTAGAGATATGAAGCTGTGTGGTAGTGGTAGAGATATGAGCTGTGTGTAGTGGTAGAGATATGAAGCTGTGTGGTAGTGGTAGAGATAGAAGCTGTGTGGTAGTGGTATATGAAGCTGTGTAGTAGTGGTAGAGATATGAGCTGTGTGTAGTGTGAATTGAAGCTGTGTAGTAGTGGTGAGATACGAAGCTGTGTGGTAGGTAGTAAGAGTAAAGCTGTGGGTGGTAATATGAAGTGGTGTAGTGGGTGAGATATGAAGCTGTGTAGTAGTGGTAGAGATGTAAGCTGTGTGGTAGTGGTAGAAATATAGCTGTGTAGTAGTAGAGATATGAAGCGGTGGTAGTGGTAAGATATAAAGCTGTGTGGTAGTGGTAGGATATGAATATGGGTAGTAGTAGAGATATAAGCTGTAGTAGTGGTAGGATATGAAGCGTGGAGAGTAGAGTATTTAGTGGTAGAGATATGAAGGTGTGTGTAGTGGTAGAAATATGAAAGGTGTGTGGTGTGGTAGAGAATGAAGCTGTGTAGTAGTTAGAAATATAAGGCTGTGTAGTGTGTAGATATGAAGTGGTGTAATATGAACTGGTAGTAGAAAGGAGATATAAAGGTAGTGATATGAAGCTGTAGTAGTGGTAGCTGGAAGCTGTGTAGTAGTGGTAGGGATATGAAGCTGTGTGGTAGTGGTAAGATATGGTAAGTGTGTAGTAGTGGTAGTTCATAAGCTGTGTGGTGTAGTAGAGATATGAAGCTGTGGTGGGTAGAGAGTAGCTGGGTAGTGTAGTAAGATAGCTGTGTGATACTGTGTGATAATGTAGAATATTAGTGTGGTAGAACCTATGGCTGTGTGGTAGTGGTAGAGATATGAACTGTGGTAGTGGTAGAATATAAGCTGTGTGGTAGTGTCGAGATATAAGCTGTGTGTAGTGGTAGAGATATAAAGCTGTGTGGTAGTGGTAAATGAAGCTGTGTGGTAGTAGTAGAGTATGAGCTGTGTGTAGTGGTAGAGATTGTGTGTGGTAGTGGTAGAGATATGAAGCTGTGTGGTAGTGGTAGAGATGAAGCTGTGTGGTAGTGGTAGAGCTATATGAAGCTGTTGTGGTAGTGGTGAATATGAAGCTGTGGTGTAGTGGTAGAATATGAAGCTGTGTGGTAGGGTAGAGATACGAAGCTGTGTGGTAGTGGTAAAAATATGAAGCTGTGTGGTAGTGGTAGAGATATGAAGCTGTGTAGTAGTGGTAGAGATATGAAGCTGTGTGGTAGTGGTAGAGATTGAAGCTCTGTGGTAGTGGTAGGATATGAAGTGTAGGTAGTGGTAACTATGAACTGTGGTGTGTAGAATATGAAGTGTGTGGTAGTGGTAGAGATATGAAGCTGTGTGTGTGGTAGAGATATGAAGCTGTGTGGTAGTGGTAGAGCTATGAAGCTGTGTAGAAGTAGTAGAATAAACTGATTTGGTAGAGATATGAAGCTGTGTAGTGTGGTAGTGCGGGTGGTAGATATGAAGCTGTGTGAGTAGTAGAGGATATGAAGCTGTGTGGTAGTGGTAGAAAATGAAGCTGTGTAGTAGTGGTAGAGATATGCTCAAGCTGTTGTTGGTAGAGATATGAAGCTGTGTAGTAGTGGTAGAGATATGAAGCTGTGTGGTAGTGGTAGTTATGAAGCTTGTGGTAGTGGTAGAGATATGTAAGCTGTGTGGTTGGTTGTGAAGCTGTGTAGGTAGTGGTGAGATGTAAAACTTGTGGTAGTAGTAGGTATGAAGCTGTGTAGTAGTGGTAAGATATGAAGCCGTTAGTAAATATGAAGCTGTGTAGTGTGGTAGAGATATGAAGCTGTGTTGTAGTGTATATAATGTAGTAGTAGTAATATGAAGCTGTGTAGGTATGTGAAGCTGTGTAGTAGTGGGGTTAGCTGGTGGTAGTGGTGAAATATGAAGCTGTGTGGTAGTGGTAGAGATATGTAACGTGTGGTAGTGGTAGAGATAAGAGCTGTGTGTAGTGGTAGAGTTATGGTGGGTAGTGGTAGGATATGAAGATGTGTGGTAGTGGTAGAGATTAAGCTGTGTGGTAGTGGTAGAGATATGAAGCTGTGTAGTAGTGGTAGAGATATGAACTGTGTGGTAGTGGTAAGATATGAAGCTGTGTGGTAGTGGTAGAGATATGAAGGTTGTGTGGTAGTGGTAGAGATATGAGGCTTTGTGTGGTAGTGGTAGAGATATGAAGCGTGGTAGTGGTAGTAGAATATGCTTGTGTAGTGGTGAGATATGAAGCTGTGTGGTAGTGTGTAGGATGGCTGTGTAGTAGTGGTAGAGATATGAAGCTGTGTGGTAGTTTTAGAGATATGAAGCTGTGTGGTAGTGGTAGAAATATGAAGCTGTGTGGTAGTGGTAGAGATAGAAGCTGTGTAGTAGTGGTAGAGATATGAAGCTGTGTGGTAGTGGTAGAGATATGAAGCTGTGTGGTAGTGGTAGAGATATGAAGCTGTGTAGTAGTGGTAAGATTCAAAGCTGTGTAGTAGTGGTAAAATGTAAAGCGTGTGGTGTGGTAGAGATATGAAGCTTGGTAGTAGTATGGATGTGTGTAGTGGAAGATATGAAGCTGTGTGGTAGTAGTAGAGATAGAAGCTGTGTGGTAGTAGTAGAGATATGAACTGTGTGGTAGTAGTAGAGATATGAAGCTGTGTGGTAGTGGTAAGATATGAAGCTGTGTGGTAGTGGTGAGATATGCTGTGGTGTGGTAATTAGGGGTGGTAGTGTAGAGATATGAAGCTTGTGGTAGTGGTAGAGATATGAAGCTGTGTGGTAGTGGTAGAGATATGAAGCTGTGTGGTAGTGGAGATGTGAAGCTGTGTAGTAGGGTAGGATGTCTGTGTGGTAGTAGTAGAGATATGAGCTGTGGTAGTGGTAGAATATAGCTGGTAGTGTGGTGAATATGAAGCTGTATGTAGTAGTAGTAGTAGAATATGAAGCTGTGTGCGTAGTTGGTAGAGATATGAAGCTGTGTAGTAGTGGTAAAATGAAGCTGTGTGGTAGTGGTAGAGATATAAGCTGTGTGGTAAGTGGTAGATATGAAGCTGTGTAGTAGTGGTAGAAACTATGAACTGTGTGGTAGTGGTAGAATATGAAGCTGTGTGGTAGTGGTAGAATGTGAGCTGTGGTGGTAGTGGTAGAGATATGAAGCTGTGTGGTAGTGGTAGAGATTGAAGATGTGTAGTAGTGGTAGAGATAAAAACTTGTAGTAGTGGTAAGAATATGAACTGGTGGTAGTGGTAGAGAATGAAGGTGGTAGTAGTAGAGATATGCTGTGTAGTAGTGGTAGAGATATGAAGCTGTGTGGTAGTGGTAGAGATATGAAGCTGTGTGGTAGTGGTAGGATATGAAGCTGTGTGGTAGTGGTAAATATGAAGCTGTGTAGTAGTGGTAGAGGGATGAAGAAGCTGTGTAGTAGTAGTAGAATATAAACTGTGTAGTAGTAGTAGAATATGAAGCTGTGTAGTAGTGGAGATATGAAGCGGTGGTAGGGTATATAACTGTGTAGTAGTAGTAGAGATATGAAGCTGTGTGGTAGTGGTAGAGATATGAAGCTGTGTGGTAGTGGTAAGATATAAAGCTGTGTAATAGTAGTAGAGATATGAAAGCTGTGTAGTGGTAGATATAAAGCTGTGTGGTAGTAGGTAGAGATATAAACTGTATGGTGTGGTAGAGATACGAACTGTGTGGTAGTGGTAGAGGTATGTAAGCTGTGTGGTAGTGGTAGAATGTGAAGCTGGGTGGTAGTGGTAGAGATATGAAGCTGTGTGGTAGTGGTAGAGATATGAAGGTGTGTAGTAGTGGTAAATATGAAGCTTTGTAGTAGTGGTAGAGATAGAAGCTGTGTGGTAGTGGTAGATATGAAGCGTGTGGTAGTGGTAGAGATATGAAGCTGTGTAGTAGTGGTAGAGATGTGAAGCTGTGTGGTAGTGGTAGAATATAAAGCTGTGTGGTAGTGGTAGAGCTATGAAGCTGTGTGGTAGTGGTAGAGACTATGAAGCTTGGTAGTGGTAGAGATATAAGCTGTGTGGTAGTGGTAGAATGTAAGCTGTGTGGTAGTGGTAGAGGTATGAACGTGTGGTAGTGTAGAGATATGAAGCTGTGTGGTAGTGGTAAGATATGAAGATGTGTGGTAGTGGTAGAGATCTGAAGCTGTGTGGTAGTAGTAGAGATATGAAGCTGTGTGGTAGTGAGTAGAGATATGAAGCTTGTGGTAGTGGTAGGATCGTGAAGCGTGTGGTAGTGGTAGAGATATGAAGCTGTGTGGTAGTAGTAGAGATTGAAGATGTGTGGTAGTGGTAGGATGTAGAAGCTGTGTGGTAGTGGTAGAGATATGAAGCTGTGTGGTAGTGGTAGATATGAAGCTGTGGTAGTGGTAGAGATTCAAAGCTTTGTAGTGGTGAGATATGGCTGTGGGTAGTGTAAGATATGAAGGTGTGTGTGGTAGTGGTAGAGATATGAAGCTGTGTGGTAGTGGTAGAGATATGAAGCTGTGTGGTAGTGGTAGAGCATGAAAGCTGTGTGGTAGTAGTAGAGATATGAAGCTGTGTAGTGGTGGTGTTGAAGCTGGGTGGTAGTGGTGAGATATGAAGCTGTGTGGTAGTGGTAGATATGAAGCTGTGTAGTGGTGAGATACGAAGCTGTGTGGTAGTGGTAGAGATATGAAGCTGTGTAGTAGTGGTAGAGATATGAAGCGTGTGGTAGTGGTAGAGATCGAAGCTGTGTGGTAGTGGTAGAATGAGGTGTGTGGAGGTAATAAGCTGGTGGTGTCGTGTAGTGGTAGGGATATAAGCTGTGTAGTAGTGGTTGAGATATGAGCTATGTGGTAGTGGTAGAGATATGAAGCTGTGTTGTAGTGGTAAAGATTTGAAGCTGTGTAGTAGTGGTAGAGATATGAAGCTGTGTAGTAGTGGTAGAGATATGAAGCTGTTGGTATGTAGAATATGAGGTGTGTGTGATAGGAATATGAAGCTGTGTTGTAGTGGTAGAGATACGAAGCTGTGTGGTGAGTGGTAGAGATTGAAGCTGTGTAGTAGTGGTAGAGTATGAGTGTGTAGTAGTGGTAGAGATGTGAAGCTGTGTGGTAGTGGTAGAGATGAAGCTGTGTAGTAGTGGTAGAATATGAGCTATGTTGTAGTAGTAGATATAAAGGTGTGTAGTGTAGATGAGAAGCTGTGTATAGTGGTAGAGATATGAAGCTGTGTGGTAGTAGTAGAATATGAAGATGTGTGGTAGTGGTAGAATTACGAAGCTGTGTGGTAGTGGTAGAGATATGAAGCTGGTAGTAGTGGTAAGATATGAAGCTGTGTGGTAGTGGTAGAGATATGAAGTGTGTGGTAGTGGTAGATATGAAGCTGTGTGGTAGTGGTGAGATATGAGCTGTGTAGGGTAGTAGAGATATGAAGCTGTGTGAGTGGTAGAGATATGAAGCTGTGTGGTAGTGGTAGAGATATGAAGCTGTGTGGTAGTGGTGAGATATGAAGCTGTGTGGTAGTGGTAGAGATATGAAGCTGTGTGGTAGTGGTAGAGATATGGCTGTGTGGTAGTGGTAGAGATATGAAGCTGTATGTGGTAGTGTGTAGAGATATGAAGCTGTGTGGTAGTGGTAGAGATTTATGAAGCTATGTGGTAGTGGTAGAGATATGAAGCTGTGTGGTAGTGGTAGAGATATGAAGCTGTGTGGTAGGGTAGAGATATGAAGCTGTGTAGTGTAGTAGAGATATGAAGCTGTGTGGTAGTGGTAGAGATGAGAAGCTGTGTAGTAGTAGTAAGATATGAAGCGTGTAGTAGTGGTAAAGATTAATGTGTAGTAGTGGTAGAGATAAAGCTGTGTGGTAGTGGTAGAGATATGAAGCTGTGTGGTAGTGGTAGAGATATGAAGCTGTGTGGTAGTGGTAGAGATATGAAACTGTGTGGTAGTGGTAGAGAATGAAGCTGTGTGGTAGTGGTAGAGATATGAAGCTGTGTGGTAGGTGGTAGAGATATGAAGCTGTGTGGTAGTGGCAGAGATACGAAGCTCTGTGGTAGTGGTAGAGATATGAAGGTGTGTGGTAGTGATAGAGAAATGAAGCTGTGTGGTAGTGGTAGAGATACGAAGCTGTGTGGTAGTGGTAGAGATATGAAGCTGTATGGTAGTGGTTGAGATATGAAGCTGTATGTGGTAGTGGTAGAGATATGAAGCTGTATGGTAGTGGTAGAGATATGAAGCTGTGTGGTAGTGGTAGAGATATGAAGCTGTGTGGTAGTTGTAGAGATATGAAGCTGTGTGGTAGTGGTAGAGATATGAAGCTGTGTGGTAGTGGTAGAGATATGAAGCTGTGTGGTAGTGGTAGAGATATCAAGCTGGTAGTGGTAGAGATATGAAGCTGTGTGGTAGTGGTAGAGATATGAAGCTGTGTGGTAGTGGTAGAGATACCAAAGCTGTGTAGTAGTGGTAGAGATATGAGTGTGTAGTAGTAGTAGAGATATGAAGCTGTATGGTAGTGGTGGAGATATGAAGCTGTGTGGTAGTGGTAGAGATATGAAGCTGTGTGGTAGTGGCAGAGATATGAAGCTGTGTGGTAGTGGTAGAGATATGAAGCTGTGTGGTAGTGGTAGAGATATGAAGCTGTGTGGTAGTGGTAGAGATATGAAGCTGTGTGGTAGTGGTAGAGATTATGAAGCTGTGTGTAGTGGTAGAGATATGACTGTATGGTAGTGGTAGAGACTAAGCTGTGTGGTAGTGGTAGAGAATGAAGCTGTGTATAGTGTAGATATGAAGCTGTGTGGTAGTGGTAGAATATAAGGCTGTGTGGTAGTGGTAGGAGATATGAAGTGTGGTAGTGGTAGAGATATGAAGCTGTGTAGTAGTGGTAGAGATATGTAAGCTGTGTGGTAGTGGTAGAGATATGAAGCTGTGGTAGTGGTAGAGATATGAAGCTGTGTGGTAGTGGTAGAGATCATGAAGCTGTGTGGTAGTGGTAGAGATATGAAGCTGTGTGTAGTAGTTAGAGATGAAGCTGTGTGGTAGTGGTAGAGATATGAAGCTGTGTGGTAGTGGTAGAGATATGAAGATGTGTAGTAGTGGTAGAGATTCAAGCTGTGTGGTAGTGGTAGAGCTATGAGCTGTGTGGTAGTGGTAGAGATATGAAGCTGTGTGGTAGTGTAGAGATATGAAGCTGTGTGGTAGTGGTAGATGGAAGCTGTGTGGTAGTGGTAGAGCTATGAAGCTGTGTGGAATTGGTAGAGATATGAAGCTGTGTGGTAGTGGTAGTGTAGAGATATGAAGCAGTGTGTAGTGGTGTGAGATATGAAGCTGTGTGGTAGTGGTAGAGATATGAGCTCTACTGGTAGTGGTAGAGATATGAAGCTGTGTGGTAGTATAGTATAAGCTATGAAGCTGTGTGGTAGTGGTAGTAGATATGAAGCTTTGTGGTAGTGATAGAGATATGAAGCTGTGTGGTAGTGGTAGAGATATGAAGGTGTGTAAGTGATAGAGAAATGAAGCTGTGTGGTAGTGGTAGAGATACGCTGTGTGGTAGTGGTAGAGATATCGAAGCTGTATGGTAGTGGTTGAGATATGAAGCTGTGTGGTAGTGGTAGAGATATGAAGCTGTGTAGTAGTGGTAAAGATTTGAAGTTGTGTGTAGTGGTAGAGATATGAAGCTGGGTGGTAGTGGTAGAGATACGAAGCTCTGTGGTAGTTGTAGAGATATGAAGGTGTGTGGTAGTGATAGAGAAATGAAGCTGTGTGGTAGTGGTAGAGATACAAGCTGTGTGGTAGTGGTAGAGATATGAAGCTGTGTGGTAGTGGTTGAGATATGAAGCTGTGTAGTAGTGGTAGAGATGAAGCTGTGTTGTAGTGGTAAAGAGATATGAAGCTGTATGGTAGTGGTAGAGATATGAAGCTGTGTGGTAGTGGTAGAGCTATGAAGCTGTGTGGTAGTGGTAGAGATATGAAGCTGTGTGGTAGTGGTAGAGATATGAAGCTGTGTGGTAGTGGTGGAGATATGAAGCTGTGTGGTAGTGGTAGAGCTATAAAGCTGTGTGGAATTGGTAGAGATATGAAGCTGTGTGGTAGTGGTAGAGATATGAGCTGTGTGGTGTGGTAGTGGTAGAGATATGAAGCTGTGTGGTAGTGGTAGAGATATGAAGCTGTGTGGTAGTGGTAGAGATATGAAGATGTGTAGTATGTGGTAGAGATTCAAAGCTATGTGGTAGTGGTAGAGCTATGAAGCTGTGTGGTAGTGTAGAGATATGAAGCTGTGTGGTAGTGGTAGAGATATGAAGCTGTGTGGTAGTGGTGGAGATATGAAGCTGTGTGGTAGTGGTAGAGCTATAAAGCTGTGTGAATTAGTAGAATGAAGCTGTGTGGTAGTGGTAGTGGTAGAGATATGAAGCTGTGTGGTAGTGGTAGTAGAGATATGAAGCAGTGTGGTAGTGGTAGAGATACGAAGCTCTTTGGTAGTGGTAGAAATATGAAGCTGTGTGGTAGTGATAGAGTTATGAAGCTGTGTGGTAGTGGTAGTGATATGAAGCTGTGTGGTAATGGTAGAGATATGAAGCTGTGTGGTAGTGGTAGAGATATGAAGGTGTGTGAAAGTGATAGAGAAATGAAGCTGTGTGGTAGTGGTAGGATACAAGCGTGTGTGGTAGTGGTAGAGATATGAAGCGTATGGTAGTGGTTGAGATATGAAGCTGTGTGGTAGTGGTAGAGATATGAAGCTGTGTTGTAGTGGTAAAGATTTGAAGCTGTATGGTAGTGGTAGAGATATGAAGCTGGGTGGTAGTGGTAGAGATACGAAGCTCTGTGGTAGTTGTAGAGATATGAAGGTGTGTGGTAGTGATAGAGAAATGAAGCTGTGTGGTAGTGGTAGAGATACTAAGCTGTGTGGTAGTGGTAGAGATATGAAGCTGTATGGTAGTGGTTGAGATATGAAGCTGTGTGGTAGTGGTAGAGATATGAAGCTGTGTTGTAGTGGTAAAGAGATGAAGCTGTATGGTAGTGGTAGAGATATGAAGCTGTGTGGTAGTGGTAGAGCTATGAAGCTGTGTGGTAGTGGTAGAGATATGAAGCTGTGTGGTAGTGGTAGAGATATGAAGCTGTGTGGTAGTGGTAGAGATATGAAGCTGTGTGGTAGAGGTAGAGATATGAAGCTGTGTGGTAATGGTAGAGATATGAAGATGTGTAGTAGTGGTAGAGATTCAAAGCTGTGTGGTAGTGGTAGAGCTATGAAGCTGTGTGGTAGTGGTAGAGATATGAAGCTGTGTGGTAGTGGTAGAGATATGAAGCTGTGTGGTAGTGGTGGAGATATGAAGCTGTGTGGTAGTGGTAGAGCTATAAAGCTGTGTGGAATTGGTAGAGATATGAAGCTGTGTGGTAGTGGTAGTGGTAGAGATATGAAGCTGTGTGGTAGTGGTAGTGGTAGAGATATGAAGCTGTGTGGTAGTGGTAGAGATACGAAGCTCTTTGGTAGTGGTAGAAATATGAAGCTGTGTGGTAGTGATAGAGTTATGAAGCTGTGTGGTAGTGGTAGTGATATGAAGCTGTGTGGTAGTGGTAGAGATATGAAGCTGTGTGGTAGTGGTAGAGATATGAAGCTGGGTGGTAGTGGTAGAGATACGAAGCTCTGTGGTAGTGGTAGAGATATGAAGGTGTGTGGTAGTGATAGAGAAATGAAGCTGTGTGGTAGTGGTAGAGATACTAAGCTGTGTGGTAGTGGTAGAGATATGAAGCTGTATGGTAGTGGTTGAGATATGAAGCTGTGTGGTAGTGGTAGAGATATGAAGCTGTGTTGTAGTGGTAAAGATATGAAGCTGTATGGTAGTGGTAGAGATATGAAGCTGTGTGGTAGTGGTAGAGATATGAAGCTGTGTGGTAGTGGTAGAGCTATGAAGCTGTGTGGTAGTGGTAGAGATATGAAGCTGTGTGGTAGTGGTAGAGATATGAAGCTGTGTGGTAGTGGTAGAGCTATGAAGCTGTGTGGAATTGGTAGAGATATGAAGCTGTGTGGTAGTGGTAGTGGTAGAGATATGAAGCTGTGTGGTAGTGGTAGTGGTAGAGATATGAAGCTGTGTGGTAGTGGTAGAGATACGAAGCTCTGTGGTAGTGGTAGAGATATGAAGCTGTGTGGTAGTGATAGAGTTATGAAGCTGTGTGGTAGTGGTAGTGATATGAAGCTGTGTGGTAGTGATAGAGATATGAAGCTGTGTGGTAGTGGTAGAGATATGAAGGTGTGTGAAAGTGATAGAGAAATGAAGCTGTGTGGTAGTGGTAGAGATACTAAGCTGTGTGGTAGTGGTAGAGATATGAAGCTGTATGGTAGTGGTTGAGATATGAAGCTGTGTGGTAGTGGTAGAGATATGAAGCTGTGTTGTAGTGGTAAAGATTTGAAGTTGTATGGTAGTGGTAGAGATATGAAGCTGGGTGGTAGTGGTAGAGATACGAAGCTCTGTGGTAGTTGTAGAGATATGAAGGTGTGTGGTAGTGATAGAGAAATGAAGCTGTGTGGTAGTGGTAGAGATACTAAGCTGTGTGGTAGTGGTAGAGATATTAAGCTGTATGGTAGTGGTTGAGATATGAAGCTGTGTGGTAGTGGTAGAGATATGAAGCTGTGTTGTAGTTGTAAAGAGATGAAGCTGTATGGTAGTGGTAGAGATATGAAGCTGTGTGGTAGTGGTAGAGCTATGAAGCTGTGTGGTAGTGGTAGAGATATGAAGCTGTGTGGTAGTGGTAGAGATATGAAGCTGTGTGGTAGTGGGAGATATGAAGCTGTGTGGTAGTGGTAGAGCTATAAAGCTGTGTGGAATTGGTAGAGATATGAAGCTGTGTGGTAGTGGTAGTGGTAGAGATATGAAGCTGTGTGGTAGTGGTAGTGGTAGAGATATGAAGCTGTGTGGTAGTGGTAGAGATATGAAGCTGTGTGGTAGTGGTAGAGATATGAAGATGTGTAGTAGTGGTAGAGATTCAAAGCTGTGTGGTAGTGGTAGAGCTATGAAGCTGTGTGGTAGTGGTAGAGATATGAAGCTGTGTGGTAGTGGTAGAGATATGAAGCTGTGTGGTAGTGGTGGAGATATGAAGCTGTGTGGTAGTGGTAGAGCTATAAAGCTGTGTGGAATTGGTAGAGATATGAAGCTGTGTGGTAGTGGTAGTGGTAGAGATATGAAGCTGTGTGGTAGTGGTAGTGGTAGAGATATGAAGCTGTGTGGTAGTGGTAGAGATACTAAGCTGTGTGGTAGTGGTAGAGATATGAAGCTGTATGGTAGTGGTTGAGATATGAAGCTGTGTGGTAGTGGTAGAGATATGAAGCTGTGTTGTAGTGGTAAAGAGATGAAGCTGTATGGTAGTGGTAGAGATATGAAGCTGTGTGGTAGTGGTAGAGCTATGAAGCTGTGTGGTAGTGGTAGAGATATGAAGCTGTGTGGTAGTGGTAGAGATATGAAGCTGTGTGGTAGTGGTAGAGATATAAAGCTGTGTGGTAGAGGTAGAGATATGAAACTGTGTGGTAATGGTAGAGATATGAAGATGTGTAGTAGTGGTAGAGATTCAAAGCTGTGTGGTAGTGGTAGAGCTATGAAGCTGTGTGGTAGTGGTAGAGATATGAAGCTGTGTGGTAGTGGTAGAGATATGAAGCTGTGTGGTAGTGGTGGAGATATGAAGCTGTGTGGTAGTGGTAGAGCTATAAAGCTGTGTGGAATTGGTAGAGATATGAAGCTGTGGTATGTAGTGGTAGAGATATGAGGCTGTGGTGAGTGGTAGTGGTAGAGATATGAAGCTGTGTGGTAGTGGTAGAGATACGAAGCTCTTTGGTAGTGGTAGAAATATGAAGCTGTGTGGTAGTGATAGAGTTATGAAGCTGTGTGGTAGTGGTAGTGATATGAAGCTGTGTGGTAGTGGTAGAGATATGAAGCTGTGTGGTAGTGGTAGAGATATGAAGCTGTGTGGTAGTGGTAGAGATATGAAGCTGTGTGGTAGTGGTAGAGATATGAAGGTGTGTGGTAGTGATAGAGAAATGAAGCTGTGTGGTAGTGGTAGAGATACTAAGCTGTGTGGTAGTGGTAGAGATATGAAGCTGTATGGTAGTGGTTGAGATATGAAGCTGTGTGGTATTGGTAGAGATATGAAGCTGTGTTGTAGTGGTAAAGATATGAAGCTGTATGGTAGTGGTAGAGATATGAAGCTGTGTGGTAGTGGTAGAGATATGAAGCTGTGTGGTAGTGGTAGAGCTATGAAGCTGTGTGGTAGTGGTAGAGATATGAAGCTGTGTGGTAGTGGTAGAGATATGAAGCTGTGTGGTAGTGGTAGAGATGAGAAGCTGTGTGGTAGTGGTAGAGATATGAAGCTGTGTGGTAGTGGTAGAGATATGAAGATGTGTAGTAGTGGTAGAGATTCAAAGCTGTGTGGTAGTGGTAGAGCTATGAAGCTGTGTGGTAGTGGTAGAGATATGAAGCTGTGTGGTAGTGGTAGAGATATGAAGCTGTGTGGTAGTGGTAGAGATATGAAGCTGTGTGGTAGTGGTAGAGCTATGAAGGTGTGTGGTAGTGGTAGAGATATGAAGCTGTGTGGTAGTGGTAGTGGTAGAGATATGAAGCTGTGTGGTAGTGGTAGAAATACGAAGCTCTGTGGTAGTGGTAGAAATATGAAGCTGTGTGGTAGTGATAGAGATATGAAGCTGTGTGGTAGTGGTAGTGATATGAAGCTGTGTGGTAGTGGTAGAGATATGAAGCTGTGTGGTAGTGGTAGAGATATGAAGCTGTGTGGTAGTGGTAGTGGTAGAGATATGAAGCTGTGTGGTAGTGGTAGAGATATGAAGCTGTGTGGTAGTGGTAGAGATATGAAGCTGTGTGGTAGTGGCAGAGCTATGAAGCTGTGTGGTAGTGGTAGAGATATGAAGCTGTGTGGTAGTGGTAGAGCCATGAAGCTGTGTAGTAGTGGTAGAGATATGAAGCTGTGTGGTAGTGGTAGAGATATGAAGCTGTGTGGTAGTGGTAGAGATGAGAAGCTGTGTGGTAGGGGTAGAGATATGAAGCTGTGTGGTAGTGGTAGAGATATGAAGATGTGTGGTAGTGGTAGAGATACGAAGCTGTGTGGTAGTGGTAGAAATATGAAGCTGTTTGGTGGTGGTAGAGATATGAAGCTGTGTGTTAGTGGTAGAGATATGAAGCTGTATGGTAGTGGTAGAGGTAGAGATATGAAGCTGTGTGGTAGTGGTAGAGATATGAAGCTGTGTGGTAGTGGTAGAGATATGAAGCTGTGTGGTAGTGATAGAGATATGAAGCTGTGTGTTAGTGGTAGAGATATGAAGCTGTATGGTAGTGGTAGTGGTAGAGATATGAAGCTGTGTGGTAGTGGTAAAATATATGTAGCTGTGTGGTAGTGGTAGAGCTATGAAGCTGTGTGGTAGTGGTAGAGATATGAAGCTGGGTGTAGTAGTGGTAGAGATATGAAGCTGTGTGGTAGTGGTAGAGCTATGAAGCTGTGTGGTATGGTAGAGATATGAAGCTGTGTGGTAGTGGTAGAGATATGAAGCTGTGTGGTAGTGGTAGAGATGAGAAGCTGTGTGGTAGTTGTAGAGATATGAAGCTGTGTGGTAGTGGTAGAGATATGAAGATGTCTAGTAGTGGTAGAGATACAAAGCTGTGTGGTAGTGGTAGAGCTATGAAGCTGTGTGGTAGTGGTAGAGATATGAAGCTGTGTTGTAGTGGTAGAGATATGAAGCTGTGTGGTAGTGGTAGAGATATGAAGCTGTGTGGTAGTGGTAGAGATATGAAGCTGGGTGGTAGTGGTAGAGATACGAAGCTCTGTGGTTGTGGTAGAGATATGAAGGTGTGTGGTAGTGATAGAGAAATGAAGCTGTGTGGTAGTGGTAGAGATACGGCTGTGTGGTAGTGGTAGAGATATGAAGCTGTATGGTAGTGGTTGAGATATGAAGCTGTGTGTGGTAGTGGTAGAGATATGAAGCTGTATGGTAGTGGTAGAGATATGAAGCTGTGTGGTAGTGGTAGAGATATGAAGCTGTGTGGTAGTGGTAGAGATATGAAGCTGTGTGGTAGTGGTAGAGATATGAAGCTGTGTGGTAGTGGTAGAGCTATGAAGCTGTGTGGTAGTGGTAGAGATGAGAAGCTGTGTGGTAGTGGTAGAGATATGAAGCTGTGTGGTAGTGGTAGAGATATGAAGATGTGTGGTAGTGGTAGAGATACGAAGCTGTGTGGTAGTGGTAGAGATATGAAGCTGTGTGGTGGTGGTAGAGATACGAAGCTCTTTGGTAGTGGTAGAGATATGAAGCTGTATGGTAGTGGTAGTGGTAGAGATATGAAGCTGTGTGGTAGTTGTAGAGATATGAAGCTGTGTGGTAGTGGTAGAGATATGAAGCTATGTGGTAGTGATAGAGATATGAAGCTGTGTGTTAGTGGTAGAGATATGAAGCTGTATGGTAGTGGTAGTGGTAGAGATATGAACCTGTGTGGTAGAGATATGTAGCTCTGTGGTAGTGGTAGAGATATGATGCGTTGTGGTAGTGGTAGTGGTAGAGATATTAAGCTGTGTGGTAGTGGTAGAGATATGAAGCTGTGTGGTAGTGGTAGAGATATGAAGCTGTGTGGTAGTGGTAGAGCCATGAAGCTGTGTGGTAGTGGTAGAGATATGAAGCTGTGTGGAAGAGGTAGAGCTATGAAGCTGTGTGGTAGTGGTAGAGATATGAAGCTGTGTGGTAGTGGTAGAGATATAAAGCTGTGTGGTAGTGGTAGAGATGAGAAGCTATGTGGTAGTGGTAGAGATATGAAGCTGTGTGGTAGTGGTAGAGATATGAAGATATGTGGTAGTGGTAGAGATACGAAGCTGTGTGGTAGTGGTAGAGATATGAAGCTGTGTGGTAGTGGTAGAGATACGAAGCTGTGTGGTAGTGGTAGAGACATGAAGCTGTGTGGTAGTGGTAGAGATATGAAGCTGTGTGGTAGTGATAGAGATATGAAGCTGTATGTTAGTGGTAGAGATATGAAGCTGTATGGTAGTGGTAGTGGTAGAGATATGAAGCTGTGTGGTAGTGGTAGAGATATGTAGCTGTGTGCTAGTGGTAGAGATATGAAGCTGTGGTAGTGTTAGAGATATGAAGCTGTGTGGTAGTGGTAGAGATATGAAGTTCTGTGGTAGTGGTAGAGATATGAAGCTGTGTGGTAGTGGTAGAGCTATGAAGCTGTGTGGTAGTGGTAGATATAGAGATATGAAGCTGTGTGGTAGAGATATGAAGCTGTTTGGTAGTGGTAGAGATATGAAGCTGTGTGGTGGTGGTAGAGATATGAAGCTTTGTGGTAGAGATATGAAGATGTGTGGTAGTGGTAGAGATATGAAGCTGTGTGGTAGTGGTAGAGCTATGAAGGTGTGTGGTAGTGGTAGAGATATGAAGCTGTGTGGTAGTGGTAGTGGTAGAGATATGAAGCTGTGTGGTAGTGGTAGAAATACGAAGCTCTGTGGTAGTGGTAGAAATATGAAGCTGTGTGGTAGTGATAGAGATATGAAGCTGTGTGGTAGTGGTAGTGATATGAAGCTGTGTGGTAGTGGTAGAGATATGAAGCTGTGTGGTAGTGGTAGAGATATGAAGCTGTGTGGTAGTGGTAGTGGTAGAGATATGAAGCTGTGTGGTAGTGGTAGAGATATGAAGCTGTGTGGTAGTGGTAGAGATATGAAGCTGTGTGGTAGTGGTAGAGATACGAAGCTGTGTGGTAGTGGTAGAGACATGAAGCTGTGTGGTAGTGGTAGAGATATGAAGCTGTGTGGTAGTGATAGAGATATGAAGCTGTATGTTAGTGGTAGAGATATGAAGCTGTATGGTAGTGGTAGTGGTAGAGATATGAAGCTGTGTGGTAGTGGTAGAGATATGTAGCTGTGTGCTAGTGGTAGAGATATGAAGCGTTGTGGTAGTGTTAGAGATATGAAGCTGTGTGGTAGTGGTAGAGATATGAAGTTCTGTGGTAGTGGTAGAGATATGAAGCTGTGTGGTAGTGGTAGAGCTATGAAGCTGTGTGGTAGTGGTAGATATAGAGATATGAAGCTGTGTGGTAGAGATATGAAGCTGTTTGGTAGTGGTAGAGATATGAAGCTGTGTGGTGGTGGTAGAGATATGAAGCTTTGTGGTAGAGATATGAAGATGTGTGGTAGTGGTAGAGATATGAAGCTGTGTGGTAGTGGTAGAGCTATGAAGGTGTGTGGTAGTGGTAGAGATATGAAGCTGTGTGGTAGTGGTAGTGGTAGAGATATGAAGCTGTGTGGTAGTGGTAGAAATACGAAGCTCTGTGGTAGTGGTAGAAATATGAAGCTGTGTGGTAGTGATAGAGATATGAAGCTGTGTGGTAGTGGTAGTGATATGAAGCTGTGTGGTAGTGGTAGAGATATGAAGCTGTGTGGTAGTGGTAGAGATATGAAGCTGTGTGGTAGTGGTAGTGGTAGAGATATGAAGCTGTGTGGTAGTGGTAGAGATATGAAGCTGTGTGGTAGTGGTAGAGATATGAAGCTGTGTGGTAGTGGTAGAGCTATGAAGCTGTGTGGTAGTGGTAGAGATATGAAGCTGTGTGGTAGTGGTAGAGCTATGAAGCTGTGTGGTAGTGGTAGAGATATGAAGCTGTGTGGTAGTGGTAGAGATATGAAGCTGTGTGGTAGTGGTAGAGATGAGAAGCTGTGTGGTAGGGGTAGAGATATGAAGCTGTGTGGTAGTGGTAGAGATATGAAGATGTGTGGTAGTGGTAGAGATACGAAGCTGTGTGGTAGTGGTAGAAATATGAAGCTGTTTGGTGGTGGTAGAGATATGAAGCTGTGTGTTAGTGGTAGAGATATGAAGCTGTATGGTAGTGGTAGAGGTAGAGATATGAAGCTGTGTGGTAGTGGTAGAGATATGAAGCTGTGTGGTAGTGGTAGAGATATGAAGCTGTGTGGTAGTGATAGAGATATGAAGCTGTGTGTTAGTGGTAGAGATATGAAGCTGTATGGTAGTGGTAGTGGTAGAGATATGAAGCTGTGTGGTAGTGGTAAATATATGTAGCTGTGTGGTAGTGGTAGAGCTATGAAGCTGTGTGGTAGTGGTAGAGATATGAAGCTGGGTGGTAGTGGTAGAGATATGAAGCTGTGTGGTAGTGGTAGAGCTATGAAGCTGTGTGGTATTGGTAGAGATATGAAGCTGTGTGGTAGTGGTAGAGATATGAAGCTGTGTGGTAGTGGTAGAGATGAGAAGCTGTGTGGTAGTTGTAGAGATATGAAGCTGTGTGGTAGTGGTAGAGATATGAAGATGTCTAGTAGTGGTAGAGATACAAAGCTGTGTGGTAGTGGTAGAGCTATGAAGCTGTGTGGTAGTGGTAGAGATATGAAGCTGTGTTGTAGTGGTAGAGATATGAAGCTGTGTGGTAGTGGTAGAGATATGAAGCTGTGTGGTAGTGGTAGAGATATGAAGCTGGGTGGTAGTGGTAGAGATACGAAGCTCTGTGGTTGTGGTAGAGATATGAAGGTGTGTGGTAGTGATAGAGAAATGAAGCTGTGTGGTAGTGGTAGAGATACGAAGCTGTGTGGTAGTGGTAGAGATATGAAGCTGTATGGTAGTGGTTGAGATATGAAGCTGTGTGTGGTAGTGGTAGAGATTTGAAGCTGTATGGTAGTGGTAGAGATATGAAGCTGTGTGGTAGTGGTAGAGATATGAAGCTGTGTGGTAGTGGTAGAGATATGAAGCTGTGTGGTAGTGGTAGAGATATGAAGCTGTGTGGTAGTGGTAGAGCTATGAAGCTGTGTGGTAGTGGTAGAGATGAGAAGCTGTGTGGTAGTGGTAAAGATATGAAGCTGTGTGGTAGTGGTAGAGATATGAAGATGTGTGGTAGTGGTAGAGATACGAAGCTGTGTGGTAGTGGTAGAGATATGAAGCTGTGTGGTGGTGGTAGAGATACGAAGCTCTTTGGTAGTGGTAGAGATATGAAGCTGTATGGTAGTGGTAGTGGTAGAGATATGAAGCTGTGTGGTAGTTGTAGAGATATGAAGCTGTGTGGTAGTGGTAGAGATATGAAGCTATGTGGTAGTGATAGAGATATGAAGCTGTGTGTTAGTGGTAGAGATATGAAGCTGTATGGTAGTGGTAGTGGTAGAGATATGAACCTGTGTGGTAGAGATATGTAGCTCTGTGGTAGTGGTAGAGATATGATGCGTTGTGGTAGTGGTAGTGGTAGAGATATTAAGCTGTGTGGTAGTGGTAGAGATATGAAGCTGTGTGGTAGTGGTAGAGATATGAAGCTGTGTGGTAGTGGTAGAGCTATGAAGCTGTGTGGTAGTGGTAGAGATATGAAGCTGTGTGGAAGAGGTAGAGCTATGAAGCTGTGTGGTAGTGGTAGAGATATGAAGCTGTGTGGTAGTGGTAGAGATATAAAGCTGTGTGGTAGTGGTAGAGATGAGAAGCTATGTGGTAGTGGTAGAGATATGAAGCTGTGTGGTAGTGGTAGAGATATGAAGATATGTGGTAGTGGTAGAGATACGAGCTGTGTGGTAGTGGTAGAGATATGAAGCTGTGTGGTAGTGGTAGAGATACGAGGCTGTGTGGTAGTGGTAGAGACATGAAGCTGTGTGTGGTAGTGGTAGAGATATGAAGCTGTGTGGTAGTGATAGAGATATGAAGCTGTATGTTAGTGGTAGAGATATGAAGCTGTATGGTAGTGGTAGTGGTAGAGATATGAAGCTGTGTGGTAGTGGTAGAGATATGTAGCTGTGTGCTAGTGGTAGAGATATGAAGCGTTGTGGTAGTGTTAGAGATATGAAGCTGTGTGGTAGTGGTAGAGATATGAAGTTCTGTGGTAGTGGTAGAGATATGAAGCTGTGTGGTAGTGGTAGAGCTATGAAGCTGTGTGGTAGTGGTAGATATAGAGATATGAAGCTGTGTGGTAGAGATATGAAGCTGTTTGGTAGTGGTAGAGATATGAAGCTGTGTGGTGGTGGTAGAGATATGAAGCTTTGTGGTAGAGATATGAAGATGTGTGGTAGTGGTGGAGATACATTTTCAGTTTTACAGGTAATTTCCTGCAATTCTACACATTCTGCCATAACTTAATCGCACCCAGCTGTAAGCAGGGAGAAGCCATAGAAATTGATTCTACTAGGGCCTCCCGAGGGGCGCAGCAGTTTAAGGCACTGCATCGCAGTGTTACTACCATAGGACAGCGCACAATTGGCCCAGCGTCGTCCGGGTTAGGGGAGGGTTTGGCCCGGGGGGGCTTTACTTTGCTCATCGCACCCTAGCGACTCCTTGTGGCGGGCCGGGCGCCTGTGGGCTGACCCCGGTAGCCAGTTGAACGGTGTTTCCTCCGACACGTTGGTGCAGCTGGCTTCCGGGTTAAGCGGGTGGGTGTTAAGGAGCGAGGTTTGGTGGGTCGTGTTTCGGAGGACGCATGACTCCGCCTTCACCTCTCCCGAGCCCGTTGGGGAGTTGCAGCAACGAGACAAGATCAAAATTGAGGAGTAAAAGGGGGAAAAAACAAAAAACAAAATAAATATAATCTACTGTATCAATCAAGTAATTATATTTCTTTGGTGGAAGTGTCCATGTCCTTCATAACCTATCCAAGGGAGTGGAGGTTGTCTTCAGTCACTTCTGATTACAGACACTTCAAATCAAATATTATTGGTCACATACACATATTTAGCAGATGTTACATTTTTACATTTTACATTTTAGTCATTTAGCAGACGCTCTTATCCAGAGCGACTTACAGTTAATGATGTCACGATCGTCGGGAACAGAGGAGGACCAAGGCGCAGCGTTGCAGGCAAACATACTCTTTATTTAGCGATATTACGACAAAATAAACAAACGATAACTTGACAGTTCACGGTCTAACACAAACCAACTAGAAACAAGATCCCACAACTAATGTGGGAAAACAGCCTCTATAAGTATGGCTCCCAATCAGAGACAACCAGCCACAGCTGACACTCGTTGCCTCTGATTGGGAACCACTCTGGCCAGCACAGAAATACAATACATAGATCTACACACCCTGGCTCAACATAACAGTGTACCCAGAGCCAGGGCGTGACAGTACCCCCCCCTAAAGGCGCGGACTCCGACCGCGTCAACCAAATACCACAGGGGGAGGGACCGGGTGGGCACTCCGCCTAGGCGGCGGATCCGGCCCGGGCCTGATCCCCGCTCACTCTCCAACCCCCAAAGTACCCCTGGTCCGGTCTGACCCCGCTGGCCGGAGCTGGACTGCACACTGGTGGAGCGGAATGCTCTAGCTCGGCGTGAAGCATCTGATCGGTGCCGGACCAGGCACCCGGTGGAACAGGCACGGGAGCGTGCCGGACTGACGACGCACACCACTGGCTTAGTGTGGGGAACAGGCACGGGGCCGTGCCGGACTGACGCACGCACACCACTGGCTTGGTGTGGGGAGCAGGAGCGGCCGGACGGGCTGGCGACGCGCACCATTGGCTTGGTGTGGGGAGCAGGAGCGGGCCGGGCTGGCGACGCGCACCATTGGCTTGGTGCGGGGAGCAGGAAAGGACCGGGCTGGCGACGCGCACCATTGGCCTGGTGCGGAGAGCAGGAACAGGACGGGCCGGGCTGGCGACGCGCACCATTGGCCTGGTGCAGGAACAGGACGGGCCGGGCTGGCGACGCGCACCATTGGCCTGGTGCGGGGAGCAGAAACAGGCCGGGCCGGGCTGGCGACGCGCACCATAGGCTTGGTGCGGGGAGCAGGAACAGGCCGGGCCGGGCTGGCAACGCGCACCATAGGCTCGGTGCGGGGAGCAGGAACAGGCCGGGCCGGGCTGACGACACGCACCACAGACTTGATGCGAGGAACAGGGACAGGCCGGACCGTACTGGGGACACACACCACTGGCCCTATGCAGGGATCAGGAACGGGCCGGACCGGACTGGTAACACACCCCAGTACCTCTCGCCGTGCCTCCACACTTTCCTTCCCCTTTAACACCAGTGGCCCCCGTAACCTGGCGGCCTCCTCTGCCAACCCGCTGGACCGCTCTATCGCGGCCTCCTGCTGCCCCGACGTCCACGTCGTGAGCCCCCCCCTAAAAAATTTCTGGGTGTCTCTCCTCCTCGTGGACCAGGCCTCCCTAGTTCTCGCCAGACTCTCACCCCACTGCTCCAAAGTCCAACCACTCTGCTCTTCACTTGGCTTGGCCCAGTCGAGACTCTTAATCCATTGCTCCATAGACCAGCCTCTCTGCTCTTCACTTGGCTGGGCCCAGTCGAGACTCCTACTCCACTGATCCCAGGTCCATCCTCTCTCCTCTTCACGCTGCTTGGTCCTGTCTTGGTGGGATCTTCTGTCACGATCGTCGGGAACAGAGGAGGACCAAGGCGCAGCGTTGCAGGCAAACATACTCTTTATTTAGCGATATTACGACAAAATAAACAAACGATAACGTGACAGTTCACGGTCTAACACAAACCAACTAGAAACAAGATCCCACAACTAATGTGGGAAAACAGCCTCTATAAGTATGGCTCCCAATCAGAGACAACCAGCCACAGCTGACACTCGTTGCCTCTGATTGGGAACCACTCTGGCCAGCACAGAAATACAATACATAGATCTACACACCCTGGCTCAACATAACAGTGTCCCCAGAGCCAGGGCGTGACAAATGAGTGCATAAATTTTTTACTGTTACTGCTTGTGTTCCTAGCTCCAACAGGGCAGTAGTATCTAACAATTCACAACAATACACAAATCTAAAAGTAAAATAATGGAATTAAGAAATATATAAATATTAGGACGAGCAATGTCGGAGTGGCATTGACTAAAATACAGTAGAATACAATACAGTATATACATATGAGATGAGTAAAGCAGTATGTAACATTATTAAAGGGACTAGTGTTCCCTTATTAAAGTGGCCAGAGATTCCATGTCTATGTATATAGGGCAGCAGCCTCTAAGGTGCAGGGTTGAGTAACCGGGTGGTAGCTGCCGGGTGTGCTGATCGACCCCAGTGACTATCGCCCAACCCCCACCAACCCAACCCCCCCAACCTCAACACAGCCTCCAGCTAGCCAAAGTAAACACACCCAGCTGTGAGCATGGAGCAGCCTTGGAGCCTGCATCAACCTGGGAGCCTAGGTGGCAGTCAGGGGCCTGCATCAGCCTGGGAGCCTGGGTGGCAGGCAGGGAGTTCAGAACTCCAGCTCTGACATGACAGCACCTCATAGAAAGAGGATGGACACTAGGAGCAGACCTTGCCTTAATGGGACCTGCATCAGATACACAGAATAGCCTCTTCATTACTTATGTTCAAAGCTCTACTTGGGTCTATGAATTGTCCAAAAGACAAAATGACAAAATAGTTGTCCGTACCTGAAAAAGACGCAGGAGGAAACTTGGTGGGTGATCATGTTGTTTCAGTCTTGTACAAACCCATCACAATAAACACAGCCCCAGGCTAAGATTGACATCCGACATGCCCTCAATCAGTGCCTTTTGGTCCTCCAGGAAAGCGGCACACAAACACACACACACACAGGGCTGGCCCTGGGCGGGGGGGGGGGTCCATCGGGGTCTCAGCTTACTGTTGATCTTTAGAATAGTAGAATACACAAGGTGCAATTTCAAAATTTGGTTGTACATCAGCAGTTTTTCTCTTGTTATGTCAGTCACTTTTTTATGTCAGTCATTTTTTAGATTGTTAAATGAGTCTAGGCAGCTTTCTAAACTTGTAGTAATCATGTACCGACCGGGCACGAAGGCCACATACATGCCCAGGAGCACTGACCTCCAGGGGGCCCCCATTGATTTTGTTAGTCACTCTCACTCAGATATGATATTAACACGGCATGTGTGTAGAATGTGTAGAATTGCAGGAAATTACCTGTAAAACAGAAAATGTTTCTCTCCGCCCTATGGTAAAATGAGTAGAGTTGCATGAAAATGTGTTATAAAATTGTAAAATGTTCGCTACACCCCATGGCAAAATATTTTTCTTTGCAGGAAATTAACTTTAAAACATTCTTTTTTCCCTGTGCCGTCAATAGGGGAATGTTTTGCCCACGAGGGGGTGGGGCCTCCAACCAAATCTCGCTTAGGGCCCCCAAAAGGCTAGGGCCGACTCTGGACACACACACACACACACATACACACAGGCTATTTTTTACTAGATGTCCTTGACTGAGGGAGGTGAGACTAAACTAAACAGTCTTCTCAGCAGCAGGCTCCACCAGGTAACTGTGCCACACACACACACACACACACACACACAAGGGTATCGGTGCCAGGCTATTTTCACTAGGCATTTAGTTGAGAAATGATCTCTACTCAGTCTATCTGCACATCACAGGACCCTGGCTGCCTAGACTCATGTCACACATCTTATCACCAGAGAACTAGCGCCTGGATCCTGGTCTGTCAAGGCAGCACTGCTAATGCAAAAAAAACAGACCCCACAATTACTGTACTGTGACCAACTACAAATACAAACCAAGAGTACGGGGAGAAACCGCGACTTTTCCACTGGTTAACTATAGTAGCAAAGCTTTTTCCCAAATGCATTGAAATTAGTCCCAGTCTTTAGTTTTTAATAAAATTAGTAAAGACTTGTATTAGATGCTATCGCTGGGTATAAGGGGGAATACCAGGGGACTTGTTGATGAATCGATGGAAGTTAATGTGAGAGGATGGTTGCCATGTGTAAAACGTTGGGTTTAGGAGGCGTGCCTGGAGTGATGATGCCTTTCTCTCACCCGACTCAATCGTTGCCTTCTCAAAACGGTACTCTGTTCAGTTGTCTCAGTTATATTATGTATGAAGAATGACACCCACTTCCTACTGTGAGTGTTATGACTGGCTTGTTCTGAGGCGTAAAAAAAAAGCAAATTCTTACTTAGCAGTTACATCACCCCTATTCTAGTAGTTAGTTGTACTTGCCCAACACCTCTTATTTTCTCATTAGTGGTACCTACAAGTCACCCCACTTGTATCAGCCAATCACAGTCTGACATTCCCTGTGCACCTCACTGAACCCCTCTCCTGTCTTCAGAGTGAGATCGCAGTCTGAAGAGAATGGACTGGTTGTACTGTTCCCCTGTGATAAACACTATTATTGTACACAGAGTGAGTCCATGCAACTTATTATGTGACTTGTTATGCGAATGTTTACTCCTGAACTTATTTAGGTGTGCCATAACAAAGATGTTGAATACTTATTGACTCAAGACATTTCAGATTATCGTTTTTTTATTAATTTGTAAGAACTTCTAAAAACATAATTCCACTTTAACATTATGGGGTATGCTGTGTAGGCCAGTGACACAAAATCTCAATTTAACCCATTTTAAATTCAGACTGTAACACAACAAAATGTGGAAAAAGGGTGTAAATACTTTCTGAAGACCCTGTATAGCTCTGTACTAGTGCCCGTTCTACATGGTCCTCCCAGATCAGTCTTTAGTATTTTTCATGAAGAATAAAACAGATTAAAAAAATTACAGAGAAGAGAGAAATAAGATTTTCTTCAGAAGGGAGAAATAAGATCTGATATTGTTGAAATTAAGAAACAGCAGGAGTCCTGCTGCAGGACACTTGAAATGTTGAATACATTTTTTACTCAGGAGACAATCGCAGCGATCCATTTAAGAAAAACAAAAACGCAAAATAATACAGTTAACAAATACCAGTTAGTATGTTTATTATTATAGCAATATTCCAGTTAAGAAACTATACGACTGCCAATGCACATTTCATTTTTCATATTTCAAAATGACATGCAACCTCTCGAACAAATAACAGGGAATAAGGCTGTTAAATCAAATTAAATACAGTGTTACACACTAAGACTGTCAGCTTAGCTGCCAAGTAGGACAGTTCAGCCACAGAGCTCATGTTGAGAGACAGCCACAGAGCTCATGTTGAGAGACAGCCACAGAGCTCATGTTGAGAGACAGCCACGTACCTCATGTTGAGAGACAGCCACATACCTCCTGAGTGGCGCAGTGGTCTAAGGCACTGTATCGCAGTGCTAACTGTGCCACTAGAGATCCTGGTTCGAATCCAGGCTCTGTCGCAGCCGGCCGCGACCGGGAGACTCATGGGCGGCGCACAATTGGCCCAGCGTCGTCCAGGGTAGGGGAGGGAATGGCCGGCAGGGATGTAGCTCAGTTGATAGAGCATGGCGTTTGCAACGCCAGGGTTGTGGGTTCGATTCCCACGGGGGCCAGTATAAAAATATATATATATATATGTGTTCACTAACTGTAAGTCGCTCTGGATAAGAGCGTCTGCTAAATGACTAAAATGTAAATGTAATACCTCATGTTGAGAGACAGCCACAGAGCTCATGTTGAGAGACAGTCACAGAGCTCATGTTGAGAGACAGCCACAGAGCTCATGTTGAGAGACAGCAACGTACCTCATGTTGAGAGACAGCCACAGAGCTCATGTTGAGAGACAGCCACGTACCTCATGTTGAGAGACAGCCACAGAGCTCATGTTGAGAGACAGTCACAGAGCTCATGTTGAGAGACAGCCACAGAGCTCATGTTGAGAGACAGCCACATACCTCATGTTGAGAGACAGCCACAGATTCATGTTGAGAGACAGCCACATACCTCAGGTTGAGAGACAGCCACAGAGCTCATGTTGAGAGACAGCCACAGAGCTCATGTTGAGAGAGCCACAGAGCTCATGTTGAGAGACAGCCACATACCTCATGTTGAGAGACAGCCACAGAGCTCATGTTGAGAGACAGCCACAGAGCTCATGTTGAGAGACAGCCACATACCTCATGTTGAGAGACAGCCACAGATTCATGTTGAGAGACAGCCACATACCTCAGGTTGAGAGACAGCCACAGAGCTCATGTTGAGAGACAGCCACAGAGCTCATGTTGAGAGAGCCACAGAGCTCATGTTGAGAGACAGCCACATACCTCATGTTGAGAGACAGCCACATACCTCATGTTGAGAGACAGCCACAGAGCTCATGTTGAGAGACAGCCACAGAGCTCATGTTGAGAGACAGCCACATACCTCAGGTTGAGAGACAGCCACAGAGCTCATGTTGAGAGACAGCCACAGAGCTCATGTTGAGAGACAGCCACAGAGCTCATGTTGAGAGACAGCCACATACCTCAGGTTGAGAGACAGCCACAGAGCTCATGTTGAGAGACAGCCACATACCTCATGTTGAGAGACAGCCACAGAGCTCATGTTGAGACAGCCACAGAGCTCATGTTGAGAGACAGCCACAGAGCTCATGTTGAGAGACAGCCACAGAGTTAATGTTGAGAGACCGACATAATAACTAATACCTCATCATCACAACCAACCCACTGTGGCTAGACTGTGGACAGTCACATCTGTCATAGCTATCATCATGATCTGTAATGGATCTCTAGCAAGAAATATCTCTTCAAGTGACAGGCCAGAATCAGATTATATAGTACTGTTTTTATGATCCATCCCCATTTCCCTCTCTGATGTTCCTCCAAGTATCATTGTGGTGACAAATAGATCAGGGATGGGATCCCAACAATTTTCTATGGGGGTTGCAGTCCTAATCCATACCATTGACTACTCAGATAGTGTAAACCTACACACCTGGTTTGTCAGGTCTGAATCAGTCACTGATT
Source organism: Coregonus clupeaformis (assembly GCF_020615455.1). Lineage (NCBI taxonomy): Eukaryota > Metazoa > Chordata > Actinopteri > Salmoniformes > Salmonidae > Coregonus > Coregonus clupeaformis. Next base: position 21,786,569 of record NC_059208.1, read on the forward strand.
TGAAGGAGAGAAGACTGACATCCAGAATAAACATGCAGGCCCCCGTCCCTGAAATAGTTGCCTGTCCCTGAAATAGAAGCAGGATGAAACTTGGTGGGTGACCATGTTGTTTCAAGTCTTGTAAATAAACATCTTATCACAATAAACACACCCCCATGCTGAGATTGACATCTGACATCCCCTCAGGCAGGGCCTTTTGGTCCTCCAGGAAATCTCCAGACACACACACACACACACACACACACACACACACACGCACACACACACACACACACACACACACACACACACACACACACACACACACACACACACACACACACACACACACACACACACACACACACACTCTCCTTTCCTGTAGGAAAATAACCCAACAGTCCCTATCCTCTACTACCACTGGAGCGGCTGTACTAACACCCTGCTCAACACCATAGTGCCCTCCAAGCTCATCACTAAGCTCATCACTAAGCTCATCACTAAGCTCATCAAGTTTGCCGATGACAGAATGGTGATGGCCAAACACACCGATACAGTTGTGAAGAGGGCAAGACAACGCCTCTTCCCCCTCAGGAGGCTGAAAAGATTTGGCATGGGCCCTCAGATCCTCAAAAAGTTATATAGCTGCACCATTGAGAGCATCTTGACTGGCTGCATCACTGCTTGGTATGGCAACTGCTCGGCATCCGACCGCTAGGCGCTACAGAGGGTAGTGCGTACGGCCAAACTCCCAGCCATTCAGGACATCTATACCAGGCGGTGTCAGGAAGGCCCTAAAAATTGACAAAGACTCCAGCCACCCAAGTCATAGACTGTTCTCTCTGCTAGCGCACGGCAAACGGTACCGGAGCGCTAAGTCTGGGACCAAAAGGCTCCAGAACAGCGTCTACCCCCAAGCCATAAGACTGCTAAATATTTAACCATATAGCTACCCGGACTATCTCCATTGACCCTTTTTGCACTCTTTTTGACTCTATGCACACATACTGGACTCTACCCACACACTCACACATGCTTACACTGACACTCCAACATATACACACACACACACACACACACACTCATTCACACACAACACAGGCACACATTCGCCAAACACACTTCTACACTTCCACACTCATCCCATAGACTCGGTACTGGTACCCCTTGTATATAGCCAAGCTATCATTGACTCAGTACTGGTACCCTGTGTATATAGCCATGCTATCATTGACTCAGTATTGGTACCCCGAGTATATAGCCAAGCTATCATTGACTCAGTACTGTGTATATAGCCAAGCTATCATTGACTCAGTACTGTGTATATAGCCAAGCTATCATTGACTCAGTACTGGTACCCCGAGTATATAGCCAAGCTATCATTGACTCAGTACTGGTACCCCGTGTATACAGCCAAGCTATCATTGACTCAGTACTGATACCCCGTGTATACAGCCAAGCTATAATTGACTCAGTACTGGTACCCCGTGTATACAGCCAAGCTATCATTGACTCAGTACTGGTACCCCGTGTATACAGCCAAGCTATCATTGACTCAGTACTGGTACCCCGTGTATACAGCCAAGCTATCATTGACTCAGTACTGATACCCCGTGTATACAGCCAAGCTATAATTGACTCAGTACTGGTACCCCGTGTATACAGCCAAGCTATCATTGACTCAGTACTGGTACCCTGTGTATACAGCCAAGCTATCATTGACTCAGTACTGGTACCCCGTATTTATAGCCAAGCTATCATTGACTCAGTACTGGTACCCCGTGTATACAGCCAAGCTATCATTGACTCAGTACTGGTACCCCGTGTATACAGCCAAGCTATCATTGACTCAGTACTGGTATCAGTATGGATTTATTCATTGTGTTACAATTTTGTTTTCTATTATTATTATTATTGTAATATAATGTTTTTATTTTTGTATTTTGCTTGTTGGGAAGCAAAGCATTTCACCTTTGGTCTACATCTGTTGTTTACGAAGCATGTGACAATTAAAATGTGATTTTGATCTGGCCCGTTCTCGTCACATGACACACCGTGGTTACTACCTTTAATTGGCCAGTTTCTGACAAGCAGAGTGCCTCAGCACAGCAGTGGATTAGCGTTACATCACAGAGCACAGCACAGACCTGGAACAAGTCTGAGTCCAAGTTTGCGTCCCAAATGACACCCAATTCCCTATATAGTGCACTACTTTTGACCAGAGCCCTATTGGCCCTGGTCAAAAGTAGTGCACTATAAAGGGAAAAGGGTGCCATTTGGCACACAGCCCAAGTCTCAGCCCTCACTGGTCTCAGCTCAGACACTCTATTAGAGAGGAGCTGGGTAGATAGAGCTGAATGTGTTGGTTTCAGTTGAAGCCAGGCATAATCTAGAAAAGGAAAAACCTCTTTCTCTTTATATTTGATTGTTTATAACCTTACAACTATGCACCCAAATACCTTTTTACAAGGAATATTACGTTGACCATGCCAAGTCTTGATTATCCCAGTAAACTTAAGAGCACCACTTTTTTCCTGAACAGTTTCTTTAAAGACCTCAGACTGGTGACACGTTATTGATGTCCTGTTACACGCATTTGGAGCAGGTGTACCCTCTGTTCCCATGAGACAGACTCCTGGTAGAAAGATTCCAGTCAAGTCAAGCAAATGGCAGAAATGCATATAAACGTTTGACCCTAACGTCCGTCGTAGTTTCACTGCTGTGTCTAGACGGGAGCAATCGTTTCCCAGTTCCCACAATTTGCTTTGACAAACATTTTCTGGATTCTGAATTGTTCCAGTCTATTTAAAAAACACCAGGTTCCTCCGGGCAGACAACAATGTTAGAAGTTTCTAGAAAGGCAGGTATTAGAGGCCAGTGAGGATGTCATCGTCCCCTCCGCTTTCCAGAAATCTTCCTTTTTATTGAGTCTCCCTCCCTAGTCCCTGCATCACATTCAACCTGATTGAATAGTCCCAAATGGCACCCTATTCCTTATATAGTGCACTACTTTTGACCAGAGTCCTATGGGTGCCATTTGCGACACAGCCAAGTGACTGGGAGCCAGACATATGGCACTAATAAATATGACTAGTTCTACAGTATGCTGTAGTACATAGAGGAGATGTAGCCTAACGTGACGGGATGGCAGAGGTTGTGGTGCCGACCGTAATACAAAATGTTTATGATTCGTCAAGGCAGCCACTCCGCCCCGCTCTGCTCTGTGTAACATATGGTGGGACTATTAAAGCAGATGACAGAATTAGGTCAGGTACAGAAGGAAGCAGGCAGGCTCTCTGCTCTGAATGGGCTTTATCCTGTCCAAGAAAAGCCAAACCTGCAAAATTGTTCAACTCCTGTGTAGGTCCCAAATGGCACCCTATTCCCTATATAGTGCACTACTTTTAACCAGAGCCTATAGAGCCCTGTGAGCTCTAGTCAAAAGTAGTGCACTACATAGGGAATAGGGTGCCATTTTGGTCGCACACTTGTCCTTTGTAGCTGCAGCCACAATAGGGCTGTCTGTGTTTCATGAGATGACATCACTTTGTTCGTAATCCTTCATGCTCCTGTTGGACTTTCTGGAGTTGGTCCGTCCTCCATGTCTGGTATTGGGATTCATGTCTGGTATTGGGATTCATGTCTGGGATTGGGATCCATGTCTGGTATTGAGATCCATGTCTGGTATTGGGATCCATGTCTGGTATTGGGATCCATGTCTGGTATTGGGATCCATGTCTGGTATTGGGATTCATGTCTGGTATTGGGATCCATGTCTGGGATTGGGATCCATGTCTGGGATTGGGATCCATGTCTGGTATTGGGATCCATGTCTGGTATAACACTCAGCAGGATTCAGGAAACTACCGCAGGAAACTCATGTAGTTGATCTTCCTCAGAAGCAGATTGAAATGTAGATGGTTTAAATGGAGCACTTTATAGCTAGTGATGGGTTGGGTAACATGACTTCCACCATTGTCTTTGTTCCTAAGACTTGGCTACTGTTTTGGGACTAGACAGTAGCCCTAGTACCACCAATTCTAAGACTAATATCACAGACACTGCAAACAATCCTATCATAATAATGAATAGCTGGCGTCATTTGACCGGGGTAAATTGTATCTTTCTCTGCCCAGTTACAGTAGGTCCACTGAGGGCTTGATGGAGGGTCTCATATGTGAAGTAATTCAGAAGTGTTGGTTCACTAACTTAACATAGAAAACCCTCTGATAATACTGTCAAACAAGTAAGCGAAGGGTCTTAAATAATCAGCATTGTAATAAGCTGTCAACAAGACCATAGCAGCTATATGATAATTATGTGGTCCATCCCCCAACACCACTTGTTACAGTACACTGACTCATCCCACTGAAGACTGTAAAGCCAACCACAAGTGGATTGTAGCAGCGAGCGCCTAGCAGCCTTCTAGCTGCCTTCTAGCTGCGTTCTAGCAGCCTTCTAGCAGCCTTCTAGCTGCCTTCTAGCTGCATTCTAGCAGCCTTCTAGCTGCGTTCTAGCTGCGTTCTAGCAGCCTTCTAGCTGCGTTCCATCAGCCTTCTAGCAGCCTTCTAGCAGCCTTCTAGCTGCGTTCTAGCTGCGTTCTAGCAGCCTTCTAGCTGCCTTCTAGCTGCGTTCTAGCAGCCTTCTAGCTGCGTTCTAGCTGCGTTCTAGCAGCCTTCTAGTTGCGTTCTAGCTAACTTCTAACAGCCTTCTAGCTGCCTTCTAGCTACCTTCTAGCAGCCTTCTAGCTGCCTTCTAGCTGTGTTCTAGCAGCCTTCTAGCTGCGTTCTAGCTGCGTTCTAGCAGCCTTCTAGCTGCGTTCTAGCTAACTTCTAACAGCCTTCTAGCTGCCTTCTAGCTACCTTCTAGCAGCCTTCTAGTTGCCTTCTAGCTGCGTTCTAGCAGCCTTCTAGCTGCCTTCTAGCAGCCTTCTAACTGCCTTCTAGCTGCCTTCTAGCTGAGTTCTAGCTGCGTTCTAGCAGCCTTCTAGCTGCGTTCTAGCTGCATTCTAGCAGCCTTCTAGCAGCCTTCTAGCTGCGTTCTAGCTGCATTCTAGCTGCGTTCTAGCAGCCTTCTAGCTGCATTCTAGCTGCCTTCTAACAGCCTTCTAGCTGCGTTCTAGCTCCCTTCTAGCTGCGTTCTAGCTGCCTTCTAGCTGCGTTCTAGCAGCCTTCTAGCTGCCTTCTAGCTTCATTCTAGCAGCCTTCTAGCTGCATTCTAGCAGCCTTCTAGCTGCCTTCTAGCTGTGTTCTAGCAGCCTTCTAGCTGCCTTCTAGCTGCGATCTAGCTGCGTTCTAGCAGCCTTCTAGCTGCCTTCTAGCTGCATTCTAGCAGCCTTCTAGCTGCGTTTTTGCAGCCTTCTAGCTGAGTTCTAGCTGCATTCTAGCAGCCTTTAGCTGCCTTCTAGCTGCGTTCTAGCAGCCTTCTAGCAGCCTTCTAACTGCCTTCTAGCTGCCTTCTAGCTGCATTCTAGCTGCGTTCTAGCAGCCTTCTAGCAGCCTTCTAGCAGCCTTCTAACTGCCTTCTAGCTGCCTTCTAGCTGCGTTCTAGCTGCGTTCTAGCAGCCTTCTAGCTGCATTCTAGCTGCGTTCTAGCAGCCTTCTAGCTGCGTTCCAGCAGCCTTCTAGCAGCCTTCTAGCTGCGTTCTAGCTGCGTTCTAGCAGCCTTCTAGCTGCCTTCTAGCTGCGTTCTAGCAGCCTTCTAGCTGCGTTCTAGCTGCGTTCTAGCAGCCTTCTAACTGCCTTCTAGCTGCGTTCTAGCAGCCTTCTAGCTGCGTTCTAGCAGCCTTCTAGCTGCGTTCTAGCTGCCCTCTAGCAGCCTTCTAGCTGCCTTCTAGCTGCCTTCTAGCTACCTTCTAGCAGCCTTCTAGCTGCGTTCTAGCTGCGTTCTAGCAGCCTTCTAGCTGCGTTCTAGCAGCCTTCTAGCTGCGTTCTAGCTGCATTATATCAGCCTTCTAGCTGCGTTCTAGCAGCCTTCTAGCAGCCTTCTAACAGCCTTCTAGCTGCCTTCTAGCATCCTTCTAGCTGCATTCTAGAAGCCTTCTAGCTGCGTTCTAGCTGCATTCTAGCAGCCTTCTAGCAGCCTTCTAGCTGCGTTCTAGCTGCATTCTAGCTGCATTCTAGCAGCCTACTAGCTGCGTTCTAGCTGCCTTCTAGCAGCCTTCTAGCTGCCTTCTAGCTGCCTTCTAGCAGCCTTCTAGCTGCCTTCTAGATGCGTTCTAGCAGCCTTCTAGCTGCGTTCTAGCTGCCTTCTAGCTGCGTTCTAGCTGCGTTCTAGCAGCCTTCTAGCTGCCTTCTAGCTGCGTTCTAGCAGCCTTCTAGCTGACTTCAACAGCCTTCTAGCTGCATTCTAGCAGCCTTCTAGCTGCCTTCTAGCTTCATTCTAGCAGCCTTCTAGCTGCGTTCTAGCAGCCTTCTAGCTGCCTTCTAGCTGAGTTCTAGCAGCCTTCTAGCTGCCTTCTAGCTGCGTTCTAGCAGCCTTCTAGCTGCCTTCTAGCTGCATTCTAGCAGCCTTCTAGCTGCGTTCTAGCAGCCTTCTAGCTGCGTTCTAGCTGCGTTCTAGCAGCCTTCTAGCTGCCTTCTAGCTGCGTTCTAGCAGCCTTCTAGCAGCCTTCTAACTGCCTTCTAGCTGCCTTCTAGCTGCTTTCTAGCTGCATTCTAGCTGCGTTCTAGCTGCATTCTAGCAGCCTTCTAGCAGCCTTCTAGCTGCCTTCTAGCTGCATTCTAGCAGCCTTCTAGCTGCGTTCTAGCAGCCTTCTAGCTGCGTTCTAGCTGCGTTCTAGCAGCCTTCTAGCTGCCTTCTAGCTGCGTTCTAGCAGCCTTCTAGCAGCCTTCTAACTGCCTTCTAGCTGCCTTCTAGCTGCTTTCTAGCTGCATTCTAGCTGCGTTCTAGCAGCCTTCTAGCAGTCTTCTAGCTGCCTTCTAGCTGCGTTCTAGTTGCGTTCTAGCAGCCTTCTAGTACCCTTCTAGCAGCATTCTAGCAGCCTCCTAGCTGCATTCTAGCAGCCTTCTAGCAGCCTCCTAGCTGCGTTCTAGCAGCCTTCTAGCTGCCTTCTAGCAGCCTTCTAACTGCCTTCTAGCTCCCTTCTAGCTGTGTTCTAGCTGCGTTCTAGCAGCCTTCTAGCAGCCATCTAACTGCCTTCTAGCTGCCTTCTAGCTGCGTTTTAGATGCCTTCTAGCAGCCTTCTAGCAGCCTTCTAGCTGCCTTCTAACTGCCTTCTAGCTGCCTTCTAGCAGCCTTCTAGCTGCCTTCTAGCTGCGTTCTAGCATCCTTCTAGATGCGTTCTAGCAGCCTTCTAGCTGCGTTCTAGCTGCCTTCTAGCTGTGTTCTAGCTGCGTTCTAGCTGCGTTCTAGCAGCCTTCTAGCTGCCTTCTAGCTGCGTTCTAGCAGCCTTCTAGCTGCCTTCTAGCTGCCTTCTAGCAGCCTTCTAGCTGCATTCTAGCAGCCTTCTAGCTGCCTTCTAGCTTCATTCTAGCAGCCTTCTAGCTGCGTTCTAGCTGCGTTCTAACAGCCTTCTAGCTGCCTTCTAGCTGTGTTCTAGCAGCCTTCTAGCTGCGTTCTAGCTGCGTTCTAGCAGCCTTCTAGCTGCCTTCTAGCAGCATTCTAGGAGCCTTCTAGCTGCGTTCTAGCAGCCTTCTAGCTGTGTTCTAGCAGCGTTCTAGCAGCCTTCTAGCAGCCTTCTAGCTGCGTTCTAGCAGCCTTCTAGCAGCCTTCTAGCTGCGTTCTAGCAGCCTTCTAGCAGCCTTCTAACTGCCTTCTAGCTGCCTTCTAGCTGCGTTCCAGCAGCCTTCTAGCAGCCTTCTAGCTGCGTTCTAGCAGCCTTCTAGCAGCCTTCTAACTGTCTTCTAGCTGCTTTCTAGCTGCCTTCTAGCTGCGTTCTAGCAGCCTTCTAGTACCCTTCTAGCAGCATTCTAGCAGCCTCCTAGCTGCGTTCTAGCAGCCTTCTAGCAGCCTCCTTGCTGCGTTCTAGCAGCCTTCTAGCTGCCTTCTAGCAGGCTTCTAACTGCCTTCTAGCTGCCTTCTAGCTGCGTTCTAGCTGCGTTCTAGCAGCCTTCTAGCAGCCTTCTAACTGCCTTCTAGCTGCCTTCTAGCAGCCTTCTAGCTGCCTTCTAGCTGCCTTCTAGCTGCGTTCTAGCTGCCTTCTAGTAGCCTTCTAGCAGCCTTCTAGCTGCCTTCTAGCTGCGTTCTAGCAGCCTTCTAGCAGCTTTCTAACTGCTTTCTAGCTGCCTTCTAGCTGCTTTCTAGCTGCATTCTAGCTGCGTTCTAGCAGCCTTCTAGCAGTCTTCTAGCTGCCTTCTAGCTGCGTTCTAGTTGCGTTCTAGCAGCCTTCTAGTACCCTTCTAGCAGCATTCTAGCAGCCTCCTAGCTGCGTTCTAGCAGCCTTCTAGCAGCCTCCTAGCTGCGTTCTAGTTGCCTTCTAGCTGCCTTCTAGCAGCCTTCTAACTGCCTTCTAGCTCCCTTCTAGCTGTGTTCTAGCTGCGTTCTAGCAGCCTTCTAGCAGCCATCTAACTGCCTTCTAGCTGCCTTCTAGCTGCGTTCTAGCTGCCTTCTAGCAGCCTTCTAGCAGCCTTCTAGCTGCCTTCTAACTGCCTTCTAGCTGTCTTCTAGCAGCCTTCTAGCTGCCTTCTGGCTGCCTTCTAGCATCCTTCTAGATGCGTTCTAGCAGCCTTCTAGCTGCGTTCTAGCTGCCTTCTAGCTGCGTTCTAGCTGCGTTCTAGCTGCGTTCTAGCAGCCTTCTAGCTGCCTTCTAGCTGCGTTCTAGCAGCCTTCTAGCTGCCTTCTAGCTGCCTTCTAGCAGCCTTCTAGCTGCATTCTAGCAGCCTTCTAGCTGCCTTCTAGCTTCATTCTAGCAGCCTTCTAGCTGCGTTCTAGCTGCGTTCTAGCAGCCTTCTAGCTGCCTTCCAGCTGTGTTCTAGCAGCCTTCTAGCTGCGTTCTAGCTGCGTTCTAGCAGCCTTCTAGCTGCCTTCTAGCTGCATTCTAGGAGCCTTCTAGCTGCGTTCTAGCAGCCTTCTAGCTGTGTTCTAGCTGCGCTCTAGCAGCCTTCTAGCAGCCTTTTAGCTGCGTTCTAGCAGCCTTCTAGCAGCCTTCTAGCTGCGTTCTAGCAGCCTTCTAGAAGCCTTCTAACTGCCTTCTAGCTGCCTTCTAGCTGCATTCCAGCAGCCTTCTAGCAGCCTTCTAGCTGCGTTCTAGCATCCTTCTAGCTGTCTTCTAGCTGCTTTCTAGCTGCCTTCTAGCTGCGTTCTAGCAGCCTTCTAGTACCCTTCTAGCAGCATTCTAGCAGCCTCCTAGCTGCGTTCTAGCAGCCTTTTAGCAGCCTCCTAGCTGCGTTCTAGCAGCCTTCTAGCTGCCTTCTAGCAGCCTTCTAACTGCCTTCTAGCTGCCTTCTAGCTGCGTTCTAGCTGCGTTCTAGCAGCCTTCTAGCAGCCTTCTAACTGCCTTCTAGCTGCCTTCTAGCAGCCTTCTAGCTGCCTTCTAGCTGCCTTCTAGCTGCGTTCTAGCTGCCTTCTAGTAGCCTTCTAGCAGCCTTCTAGCTGCCTTCTAGCTGCATTCTAGCAGCCTTCTAGCAGCCTTCTAGCAGCCTTCTAGCTGCCTTCTAGCTGCCTTCTAGCTGCGTTCTAGCAGCCTTCTAGCTGCCTTCTAGCTGCCTTCTAGCTGCGTTCTAGCAGCCTTCTAGCAGCCTTCTAGCAGCCTTCTAGCAGCCTTTTAGCTGCGTTCTAGCTGCGTTCTAGCACCGTTTTGGCCGGCCTCGCATGCCAGTGATTTAATTGAGCTCCACATGAACATGTCTTTAGGCCTAGTAAAGTTACAGAAACGTGTGTGCTTAGCTTTCATGTGTGAAATGTGATACATGGAAATAGATGGGCTATACAGTACTGTTTGTGATCACTAGTTTATCCCTAGCCTGTTCCCAGCCTTGTCTTGTCAACAATACCGACCATAGGAATTGACTATATACATCCAGCACAGATAGCTCAGGGACCAGGCTAGTTTAGCCATGTGCTGCAGTGGGTGGACTATAAGGATAAGATGGCTAAGGTACTAATTACAGTAAGGCAAAACTGTAAGGTTAGTGTGCAGTGTGCTTCTAGCGTTGTTTTTGTTGTTTTCTTGTGCAGTGTCCTTATGCAGTTTCTCTGTGCAGTTTCCTTGTGTAGTTTCCTGGTGTAGTTTCCTTGTGTAGTTTCCTTGATCTCCTGATCTACATGGTCCTGGCCAGCAGCTGATCTACAGGGTCCTGGTCTGGTCAGCAGCTGATCTACATGGTCCTGGTCTGGCCAGCAGCTGATCTACAGGGTCCTGGTCAGCAGCTGATCTACAGGGTCCTGGTCTGGTCAGCAGCTGATCTATAGGGACCTGGTCTGGTCAGCAGCTGATCTACATGGTCCTGGTCTGGCCAGCAGCTGATCTACAGGGTCCTGGTCAGCAGCTGATCTACAGGGTCCTGGTCAGCAGCTGATCTACAGGGTCCTGGTCTGGTCAGCAGCTGACCTACAGGGTCCTGGTCAGCAGCTGATCTACAGGATCCTGGCCAGCAGCTGATCTACAGGGTCCTTGCCAGCAGCTGACCTACAGGATCATATTTCCCAACAGCCTCTGTCCATATTGTTTAAGAATGGAGGGTCTGAATGCTAGAGCCTTTATATATTAAGAGGATTTAAAACGGACTCTCAGTTTACACGGCCAGGGCTGTTGACTCTCAGTTTACAAGCCATCTGTTGTAAGACCAGCTAAAATCAGCACTGAACTAAAGTCCAAGATGTAACAAGGTCGGTGGTGAGATCATGAAGCAAAAGCTGTCAAAATAGACAGTGTTTCCCAACTATGTTTAGTGCTCAGTCAGAAAATATATATTGCATGACAGTTCTTAAAACCGTAGCCTGTTGAAATCGGTCTTTCTCAATGTTTCGCTCACAATGTTGCCAAGTAATTGGGGATGGAGCTCAGAGGGACATGGAGTGGCGTCTGGTTACTAGTGTGGTTACTAGTGTGTTTACTAGTGGGGTTACTAGTGTGGTTACTAGTGTGTTTACTAGTGGGGTTACTAGTGGGGTTACTAGTGGGGTTACTAGTGGGGTTACTAGTGTGGTTACTAGTGGGGTTACTAGTGTGGTTACTAGTGTGTTTACTAGTGGGGTTACTAGTGTGGTTACTAGTGGGGTTACTAGTGTGGTTACTAGTGTGGTTACTAGTGTGTTTACTAGTGGGGTTACTAGTGTGGTTACTAGTGGGGTTACTAGTGTGGTTACTAGTGTGTTTACTAGTGTGGTTACTAGTGTGTTTACTAGTGGGGTTACTAGTGTGGTTACTAGTGTGTTTACTAGTGGGGTTACTAGTGTGGTTACTAGTGGGGTTACTAGTGGAAGCCACAATGTCAGTGGTCTACCTCTTCTCTTGTGTCACTATAAGACTCCCTCTACTTACGACACTGGCTGTGTGTTTGTGTGTGTGTGTGTGTGTGTGTGTGTGTGTGTGTGTGTTTGTGTGTGTGTGCATGCTTGAGTGCGTGTGTGCACGTGTGTGTACGTGCGTGCGTCCGCCACGTGTGTGTATTTGTGTGTGTGTGTGTGCATGTGTGTGGTGTGTGTGTGTGTTCTGTCACTTAGCATGTCTTCCTTCCTGTATTTGCAACGAGTCATCAGCTTTTTTGCTGGTCACGCTGCACCCTTCCATCTGTACACCATGAACCCTGAGGCTGGTCGCTCTGCACCCTTCCATCAGTACACCATGAACCTAGAGAGTGGAAAGAATCTGTCTTTTAACTGTAAATGTGTCAATGAAATTACAAGGCTTCCTTCCCCACGTCTCATTGGTAATATTTCAACAAGCCACAGAGAAATTACGAGTACTTATGAAGGAGTACACATCTACGATTTGGGTATTTTGTCAAGCAGAGAGCGATTAAACAGCTTAATTTATTGTGACAGGTACAAGACCCAAATCAATTCCTGTCCCTGTTTCTAAAAGTTTAAGTTGTTTTTGTTGACAGATTCATTTTTTCACAGGCGTTTTCTTTATTTCATTTCCCATGTTGATCTTTAACTAAATATTATTGTGAATTCAACCCTTTTTATTGACAATAACCAATTACTTGAATGTAATTAAGTGATCATCTTTGTGGTGTTATTGCTGCTTATTGACCGCTACAATCATTTGGGGGTGTTTATATTTGTCCTGTAACACACAAGTGTGTAATGGAAATGTATATTTTTGCATATCCCAACTCCCCCTGAGATGCCCACAGGGAGTGGGGTCACAGCCACTGTACAGCATCCCTGGAGCAATTAGGGTTAAGTGCCTTGCTCAAGGGCACAGTAACATATTTTTTTACCTTGCCAGCTCAGGTATTCAAACCAGCAACCTTTCAGTTACTGGACCAATGCTGTAACCTCGAGGATACCTGGCTACCTGCTGCAATCAGACTTACATGTGGAGCGCAGATACAGCACTGCTCTCTCTTTCTTTCTATCTCTCTCTCTCTCTCTCTCTCTCTCTCTCTCTCTCTCTCTCTCTCTCTCTCTCTCTCTCTCTCTCTCTCTCTCTCTCTCTCTCTCAATTCAATTAAACTCAAAGGGCTTTATTGGCATGGGAAACATATGTTTACATTGCCAAAGCAAGTGAAATAGATAATAAACAAAAATGAAATAAACAATCTCTCTCTCTCTCTCTCTCTCTCTCTCTCTCTCTCTCTCTCTCTCTTTCTCGCTCAGTGTGTTAGAATGAGATAATCTCAGACCAGCTCAGCTCAGTCTGAAAGAGATCTGTACCCCCATGTAATATGTTTGTTGCTGTTGCATTAATTGACATTGATTAAACATACCTTTTATTTCGTAATAACTGTAGATGAATTACCTGTAATTTCCTCAGCTTCCTCGACATTAGGTTGGGGTCAAGGGAAGGCCAAGCTACACATAGTAAAAGGAGGATGCCATTTCTTCTTCTGAGGCATAATGGGGTGTTTGTGTGTTTGCGTGTTTGCGTGTGCATGTCCATGTGTGTGTAATGGGGAACAGTCCTTGTATAAGTTGCCACCTGTTAGGTATTACACTCACCACATAAAGTGAGAGCTAGGGAGAGCTTAGTGACCCTGTAGAGCATCAGTGACCATATGTAACATTTTCAACCCATGTGATTTTACAGCCATAAAGCACACGTTTCCTTCCTCATTCTGCATTTACATGCTAATTAGCTGTAAGCAAAGGTCTCGTTTGTGAGAATATCATGTAAAATGGACCATTTGCACAGACCTTGTTATGACAATCCTCTATAGAACCAATGTATGGTCGAGTGCATGCAAATGTTCTGCAACTAATTTACTGAACTTTGGCCTTGCAACATCATCTCCTGATGGTTATTATCAGCCTGTTTCCCCGACACAGATGAAGCCTAATCTTGGAGTAAGAAGCACGTTCATTGAACACGTTCATCTAGGACTAAGCTTAATCTGTGTCTGGGAAACTGTCCCCTGTAAGAGCTATTTCAGCGTGGCATTTGTTATCTTTTAGAGACTTAGTCCTTTACGTTGACATACATTATATTTTATAGACCTAGTCCTATACATTGAGCATACGTTATCTTTTATATACCTAGTCCTATTCAATGAGCATATATTATCTTTTATAGACCTAGTCCTATACAATGAGCATACGTTATATTTTATATACCTAGTCCTATTCATTGAGCATACGTTATCTTTTATAGACCTAGTCCTATACAATGAGCATACGTTATATTTTATATACCTAATCCTATACATTGAGCATACGTTATCTTCTGGGTGTTATGTTATTTCAGGCAGCCAGGAGGGAGTTGTGCTTTGTTGTCTGTTCTCAGGTTCTGCTTTTAGTTCAAGTCTCCTACAGATGTCATGATGCCAGTTTAAGAATCCTCTGACTGTAACCTTTTCATAAGAGTGGCATACATTATCACATATAGTCATATGCATTCTACATACATTATCATTGTCTTTTAGTGTTACCAATGTTATTTCAGGCAGGAGGGAACTGTAATGATAGTGTCCTCTGAGTTTCAGCTTCTCTCTCTCTCTCTCTCTCTCTCTCTCTCTCTTTTCTCTCTCTCAGTTTCAGCTTGTTTGTAAAATGTTTTCCTACCTTATCAAAAAGCTGTGTGTGTGCCCTTGTGTGCGTGTGTTTATGTGTTTGTGTGTTTGTGCATGCAGGCACGTGCAGGCGTGTGCGTGCATGTTGTGTGTGTGTGTGTGTGCGTGTGTTGCTGGGAGTTAGAGGATGGTGATTGAGCAGAATAAATAAACACTTGGGTGTAGGCCTAACTGTCAGATGTGTTTTCACAGTATACATATGTCAAATTGATATTTTCAGTTAGTTTCCCCACAAAACATCGAGTTTTGCATACGTTTCCATAAGTCATCTGATATCAACGCTGATGGATAGGTTATGTTTTCCTCTCAGCAGATGTAATAATGTTATGAATGCCAAATAATCATGGAGGTAACCATCAGTTGCTATGTACAGTTATTAGAATACGGGATTTCCCTCTTCTGCCTGTCCTGACTGGGGGAGGACTGAGGGAGGACAGGTTGTGGTGGAGGACTGCGGGTGGACAGGGTGTGGTGGGGGGAGGACTGAGCAAGGACAGGGTGTGGTGGAGGACTGAGGGAGGACAGGGTGTGGTGGAGGACTGAGGGAGGACAGGGTGTGGTGGAGGAATGAGGGAGGACAGGGTGTGGTGGAGGACTGAGGGAGGACAGTGTATGGTGGGGGGAGGACTGAGGGAGGACAGTGTATGGTGGGGGGGAGGACTGAGGGAGGACAGGGTGTGGTGAAGGACTGAGGGAGGACAGGGTGTGGTGGAGGACTGAGGGAGGACAGGGTGTGGTGGAGGACTGAGGGAGGACAGTGTATGGTGGAGGACAGAGGAAGGACAGGGTGTGGTAGAGGACTGAGGGAGGACAGGGTGTGGTGGAGGACTGAGGGAGGACAGTGTATGGTGGGGGGGAGGACTGAGGGAGGACAGTGTATGGTGGGGGGAGGACTGAGGGAGGACAGGGTGTGGTGAAGGACTGAGGGAGGACAGGGTGTGGTGGAGGACTGAGGGAGGACAGGGTGTGGTGGAGGACTGAGGATGTAGATGTCTTGGCCTGTATTTGTGTCCTCAGATTTGGGCTCTGTTTCTCTCCCTCTCTCCTCAGAGGCCCCCTGTGGGAAGACCAAACAGGAGTCTGCTGTGTCTCCAGTTGGTCAGAGCTGTAGGTGACTACCTCACACAGTGGTGCTGGCCTGGCCTCCAGGTGTCTGCCACTCACAGTGGGGATGGCCTCCAGGTGACTACCACACACAGTGGTGCTGGCATCCAGGTGTCTAACACAGACAGTGGTGATGGCCTCCAGGTGACTACCACACACAGTGGTGCTGGCATCCAGGTGTCTAACACACACAGTGGTGCTGGCCTGGCCTCCAGATGACTACCACACACAGTGGTGCTGGCATCCAGGTGTCTACCACACACAGTGGTGATGGCCTGGCCTCCAGGTTTGGGGATAAATCAATTTAAATTCCAGTCAATTCAGGAAAGTTGACTGCCCTCAAGGAAATTGGTTTGGCCAAATTCATATGTTTAAGGTACATTCATTCACACAATGATGTCTCTCAATGAAAATATTGTGCAGTGAAATATTGCCCAATACAGTGAGGGAAAAAATTATTTGACCCCCTGCTGATTTTGTACGTTTGCCCACTGACAAAGAAATGATCAGTCTATAATTTTAATGGTAGGTTTATTTCAACAGTGAGAGACAGAATAACAACAAAAAAATCCAGAAAAACGCATGTAAAAAATGTTATAAATTGATTTGCATTTTAATGAGGTAAATAAGTATTTGACCCCCTCTCAATCAGAAAGATTTCTGGCTCCCAGGTGTCTTTTATACAGGTAACGAGCTGAGATTAGGAGCACACTCTTAAAGGGAGTGCTCCTAATCTCAGCTTGTTACCTGTATAAAAGACACCTGTCCACAGAAGCAATCAATCAGATTCCAAACTCTCCACCAAAGAGCTCTTGTCAGGGACAAGATTGTAGACCTACACAAGGCTGGAATGGGCTACAAAACCATCGCCAAGCAGCTTGGTAAGAAGGTGACAACAGTTGGTGCGATTATTCGCAAATGGAAGAAACCCAAAATTACTGTCAATCTCCCTCGGCCTGGGGCTCCATGCAAGATCTCACCTTGTGGAGTTGCAATGATCATGAGAACGGTGAGGAATCAGCCCAGAACTACACGGGAGGATCTTGATCTCAAGGCAGCTGGGACCATAGTCACCAAGAAAACAATTGGTAAGGACTAGAATCCTGCAGCGCCCGCAAGGTCCCCCTGCTCAAGAAAGCACATATACAGGGCCGTCTGAAGTTTGCCAATGAACATCTGAATGATTCAGAGGAGAACTGGGTGAAAGTGTTGTGGTCAGATGAGACCAAAATGGAGCTCTTTGGCATCAACTCAACTCGCCGTGTTTGGAGGAGGAGGAATGCTGCCTATGACCCCAAGAACACCATCCCCACCGTCAAACATGGAGGTGGAAACATTATGCTTTGGGGGTGTTTTTCTGCCAAGGGGACAGGACAACTTCACCGCATCAAAGGGACGATGGACGGGGCCATGTACCGTCAAATCTTGGGTGAGAACCTCTTTCCCTCAGCCAGGGCATTGAAAATGGGTTGTGGATGGGTATTCCAGCATGACAATGACCCAAAACACATGGCCAAGGCAACAAAGGAGTGGCTCAAGAAGAAGCACATTAAGGTCCTGGAGTGGCCTAGCCAGTCTCCAGACCTTAATCCCATAGAAAATCTGTGGAGGGAGCTGAAGGTTCGAGTTGCCAAACGTCAGCCTCGAAACCTTAATGACTTGACCTCTGTGAGGTCAACAAGGGTTTTGCCACCAAGTACTAAGTCATGTTTTGCAGAGGGGTCAAATACTTATTTCCCTCATTAAAATGCAAATCAATTTATAACATTTTTGACATGCGTTTTTCTGGATTTTTTTGTTGTTATTCTGTCTCTCACTGTTCAAATAAACCTACTATTAATATTATAGACTGATCATGTCTTTGTCAGTGGGCAAACGTACAAAATCAGCAGGGGATCAAATACTTTTTTCCCTCACTGTATGTTGTATATGTAACACAGCCTTTAATATTTATCATTCATCACAACCTTATGGAGATAATTTCTGAGTTAGTTTCCATTTCTAACAGATACACATGTTGTTGCTTTCTCTCTTCTGGGTCTCATTTTCCACGAACACAGAACCCAAATTAACATCTGCTAAATGACCAAAATGTAAATGTACTCAGTTAACACACACATTCACACACGCACGCACGCACACACACACACACACACACACACACACACACACACACACACACACACACACACACACACACACACACACACACACACACACACACACACACACACACACACACACACACACACACACATACACACACACACAGTGGAGAACAGAACGTAGCGAGCCAGAGCCAACAGACAGGGTGCTAGTGTGTGAGTGTTTATAAGTGTTTATAAAAGTGGCAGCTTTTCAAAACTCTCCAAATATAAAGCATTACTGATGCACCCTGGGATTTATTGACCTCTTTCTCTTTTCGCTGTGTGTTTTCTAGCATTGGAGAGTCATTAGAGACAAGCACAGCTTGACATCTGTAAAACCACTGTATATGGATATAGTTTGGAAGGAGCTCAACACTTTGTACTACACACCACATTATCCTTACCTTAAATTGCTGTTGGAATCGCCAAGTTTACAAACCAGTTTTGCAACTCAACAATGAAGTCCTTACGTGTTTTTCTTTTTCTTTAGGTGACAATCTATTTTACTAGAAAAAATATACTTTAACTGCTGAAAATCATTCACAACCCCAGAGGCATAACTGTCACAGTGAGACGTGTATAAATTAGGATTACCTGAAATATCTAATTCCGTTATTGTAGAACCCCTTGACGACGCTGTAAAAACAATGGATACAGCATGTTTATTTCCACACAGTGTTGACTCAGACCCTGTCTTTTCATTGAGTGTCCCACAGAGAATATGGGATGGTTGGTGTTGGAAGGCATGGGTTCTGTGGGTGTGTCCCAAATAGGACCATATTCCCTATCATAGGACTACTTTTAACCAGAGGCCTATGGGCCCTTGTCAAAAGTAGTGCACAAAGGGAATAGTCTGCCATTTGGGACGCATACCTTGACTGTAGGGTTTTATAATTGAGTTTATTCACTCTTTGGTGGGTTGATTTAACACATGCTTAAAGCCCAGCTGCCATGATGGAGCGCTGCCCAATTTTTCTACTCACTGTAGATATATAACCTCTCCCTCAACGTCAACAAAACGAAGGAGCTGATCGTGGACTTCAGGAAACAGCTGAGGGAGCACGCCCCTATCCACATCAACAGGACAGCAGTAGAGAAGGTGGAAAGCTTCAAGTTCCTCTGTGGTACACATCACTGACTGATCTGAAATGGTCCACCCACACAGACAGCGTGGTGAAGAAGGCGCAACAGTGCCTCTTCAACTTCAGGAGGCTGAAGAAATGTGGCTTGGCCCCTAAGACCCTCAGAAACTTTACAGATGCACAATTGAGAGCATCCTGCCGGCTGTATCACCGCCTGGTACGGCAACTAAATCGCCCGCAACCGCAGGTCTCTCCAGAGGGTGGTATGGTCTGCCCAATGCATCACCGGGGGCACACTGCCTGCCCCTCTAGGACACCTACAGCACCCAATGTCACAGGAAGGACAAAAAGATCATCAAGGACATCAACCACCCGAGCCACGGCCTGTTCACCCCGCTATCATCCAGAAGGCGAGGTCAGTACAGGTGCATCAAAGCTGGGACCGAGAGACTGAAAAACAGCTTCTATCTCAAGGCCATCAGACTGTTAAAAAGCCATCACTAGCACATTAGAGGCTGCTGCTGCTTATTGAAATCACTGGCCACTTTAAGAAATGGAAAACTAGTCACTTTAATAATGTTTACATATCTTGCATTACTCATCTCATATGTATATACTGTATTCTATAATATTCTACTGTATCTTAGTCCATGCCAGACGGGGATACAGCCCGACAGGATGCTCTCAAATGTGCATCTGTAAAAGTTGGTGAGGGTTTTAGGTGCCAAGCCAAATTTCGTTAGCCTCCAGAGGTTGAAGAGGCTCTGTTGCGCCTTCTTCACAACACTGTCTGCGTGGGTGGACCATTTCAGTTTGTCAGTGATATGTACACCAAGGAACTTGAAGCTTTCCACCTTCTCAACAGCAGTCCCGTCGATGTGGATAGGGGGTTGTTTCCTGAAGTCCACGATCATCTCCTTTGTTTTGTTGACGTTGAGTGAGAGGTTATTGTCCTGGCACCACACTCCCAGAGCCCTCACCTCCTCCCTGTAGGCTGTCTTGTCATTGTTGGTAATCAAGCCTACTACTGTTGTGTCATCTGCAAACTTGATGATTGAGTTGGAGGCGTGCTTGGCCACGCAGTCATGGGTGAACAGGGAGTACAGGAGGAGGCTGAGCACACACCCTTGTGGGGCCCAAGTGTTGAGGATCAGCGAAGTGGAGATGTTGTTTCCTACCTTCACCACCTGGACGCGGCCTGTCAGGAAGTCCAGGACCCAGTTGCACAGGGCGGGGTTCAGAACCAGGGCCTCGAGCTTAATGATGAGCTTGGAGGGTACTATGGTGTTGAATGCTGAGCTATAGTCAATGAACAGCATTCTTACATAGGTATTCCTCTTGTCCAGATGGGATAGGGCAGTCTGCAGTGTGATAGCGATTGCATCGTCTGTGGATCTATTGGGGTGGTAAGCAAATTGAAGTGGTCTAGGGTGACAGGTAAGGTAGAGGTGATATGATCCTTGACTAGTCTCTCAAAGCACTCACATGATGACAGAGGTGAGTGCTACGGGGCGATAGCCATTTAGTTCAGTTACCTTTGCTTTCTTAGGTACAGGAACAATGGTGGCCATCTTGAAGCATGTGGGGACAGCAGACTGGGATAGGGAGAGATAGAATATGTCCGTAAACACACCAGCCAGCTGGTCTGCGCATGCTCTGAGGACGCGACTAGTCTGGGCCGGCAGCCTTGCATGGGTTAACATGCTTAAATGTCTTACTCACGTCGGCTACGGAGAAGGAGAGCCCACAGTCCTTGGTACTGTGTTATCCTCAAAGCGGGCAAAGAAGGTGTTTAGCTTGTCTGGAAGTGAGACGTCGTGTCGGCAATGTGGCTGGTTTTCCTTTTGTAGTCCGTGATTGTCTGTAGACCCTGCCACATACGTCTCGTGTCTGAGCTGTTTGAATTGCGACTACACTTTGTCTCTATACTGATGTTTTGTCAGTTTAATTGCCTTGCGGAGTAATTAGCTACACTGTTTGTATTTTGCCATATTCCCAGTCACCTTGCCATGGTTAAATGCGGTGGTTCGCGCTTTCAATTTTGCGCGAATGCTGCCATCTATCCACGGTTTCTGGTTAGGGTAGGTTTTAATAGTCATAGTGGGCACAACATCGCCTATATGTATAGTGTATTCGTCTAAATTATTTTCTCAAGCTACCCGGAACATATCCCAGTCCGCGTGATCAAAACAATCTTGAAGCGTGGATTCCGATTGGTCAGACCAGCGTTGAATAGTCCTTAGCACGGGTACTTCCTGTTTGAGTTTCTGCCTATATGAAGGGAGTAATAAAATGGAGTCGTGGTCAGATTTGCCGAAAGGAGGGCGGGGGAGAGCCTTGTAGCCACCCCAGAAGTTCGAATAGCAATGGTCGAGGATTTTAGCAGCCCGAGTAGAACAGTTGATATGTTGATAGAACCGGCAGCCTAGTCCTCAAATTTGCTTTGTTAAAATCCCTGGCTACAATAAATGCAGCCTCAGGATATGTGGTTTCCAGTTTGCATAAAGTCCAGTGAAGTTTTTTGAGGGCCGTCGTGGTATCGGCTTGAGGGGGGATATACACGGCCATGACTATAACCAAAGAAAATTATCTTGGGAGATAATACGGTCTGCATTTGATTGTGAGATATTCTAGGTTGAGTGAACAAAACGACTTGAGTTCCTCTATGTTACTACAATTACACCATGAGTCGTTTATCATGAAACACACACCTCCGCCCTTCTGCTTCCCGGAGAGATATTTATTTCTGTCTGCGCGATGAACTGAGCACCTCTGGGAGTTAGCAAGTCCTCATGGATGGGTAGGTTGGTTCTGATACGACGTCACATCAACATTTGTGCAGGTGAAAGTCCGTTCTGCAGCGGTGCGCTGCGGTAGATCATCAGACTTTTTAGGAAGTCCTCCTTTCCATCGTGTGCCTTTTTCATCAGACCTTTGACAATTTTGACTGAACTTTCTGTTAAGCCGTTGGACCTTGGGGAGTTGGGGCTGGAGGTGTTGTGTCGGAATCCCCAGTCATTAGCAAACGATCGGAACTCAGAACTTGAGAACTGCAGGCCTTTGTCCGAGTACAGTTCAGACGCAACCCCATGTCTTGCGAAGACTGATTTCAGGTAGGTGATTACAGCTTTGCTGGAGGTAGTTGGCAGTGTTGCTACTTCAGGGTAGTTTGAGCAGTAGTCGGTAACAACAATGTGACTTTTGCCATTGCAGTCAAAAGGTCAACTCCAACTTTGTACAAGGGTCGATTGGGTACTGGATGAGGCATTAGCGGTTCTGCTTGCTGCTTTGGCCTGTAGGTCAAACACAGTTCACATGAAGCAGTGGTCTGGCTGATTTCCTGGTTCATTCTTGGCCAGTACATTACTTCTCATGCTCGTCGTTTGCATTTTTCCTCACCCAAGTGGCCCTAATGTATTTTCTGTAGCATTTATTTGCGTAGTGTCATGGGAATGACAATCTTGTTGCCTTTGAACACTATGTCATCCACAACGGTGAGCTCTGCTCTGCACATCCAGTAATCCTGTATTCTCCTTGGACAGTTGTTTTTCTGTGCAGGCCATCCTATCAGTATTGTTTCTTTCAACTCTGTCATTGTTTGGTCAGCTTCGGCATCTCTTTTGATCTGCGCCATTCTCTCAGAAGACACAGGAAGTGATGCTATGGATCATGTCGACGTAGGCCTGAACCTCAGTGTTTTTCTGTGTGTCGGCACTCTCTTTCTTGTTGACTGCTCGAGAAAGAGTGTTGGCGGCGAACATGAACTTTTCCCAGGGTGTAGATCATCTTCACATCATACTTTTGCAGTCTGTTCAACATTCTCTGGATTCTCATTGGACAATCATTCAGTGGCTTAGACATGATTGACACCAATGGTTTGTGGTCGGTTTCCACTTGGAAGGCTTGTCCGTAGACGTATGTCCTCGGCAGTAGTACTTTCTCTATTGGTGCGTACCTTGTTTCTGCGCCTGTCAAGGTTCTGGATGCATAAGCGACGGGTTGCCAAGTGTCGTCATGCTGTTGCAGAAGAACTGCTCCCAGGCCAAACTGTGACGCATCTGCAGAAATCCTTGTGCTTTTCTCTGGATCATAGAACCTGAGCACTGGCTCTTCCGTGATTGTCTTCTTTAGGTTTTTGAAGCAGTTTTCCTGCTCATGGGACCATTCCCATTCGTTATTCTGTTCCAGAAGACATCTGAGTGGAGCAGACTGTGCTGACAGTTGAGGTATGAACTTTGCAAGGTAGGTGATCATGCCCATGAAGCATCTCACTTTGTCCTTGTTCTTTGGGCGCTCCATGTATTTTTTTTATTTTTTATTTTTTTAATTGTTCATACTATTTCCATTAACAAGTAGGTTTGTCGACGGCTGAAAATACTATGGGAATTGTTGGTGACTGTCACGATCGTCGTAGGAGTGAGTAGACCAAGGCGCAGCGTGTGAAACAAACATGACTTTAATTAGTTAAAGTATACCAACCAAAACACGACTCGTGAAGTCCACGGTAAACAAATACCGACACGGAACAAAAACCCACAACACCCAAGGGAAAACATACAGTTTAAATATGGCTCCCAATCAGAGACAACCCACAACAGCTGACACTCGTTGCCTCTGATTGGGAGCCACTCTGGCCAACATAGACATAGAACAACTAGACACTCAAACACAGCACATAAACACACGGAATCTACACACCCTGACTCAACATATAAAGTCCCCAGAGCCAGAGTGTGACAGTACCCCCCCCCCAAAGGCGCAGACTGCGACCGCGCCTCAACAAAACCCCAAACAGGGGAGGGCTGGGTGGGCATTCCTCCTCGGAGGCGGCTCCGGCTCCGGGCTTGACCACCACCCTTCCATAATTCCCCCGTAGCGCCCCTGGTCCGGTCTGACCCCGCTGGCTGGATCTGGACTGGACATCGACGGAGCGGATTGCTTACGCTCCGTTGTGGAGCAGCTGACCGGTACCTGATCAGGCACCAGACTGACGACGTGCACCCCTGGCTTGGCGCGTGAGGCAGGAACGGACCGGACCTGGCTGACGATGCGCCCCCCTGGCTTGGTGCGTGGAGCAGCAACGGACCGGACCGGGCTGACGATACGCACCCCTGGCTTGGTGCGTGGAGCCGGAACGGGCCTCACCGGACTGACGACTCGCACCCTTGGCTTGGTGCGTGGAGCAGCGACGGGCCGGACCGGGCTGACGATGCGCACCCCAGGCTTGGTGCGTGGAGCCGGAACGGGCCTCACCGGACTGACGACTCGCACCCCTGGCTTGGTGCGTGGAGCAGCGACGGGCCTTACCAGGCTGACGACTCGCACCCCTGGCTTGGTGCGAGTGGCAGGAACGGGCTGGACCAGGCTGACGACTCGCACCCCTGGCTTGGTGCGAGTGGCAGGAACGGGCTGGACCAGGCTGACGACGCACACCGTAGGCTTGGTGCGTGGAGCAGGGACAGGCCGGGCTGGGCTGGCGACGCACACCGTAGGCTTGGTGCGTGGAGCAGGGACAGGCCGGGCTGGGCTGGCGACGCACACCGTAGGCTTGGTGCGTGGAGCAGGGACAGGCCGGGCTGGGCTGGCGACGCACACCGTAGGCTTGGTGCGTGGAGCAGGGACAGGCCGGGCTGGGCTGGCGACGCACACCGTAGGCTTGGTGCGTGGAGCAGGAACAGGCCGGGCTGGGCTGGCGACGCACACCGTAGGCTTGGTGCGTGGAGCAGGGACAGGCCGGGCTGGGCTGGCGACGCACACCGTAGGCTTGGTGCATGGAGCAGGGACAGGCCGGGCTGGGCTGGCGACGCACACCGTAGGCTTGGTGCGTGGAGCAGGGACAGGCCGGGCTGGGCTGGCGACGCACACCGTAGGCTTGGTGCGTGGAGCAGGAACAGGCCGGGCTGGGCTGGCGACGCACACCGTAGGCTTGGTGCGTGGAGCAGGGACAGGCCGGGCTGGGCTGGCGACGCACACCGTAGGCTTGGTGCGTGGAGCAGGAACAGGCCGGGCTGGGCTGGGAACACACACCACTGGCCTTAAACGGGGATCAGGAACGGGCCGGACCGGACTGGCAATACACCTCAGTACCTCTCGCCGTGCCTCTACAACTTCCTTCCCTCCTCTCGCCAATGGCTCCAGTAACCCGGTGGCCTTCTCTCCTCGTCTCCCATTTCGCCTTGTGGCAGCCTCCTGCTGCCCAGTCGCCCATGCCGTGTGCCCCCCCCTAAAAAATTATTGGGGGTGCCTCTCGTCCGTCCGACGATGGCACTGCTGACGCCGCTGCTCCTCTCTCGCCAGGGCCTTAATCCTACCCCAAGGTCCCTTGCCCCCGAGCATGTCCTCCCAGGACCACGATTTGCCCACCTGGGCCATCGCCAACCTCTCCATCTCCTTTCCTGGCGCTTCCTCCCATGTCCAGTCTGCCTGCTCCTGGACACGCTGCTTGGTCCTTTTATGGTGGGTTTTTCTGTCACGATCGTCGTAGGAGTGAGTAGACCAAGGCGCAGCGTGTGAAACAAACATGACTTTAATTAGTTAAAGTATACCAACCAAAACACGACTCGTGAAGTCCACGGTAAACAAATACCGACACGGAACAAAAACCCACAACACCCAAGGGAAAACATACAGTTTAAATATGGCTCCCAATCAGAGACAACTCACAACAGCTGACACTCGTTGCCTCTGATTGGGAGCCACTCTGGCCAACATAGACATAGAACAACTAGACACTCAAACACAGCACATAAACACACGGAATCTACACACCCTGACTCAACATATAAAGTCCCCAGAGCCAGAGTGTGACAGTGACAAAACATAAAGTTATTCGGTTGGTCCTGTGTTTAGCCCCCCGACCTACAGCCTAGGCATTTGTGATCAACTGCGTTCGAACCCAGGGACCCACGAGACTTTGTTAGTCCGCGGAGCTAAACACTTAGGCATTTGCTTGGGGAGCTAACGCAGGTCTTCAGGTCTCAGACAAGGTAAATCAACAAGTTTGAACATCTGTTAGATAGAGAGGATGACAGTAGGAAAATATAGAGAGAGGTTGTGTCAAATGGCAGTAGGCCAGATGGGAACCTATGGCGACTCTGAAGACGTATTCTGGAGGCTGTGGCAATACCGCTAGGCCAGCCAGTCCACTTTCTGTCTCAGCTTTAATGACATTTAATGACGGAGAGAGAGATAGACAGAGGGAGAGAGAGATGGAGAGAGAGAGGAACAGAGAGAGAGAGAGACAGAGAGACAGCGAGAGAGAGACAAAAACAGAGAGAGCGATAGAGAGCGAGAGAGAGAGAGCGAGAGAGAGAGAGCGATAGAGAGAGAGCGATAGAGAGAGAGCGATAGAGAGAGCGAGAGAGAGCAAGAGAGAGCGATAGAGAGAGAGAGCGATAGAGAGCGAGAGAGAGAGAGCGATAGAGAGCGAGAGAGAGAGAGAGCGATAGAGAGAGAGAGCGATAGAGAGCGATAGAGAGAGAGAGGAAGAAAGAGTAATAGACCTCCACTCAGTGCTCAGTGTCCTTCCTCCCCCTCAATCTCACCATGGAACGTCTGCTGAACAAGAAGCCTTTATTACAGCCACAGACTCAGGCATAGCCACACAGGGCCTGAAGAGGCTCCTGGTAATTATAGTGTAGGTAGTGGCTCAGCAACCTCAGCCTCTAGAAAACATTTGATAACGTGATTTTACACACTTTATTCTGGAAACCAGTCATAGTCCACAGACCACAGACCCCTGCTGAGACTCAGACCACTGACAGCCTATTAATCTACTGTCCCTATGCTAACTGAGCAATCATCTAAATGGTTACCCCACATTTAGGTATCTTAATAACAGCTGCTATTTCCCAATAGACCGGAAAGTTATTATAGGGTGATCCATATTATTCTATAGTCCAGCTACTGGGTTACAATATTAGGGGATTTCAATGAACTCAGGAGAATGGCTTCATCATGAGTGTTATGTTCAGCTTTTTTTTTTTCTTCTCACGATTCTAAATTAGTTTTATGCTCTTTACTTGTTGATTCGTTCCACTCAATATTGTTCTCATGTGCAGGTTGCAGAGGAGGTTGCAGATGCCAGTGCACATGTCAACATGCGGAAGCTCTGTCTAGGAATGCCCTCTGCAGTGTTGAGAATGTTGAGGATGAGAATGTTTCCACCCACTGGTTCTGGAATCCAGCCCATGATTCTAACATTCTGGTCCATGATCCCTAATGTTCTAATGACCATATCTCCTGAGAGGAAGAGTTGGACAGTACCATAGAATTAGGAATTAGAATAGTAGAATTGACATGAAAGGTCTTATGATGGTAGAAAAGGTAAGCCATTTTGGTCAGGGAGTTGGTCAGTGCTGTGAAAAGATATTGTGTAAAACAATGAATTCATAGATTATCTGCATAGTATGTTTAATGGCTAGCTAGTCAGCCAGTTTAAGTGGAATGATTCCAATATTTGTTCAAATTAACTGCCAATGCACCAACATTCCATACAAACAATGTAGTCAATTCACAGCCCAGACTGGTCTCATAGACTAGACGTAACATAGTAAACGTAAATCCGGGACACTCAAATTAGTATGATATGTTACGTTTGGCATGGTTACATAAGACAGATGGTTACTTACGGCAAAAGCAAAAGGAGGGTGGTGTCTGACATTTGAACTTGGTTGTGCTTTTAAATGGTTGAAAGCGCAGCTATTACACATTTAGATGACAACTAAAACAAAAATCCGACATTATTTTTCCTTTGGAATTTGGTTGTGCTTTTGTATAGTTGAAAGCATCGTGATAACACATTGAGAATTCAACATACTTCTACCTGTCTTTTTGGGGTGGGTGAATAAAGCTTGAAATCTCATTTATCAACTTCTCAACCAAATATTACCCCAAAATCTACATTGAAATGACATGGTGTGCCCAGTGTGATGCCTCTACTGCCATTCATTCCAATTAGACTTGTTCGGATTTTTCCTTGACCAATATGACTGCCAATATCGTACCATTCTGTGTTCATGACATAGCCCCTCTAGTAATTGAATAGGATCTCTATGGACAGTACACCCCTGCCAATAGGTTTCATATGACCAAGGAGCTATATTTATTGTGGCTTTGTGTATGTTGGCTCTAAATGCACTGTGTTGGCATGTAATGTAGGCAAGTGTCTATGTGTGACAACCTTACAAAACACATCCTCTATTTCATTTTGGAGTTTCATTCCAGTTATATTACTAGAAATCACCATAACAGAGAACAGCTAAATTCATGCATAATGCTTCAAGCAAAGTGCAGAAGATCAGTCATTTTAGGGACTGGGGGATGAGGAACTTAAATAACAACAAAGGTTAAATAATATACATCTGTTCTGATATGACTTGCCTGTTTAAATGAAGACCCTACCAGACCCCACAGAGCTGTCAGGTAATAGAGCCTACCTGTGGAGGGTAAAGGCTGCATCCAAAATGGCTCCCAATTCCCTATATAGTGTACTACTGTTGACTAGAGCCCATTTGGCCCTAGTCAAAAGCAGTACACTATATAGGGAACAGGGTGTCATCTGGGATGCACCAGAAAGGGATACATACAGGCCTGTACCATACAGCGGTGACCAGACCATATATCACACTGAGTAGTAGAATGGTCCCCATCAAGGCGCTGGCCAGTGCGAATGATTGAAACCCCACAGCTAAACTGACCCATCCACAAGGCCACTCTTAAGGGAGGTTAGGAACTAATTGGGATTTCAAAGTGAATATGCTGTGTGGAAAGAGTTGCACCATCCATCCAGTAGGTTTAGATCTCTACATACAGTGCATTCGGAAAGTATTCAGACCTCCTTGACTTTTCCACATTTTGTTACGTTACAGCCTTATTCTAAAATTGATTAAATAGTTATTTCCCCCCCCCCTAATCAATCTACACACAATACCCCATAATGACGAAGCAAAAATAGTTTTTATACATTTTTGCTAATTTATTCAAAATAAAAAACTGAAATATCACCTTTACATAAGTATTCAGACCCTTTACTCAGTACTTTGTTGAAGCACCTTTGGCAGCGATTACAGCCTTGAGTCTTCTTGGGTATGACGCTACAAGCTTGGCACACCTGTATTTGGGGAGTTTCTCCCATTCTTCTCTGTAGATCCTCTCAAGCTCTGACAGGTTGGATGGGGAGCGTCGCTGCACAGCTATTTTCAGGTCTCTCCAGAGATGTTCGATCGGGTTCAAGTCTGGGCTCTGGCTGGGCCACTCAAGGACATTCAGAGACTTGTCCTGAAGCCACTCCTGCGCTGTCTTGGCTGTGTGCTTAGGGTCGTAGTCCTGTTGGAGGGTGAAACTTTGCCCAGTCTGAGGTCGTGAGCGATCTGGAGCAGGTTTTCATCAAGGATCACTCTGTACTTTGCTCCGTTCATCTTTGCCTCGATCCTGACTAGTCTCCCAGTCCCTGCCGCTGAAAAACATCCCCACAGCATGATGCTGCCATCATAATGCTTCACCATAGGGATGGTGCCAGGTTTCCTCCAGACATGACGCTTGGCATTCAATCTTGTTTTCATCAGACCAGAGAACATTGTTTCTCCTCCATGACCAAGGCCCTTCTCCCCCGATTGCTCAGTTTGGCCGGGCAGCCAGCTCTAGGAAGAGTCTTGGTGGTTCCAAACTTCTTCCATATAAGAATGATGGAGCCACTGTGTTCTTGGGGACCTTCAACGCTGCAGACATTTTTTGGTACCATTCCCCAGATCTGTGCATCAACATAGTTGGTTTTTGCTCTGACATGCACTGTCAACTGTAGGACCTTATATAGACAGGTGTGCCTTTCCAAATCATGTCCAATCAATTGAATTTACCACAGGTGGACTCCAATCAAGTTGTAGAAACATCTCAAGGATGATTAATGGAAACAAGGTGCACCGGAGCTCAATTTCGAGTCTCATAGAAAAGGGTCTGAATACTTATGTAAAGAAATGTCTGATTTTTATTTTTTATAAATGTGCAAAAGTTTCTAAAAACCTGTTTTCACTTTGTCGTTAATGGGGTATTGTGTGTAAATTGATGAGGAAAGAAAATAATTTAATCCATTTTACAATAAGGCTGTAACGTAACAAAATGTGAAAAAAGGGAAGTGGTCTGAATATTTTCCGAATGCACTGTACATAAGAGCAACACATCATCTGTAAGTAAAAGTAGACAGTAAAACTAGTGTCACGCCCTGACTTATGGGACTCTTGTATGTTGAGTCAGGGTGTGGAGATCTATGTTATTATTTCTATGTTCTCATTCTAGGTATTGTGGTTCTATGTTTGGCCGGGTGTGATTCCCAATCAGAGGCAGCTGTCGCTCGTTGTCTCTGATTGGGGATCATACTTAAGTAGCCTGTTTGTTATCATTAGTTGTGGGATCTTGTTCCGTGTTTAGGCTTGTATTGTGTTTAGCCTGAGGACTTCACGTTACGTTGTTTTGTTCGTGTTTTTAGTTTATTTAATAAACATGTATGCATTTCACGCTGCGCCTTGGTCTGACCCGTCCTTCAACATCCGTGACAGAAGATCCCACCAAACACGGACCAAGCAGCGTGCCCAGGAGCAAACACCCTGGACACAGGTGGGGAAGATGTGGTCTTGGGAGGAGATATTTGCGGGGAAAGGACCATGGGCGAAGGTAGATGCCCAGGCAGGAGAGGAGCAACGGCAACACAGAAGGCGCCGGCCGAGGAGGAAGCCCGAGAAGCAGCCCCAATAAAAAATGTGGGGTGGGGCTAAAGGGGTGGTCGGGGAGCGAGAGAGAAGAGCCCCGACCACTGCACCCGGTGGGTTTCCAGGTTGAGTCCCTACGACCATGGGAACAAGAGTGGGAACAGTTTTATACTGAGGAGTCGGAGGATGACGACGATGACGATGAGTTTCTGTTCCCTAACTCGTGGGGGCTCCCGGAGGAGTCCTCACTGGAGGAGGATGGCCGAGAGAGAGAGAAGGATCGGATCTGCAGGGTAAGAGAGGAGGCCACCACATTATGGGGGCTGATAGCGAGAATAGAGCGGGAGAGCTCCATTCAAGAGGAGGCACTGCAGGAGGCTCGTAGGGAGAAGGAGGAAGTAGATGCACGGAGAGAGGAGCTGGTCAGGCAACATAAGGAGCGTGGGTTAATTGAGGAACCCATGTATGCGGAGATACGCACTGTATCGCCAGTGCGCATGCACAGCCCAGTGCGTTCTGTGTCAGCGCCCCGCACATGCCGTGCGAAAGTGGGCATCCAGCCAGGACAGGTTGTGCCAGCTCTACGCTCCAGACCTCCAGTGCGCCTCCACAGTCCGGTACGGCCCGTGCCTGCTCCCCGCACCAAGCCAGAGGTGCGTGTCGCCAGTCTGGCCCGGCCCGTTCCTGTTCCTCGCACCAAGCCAGTGGTGCGTGTGTCCAGTCCGGCCTGGCCCTTTCCTGCTCCTCGCACCAGACTAGTGGTGCATGTTCCCAGTCCGGCCCGGCCCGTTCCTGTTCCTCGCACCAAACCAGTGGTGCGTGTCGCCAGCCCGGTACGCCCCGTACCTGCTCCCCGCACCAAGCCAGTGGTGTGTGTCCCCAGTCCGGCCCGGCCGTTCCTGCTCCTCGCACCAAGCCAGTGGTGCGTGTTCCCAGTCCGGTACGGCCCGTGCCTGTTCCTCGCACCAAGCCAGTGGTGCGTGTTCCCAGTCCAGTACGGCCCGTGCCTGCTCCCCGCACCAAGCCAGTGGTGCGTGTCCCCAGTCCGGCCCGGCCCGTGCCTGTTCCTCGCACCAAGCCAGTGGTGCGTGTTCCCAGTCCGGTACGGCCCGTGCCTGCTCCCCGCACCAAGCCAGTGGTGCGTGTCGCCAGTCCGGTACGGCCCGTGCCTGCTCCCCGCACCAAGCCAGTGGTGCGTGTCGCCAGTCCGGCCCGGCCCGTTCCTGCTCCTCGCACCAAGCCAGTGGTGCGTGTGTCCAGTCCGTCACGGCCCGTGCCCGTTCCACCGGTGCCTTGTCCGGCACCGGTCGGTTGCTCCACTCCGGAGCCAGAGCAGTCCGCTCCACCGGTGCCCAGTTCAGCTCCGGTCAGCGGTTCCACTCCGGAGCCAGAGCAGTCCGCTCCACCGGGGTCCAGTCCAGCTCCGGTCAGCGGATCCACTCCGGAACCAGAGCAGTCCACTCCACCGGGGTCCAGTCCAGCTCCGGTCAGCAGCTCCACTCCGGAGCCAGACTAGTCCGCTCCACCGGTGCATAGTCCAGCTCCGGTCAGCAGCTCCACTCCGGAGCCAGAGCAGTCCGCTCCACCGGTGCCCAGTCCAGCTCCGGTCAGCGGCTCCAGTCCAGACCCAGACGTCAGCCCCTCTCCAGGTTCGGGGTCTCCCACACCAGGGCCCAAACAGGGCTTGGTGCATCGCGGGAGGAGTGCCGATCCAGGCCCAGACGTCAGCCCCTCTCCAGGTTCGGGGTCTCCCACACCAGGGTCCAGACAGGGCTTGGTGCATCGTGGGAGGAAGGAGAGGGGAAGCAGCGCGCCGAGGTCCAGACCAGACCAGGGGCGCAACGGGGAGGCTGAGAGAATGTGGTCGTCACGCCCGGAGCCGGATCCGCCTCCGAGGCGGAATGCCCACCCGGACCCTACCCTGTTATGTCAGGTTTGTGCGGTCGGAGTCCGCACCTTTGGGGGTACTGTCACGCCCTGACTTATGGGACTCTTGTATGTTGAGTCAGGGTGTGGAGATCTATGTTATTATTTCTATCTTCACATTCTAGGTATTGTGGTTCTATGTTTGGCCGGGTGTGATTCCCAATCAGAGGCAGCTGTCGCTCGTTGTCTCTGATTGGGGATCATACTTAAGTAGCCTGTTTGTTATCATTAGTTGTGGGATCTTGTTCCGTGTTTAGGCTTATATTTTGTTTAGCCTGAGGACTTCACGCTACGTTGTTTTGTTCGTGTGTTTAGTTTATTTAATAAAAATGTATGCATTTCACGCTGCGCCTTGGTCTGACCCGTCCTTCAACGTCCGTGACAACTAGATAGTAGACGTAGACAGTAAAACTAGACAGTCATGTTGTATAAGGATTTGAAGACCGGCGCAGGAATACGTAATAGGGTTTTAATTTTCTCCACCCAACACAAGGTACGTCATGAACAAAAGAGTGAGGTGTAAACATCTAAACAACACATGGGACGAGACCCGTAATAACAAGAGCACAATACACGGTACTCACAAGACCAACGGACAATAATCGACAAGGACAATGGGGAACAGAGGGCACATATATACACATACTAATCAGGGGGAATGGGGACTAGGTGTGCGTAATGAGACAAGACAGTACGGTGTTGGTGGTAATGAACCAGACCAGTGACGCCTAGAAGGCCGGTGACGTAGACCGCTGGAGCTGGTGAACAGAATGAGTAGCAGTACCGGGGGGATCCGTGACATAGACAGTAAAACTAGATAGTAAAACTAGACAGTAAAACTAGACAGTAAGAGCGGAGAGTAAAACTAGACAGTAAAACTAGACAGTAATAGTAGACAGTAAAACTAGACAGTAAGAGTAGACAGTAAAACTAGACAGTAAAACTAGATAGTTAGAGTAGACAGTAAAACTAGACAGTAAAACTAGACTGTTAGAGTAGGCAGTAAAACTAGACAGTAAGTGTAGACAGTAAAACTAGACAGTAAAACTAGATCGTAAGAGTAGACAGTAAAACTAGACAGTAAGATTAGACAGTAAAACTAGACAGTCAAACTAGATAGTAAGAGTAGACAGTAAGAGTAGACAGTAAAACTAGACAGTAAAACTAGACAGTAAGAGTAGACAGTAAAACTAGACAGTAAAACTATACAGTAAAACTAGATAGTAAGAGTAGACAGTAAAACTAGACAGTAAGAGTAGACAGTAAAACTAGACAGTAAAAATAGATAGTAAGAGTAGACAGTAAAACTAGACTGTAAGAGCGGACAGTAAATCTAGACAGTAAACTAGACAGTAAGAGTAGACAGTAAGAGTAGACAGTAAGAGTAGACAGTAAGAGTAGAGAGTAAAATTAGACAGTAAAACTAGATAATAAGATTAGACAGTAAAACTAGACAGTAAGAGTAGACAGTAAATCTAGACAGTAAACTAGACAGTAAGAGTAGACAGTAAGAGTAGACAGTAAGAGTAGACAGTAAGAGTAGACAGTAAAACTAGACTGTAAGAGTAGACAGTAAAACTAGACAGTAAAACTAGATAGTAAGAGTAGACAGTAAAACTAGACTGTAAGAGCACACAGAAAACTAAACAGTAAAACTAGACAGTAAAAATAGACAGTAAAACTAGACAGTAAGAGTAGACAGTAAAACTAAACAGTAAGAGTAGACAGTAAAACTAGACAGTAAAACTAGACAGAAAGAGTAGACAATAAAACTAGACAGTAAGAGTAGACAGTAAAACTAGACAGTAAAACTAGACAGTAAGAGTAGACAGTAAAACTAGACAGTAAGAGTAGACAGTAAGAGTAGACAGTAAGAGTAGACAGTAAAACTAGACAGTAAGAGTAGACAGTAAAACTAGACAGTGAAACT
Organism: Coregonus clupeaformis; assembly: GCF_020615455.1. Classification (NCBI taxonomy): domain Eukaryota; kingdom Metazoa; phylum Chordata; class Actinopteri; order Salmoniformes; family Salmonidae; genus Coregonus; species Coregonus clupeaformis. The sequence goes on from NC_059208.1 coordinate 21,820,556, forward strand.
AGATAGTAAGAGTAGACAGTAAAACTAGACATTAAGAGTAGACAGTAAAACTAGACAGTAAGAGTAGACAGTAAAACTAGACAGTAAGAGTAGACAGTAAAAGTAGACAGTAAAACTAGACAGTAAGAGTAGACAGTTAAACTAGACAGTGAAACTAGATAGTAAGAGTAGACAGTAAAACTAGAAAGTAAAACTAGACAGAAAGAGTAGACAGTAAAACTAGACTGTAAGAGTAGACAGTAAAACTCGACAGTAAAACTAGACAGTAAGAGTAGACAGTAAAACTAGACAGTAAGAGTAGACAGTAAGAGTAGACAGTAAGAGTAGACAGTAAAACTAGACAGTAAGAGTAGACAGTAAAACTAGACAGTGAAACTAGATAGTAAGAGTAGACAGTAAAACTAGACAGTAAGAGTAGACAGTAAATCTAGACAGTAAAACTAGATAGTAAGAGTAGACAGTAAAACTAGAAAGTAAAACTAGACAGTAAGAGTAGACAGTAAGAGTAGACAGTAAAACTAGACAGTAAGAGTAGACAGTAAAACTAGACAGTGAAACTAGATAGTAAGAGTAGACAGTAAAACTAGACATTAAGAGTAGACAGTAAAACTAGACAGTAAGAGTAGACAGTAAAACTAGACAGTAAGAGTAGACAGTAAAAGTAGACAGTAAAACTAGACAGTAAGAGTAGACAGTTAAACTAGACAGTGAAACTAGATAGTAAGAGTAGACAGTAAAACTAGAAAGTAAAACTAGACAGAAAGAGTAGACAGTAAAACTAGACTGTAAGAGTAGACAGTAAAACTCGACAGTAAAACTAGACAGTAAGAGTAGACAGTAAAACTAGACAGTAAGAGTAGACAGTAAGAGTAGACAGTAAGAGTAGACAGTAAAACTAGACAGTAAGAGTAGACAGTAAAACTAGACAGTGAAACTAGATAGTAAGAGTAGACAGTAAAACTAGACAGTAAGAGTAGACAGTAAATCTAGACAGTAAAACTAGATAGTAAGAGTAGACAGTAAAACTAGAAAGTAAAACTAGACAGTAAGAGTAGACAGTAAACTAGACTTTAAGAGTAGACAGTAAAACTAGACAGTAAGAGTAGACAGTAAAACGAGACAGTAAAACTAGACAGTAAAACTAGACAGTAAGAGTAGACAGTAAAACTAGACAGTAAGAGTAGACAGTAAAACTAGACAGTAAAACTAGACAGTAAGAGTAGACAGTAAAACTAGACAGTAAAACTAGACAGTAAAACTAGACAGTAAGTGTAGACAGTAAAACTAGACTGTAAGAGTAGACAGTAAAACTAGAAAGTAAAACTAGACAGAAAGAGTAGAAAGTAAAACTAGACTGTAAGAGTAGACAGTAAAACTAGAATGTAAGAGTAGACAGTAAAACTAGACAGTAAAACTAGATAGTTAGAGTAGACAGTAAAACTAGACAGTAAAACTAGACTGTTAGAGTAGGCAGTAAAACTAGACAGTAAGTGTAGACAGTAAAACTAGACAGTAAAACTAGATCGTAAGAGTAGACAGTAAAACTAGACAGTAAGATTAGACAGTAAAACTAGACAGTCAAACTAGATAGTAAGAGTAGACAGTAAGAGTAGACAGTAAGAGTAGACAGTAAAACTAGACAGTAAAACTAGACAGTAAGAGTAGACAGTAAAACTAGACAGTAAAACTATACAGTAAAACTAGATAGTAAGAGTAGACAGTAAAACTAGACAGTAAGAGTAGACAGTAAAACTAGACAGTAAAAATAGATAGTAAGAGTAGACAGTAAAACTAGACTGTAAGAGCGGACAGTAAATCTAGACAGTAAACTAGACAGTAAGAGTAGACAGTAAGAGTAGACAGTAAGAGTAGACAGTAAGAGTAGAGAGTAAAATTAGACAGTAAAACTAGATAATAAGATTAGACAGTAAAACTAGACAGTAAGAGTAGACAGTAAATCTAGACAGTAAACTAGACAGTAAGAGTAGACAGTAAGAGTAGACAGTAAGAGTAGACAGTAAGAGTAGACAGTAAAACTAGACTGTAAGAGTAGAGAGTAAAACTAGACAGTAAAACTAGATAGTAAGAGTAGACAGTAAAACTAGACTGTAAGAGCACACAGAAAACTAAACAGTAAAACTAGACAGTAAAAATAGACAGTAAAACTAGACAGTAAGAGTAGACAGTAAAACTAAACAGTAAGAGTAGACAGTAAAACTAGACAGTAAAACTAGACAGAAAGAGTAGACAATAAAACTAGACAGTAAGAGTAGACAGTAAAACTAGACAGTAAAACTAGACAGTAAGAGTAGACAGTAAAACTAGACAGTAAGAGTAGACAGTAAGAGTAGACAGTAAGAGTAGACAGTAAAACTAGACAGTAAGAGTAGACAGTAAAACTAGACAGTGAAACTAGATAGTAAGAGTAGACAGTAAAACTAGACATTAAGAGTAGACAGTAAAACTAGACAGTAAAACTAGATAGTAAGAGTAGACAGTAAAACTAGAAAGTAAAACTAGACAGAAAGAGTAGACAGTAAAACTAGACAGTAAGAGTAGACAGTAAGAGTAGACAGTAAGAGTAGACAGTAAAACTAGACAGTAAGAGTAGACAGTAAAACTAGACAGTGAAACTAGATAGTAAGAGTAGACAGTAAAACTAGACATTAAGAGTAGACAGTAAAACTAGACAGTAAGAGTAGACAGTAAAACTAGACAGTAAGAGTAGACAGTAAAAGTAGACAGTAAAACTAGACAGTAAGAGTAGACAGTTAAACTAGACAGTGAAACTAGATAGTAAGAGTAGACAGTAAAACTAGAAAGTAAAACTAGACAGAAAGAGTAGACAGTAAAACTAGACTGTAAGAGTAGACAGTAAAACTCGACAGTAAAACTAGACAGTAAGAGTAGACAGTAAAACTAGACAGTAAGAGTAGACAGTAAGAGTAGACAGTAAGAGTAGACAGTAAAACTAGACAGTAAGAGTAGACAGTAAAACTAGACAGTGAAACTAGATAGTAAGAGTAGACAGTAAAACTAGACAGTAAGAGTAGACAGTAAATCTAGACAGTAAAACTAGATAGTAAGAGTAGACAGTAAAACTAGAAAGTAAAACTAGACAGTAAGAGTAGACAGTAAGAGTAGACAGTAAAACTAGACAGTAAGAGTAGACAGTAAAACTAGACAGTGAAACTAGATAGTAAGAGTAGACAGTAAAACTAGACATTAAGAGTAGACAGTAAAACTAGACAGTAAGAGTAGACAGTAAAACTAGACAGTAAGAGTAGACAGTAAAAGTAGACAGTAAAACTAGACAGTAAGAGTAGACAGTTAAACTAGACAGTGAAACTAGATAGTAAGAGTAGACAGTAAAACTAGAAAGTAAAACTAGACAGAAAGAGTAGACAGTAAAACTAGACTGTAAGAGTAGACAGTAAAACTTCGACAGTAAAACTAGACAGTAAGAGTAGACAGTAAAACTAGACAGTAAGAGTAGACAGTAAGAGTAGACAGTAAGAGTAGACAGTAAAACTAGACAGTAAGAGTAGACAGTAAAACTAGACAGTGAAACTAGATAGTAAGAGTAGACAGTAAAACTAGACAGTAAGAGTAGACAGTAAATCTAGACAGTAAAACTAGATAGTAAGAGTAGACAGTAAAACTAGAAAGTAAAACTAGACAGTAAGAGTAGACAGTAAACTAGACTTTAAGAGTAGACAGTAAAACTAGACAGTAAGAGTAGACAGTAAAACGAGACAGTAAAACTAGACAGTAAAACTAGACAGTAAGAGTAGACAGTAAAACTAGACAGTAAGAGTAGACAGTAAAACTAGACAGTAAAACTAGACAGTAAGAGTAGACAGTAAAACTAGACAGTAAAACTAGACAGTAAAACTAGACAGTAAGTGTAGACAGTAAAACTAGACTGTAAGAGTAGACAGTAAAACTAGAAAGTAAAACTAGACAGAAAGAGTAGAAAGTAAAACTAGACTGTAAGAGTAGACAGTAAAACTAGAATGTAAGAGTAGACAGTAAAACTAGACAGTAAAAATAGATAGTAAGAGTAGACAGTAAAACTAGACTGTAAGAGCGGACAGTAAATCTAGACAGTAAACTAGACAGTAAGAGTAGACAGTAAGAGTAGACAGTAAGAGTAGACAGTAAGAGTAGACAGTAAAACTAGACAGTAAAACTAGATAATAAGATTAGACAGTAAAACTAGACAGTAAGAGTAGACAGTAAATCTAGACAGTAAACTAGACAGTAAGAGTAGACAGTAAGAGTAGACAGTAAGAGTAGACAGTAAGAGTAGACAGTAAAACTAGACTGTAAGAGTAGACAGTAAAACTAGACAGTAAAACTAGATAGTAAGAGTAGACAGTAAAACTAGACTGTAAGAGCACACAGAAAACTAAACAGTAAAACTAGACAGTAAAAATAGACAGTAAAACTAGACAGTAAGAGTAGACAGTAAAACTAGACAGTAAGAGTAGACAGTAAGAGTAGACAGTAAGAGTAGACAGTAAAACTAGACAGTGAAACTAGATAGTAAGAGTAGACAGTAAAACTAGACATTAAGAGTAGACAGTAAAACTAGACAGTAAAACTAGATAGTAAGAGTAGACAGTAAAACTAGAAAGTAAAACTAGACAGAAAGAGTAGACAGTAAAACTAGACAGTAAGAGTAGACAGTAAGAGTAGACAGTAAGAGTAGACAGTAAAACTAGACAGTAAGAGTAGACAGTAAAACTAGACAGTGAAACTAGATAGTAAGAGTAGACAGTAAAACTAGACATTAAGAGTAGACAGTAAAACTAGACAGTAAGAGTAGACAGTAAAACTAGACAGTAAGAGTAGACAGTAAAACTAGACAGTAAAACTAGACAGTAAGAGTAGACAGTTAAACTAGACAGTGAAACTAGATAGTAAGAGTAGACAGTAAAACTAGAAAGTAAAACTAGACAGAAAGAGTAGACAGTAAAACTAGACTGTAAGAGTAGACAGTAAAACTCGACAGTAAAACTAGACAGTAAGAGTAGACAGTAAAACTAGACAGTAAGAGTAGACAGTAAGAGTAGACAGTAAGAGTAGACAGTAAAACTAGACAGTAAGAGTAGATAGTAAAACTAGACAGTGAAACTAGATAGTAAGAGTAGACAGTAAAACTAGACAGTAAGAGTAGACAGTAAATCTAGACAGTAAAACTAGATAGTAAGAGTAGACAGTAAAACTAGAAAGTAAAACTAGACAGTAAGAGTAGACAGTAAACTAGACTTTAAGAGTAGACAGTAAAACTAGACAGTAAGAGTTGACAGTAAAACGAGACAGTAAAGCTAGACAGTAAAACTAGACAGTAAGAGTAGACAGTAAAACTAGACAGTAAGAGTAGACAGTAAAACTAGACAGTAAGAGTAGACAGTAAAACTAGACAGTAAAACTAGACAGTAAAACTAGACAGTAAGTGTAGACAGTAAAACTAGACTGTAAGAGTAGACAGTAAAACTAGAAAGTAAAACTAGACAGAAAGAGTAGAAAGTAAAACTACATTTACATTTTAGTCATTTAGCAGACGCTCTTATCCAGAGCGACTTACAGTTAGTGAATACATTAATTTTTTTATACTTGCCCCCCGTGGGAATCAAACCCACAACCCTGGCATTGCAAACGCCATGACAGTATAAACTAGACAGTAAGAGCTAGACAGTAGCACCGTAGACAGTGCAACGTAGACAGTAAAGACTAAGTAAAGACAGTAAAACTAGACAGTAAATCTAGATAGTAAGAGTAGACAGTAAAACTAGACTGTAAGAGCACACAGAAAAACTAAACAGTGAAACTAGACAGTAAGTGTAGACAGTAAAACTAGACTGTAAGAGTAGACAGTAAAACTAGAAAGTAAAACTAGACTGTAAAAGTAGACAGTAAAACAAGACATTAAAGTAGACAGTAAAACTAGACAGTAAATCTAGACTGTAAGAGTAGACAGTAAAACTAGATAGTAAATCTAGACAGTAAGAGTAGACAGTAAAACTAGACAGTAAGAGTAGACAGTAAAACTAGGTAGTAAGAGTAGAGAGTAAAACTAGACAGTAAAACTAGACTGTAAGAGTAGACAGTAAAACTAGACAGTAAGAGTGGACAGTCAAACTAGACAGTAAAAGTAGACAGTAAGAGTAGACAGTAAAACTAGACAGTAAAACTAGACAGTAAGAGTAGACAGTAAAACTAGACAGTAAGAGTAGAAAGTAAAACTAGACAGTAAAACTAGACAGTAAGAGTAGAAAGTAAAACTAGACAGTAAAACTAGACAATAAAACTAGACAGTAAAACTAGACAGTAAAACTAGACAGTAAAACTAGACAGTAGAAGTAGATAGTAAGAGTAGACAGTAAAACTAGACTGTAAGAGTAGACAGTAAAACTAGACAGTAAAACTAGACTGTAAGAGTAGACAGTAAAATAGACTGTAAGAGTAGACAGTAAAACTAGACAGTAAAACTAGACAGTAAGAGTAGACAGTAAAACTAGATTTTAAAGTAGACAGTAAAACTAGACAGTAAACCTAGATAGTAAGAGTAGACAGTAAAACTAGACATTAAGAGTAGACAGTAAAACTAGACAGTAAAACTAGATAGTAAGAGTAGACAGTAAAACTAGACAGTAAGAGTGGACAGTAAAACTAGACAGTAAGAGTAGACAGTAAGAGTAGACAGTAAGAGTAGACAGTAAGAGTAGACAGTAAGAGTAGACAGTAAAACTAGACAGTAAGAGTAGACAGTAAAACTAGACAGTAAGAGTAGAAAGTAAAACTAGACAGTAAGAGTAGACAGTAAAACTAGACAAAAGTAAAACTAGACAGTAAGAGTAGACAGTAAAACTAGACAGTAAAACTAGACAGTAAAACTAGACAGTAAAACTAGACAGTAAAGACTAGATAGTAAAAGTAGACAGTAAAACTAGATTGTAAGAGTAGACAGTAAAACTAGACAGTAAAACTAGACTGTAAGAGTAGACAGTAAAACTAGGTAGTAAGAGTAGACAGTAAAACTAGACAGTAAAACGAGACAGTAAAACTAGACAGTATGAGTAGACAGTAAAACTAGATAGTAAAACTAGACAGGAAGAGTAGACAGTAAAACTAGACTGTAAGAGTAGACAGTAAAACTAGATAGTAAGAGTAGACAGTAAAACTAGACAGTAAGAGTAGACAGTAAGAGTAGACAATAAAACTAGACAGTAAAACTAGACAGTAAAAGTAGATAGTAAAACTAGATAGTAAATCTAGACAGTAAGAGTAGACAGTAAAACTAGACTGTAAGAGTTGACAGTAAAACTAGGTAGTAAGAGTAGACAGTAAAACTAGACTGTAAGAGTAGACAGTAAAACTAGACTGTAAGAGTAGACAGTAAAACTATACAGTAAAACTAGACAGTAAGAGTAGACAGTAAAACTAGACTGTAAGAGTAGACAGTAAAACTAGGTAGTAAGAGTAGACAGTAAAACTAGACAGTAAAACTAGACAGTAAAACTAGACAGTAAAACTAGACAGTAAAACTAGACAGTAAGAGTAGAAAGTAAAACTAGATAGTAAAACTAGATAGTAAGAGTAGACAGTAAAACTAGACATTAAGAGTAGACAGTAAAACTAGACAGTAAAAATAGATAGTAAGTGTAGACAGTAAGAGTAGACAGTAAGAGTAGACAGTAAGAGTAGACAGTAAAACTAGACAGTAAGAGTAGACAGTAAAACTAGACAGTAAGAGTAGAAAGTAAAACTAGACAATAAGAGTAGACAATAAAACTAGACAGTAAAACTAGACAGTAAAACTAGACAATAAAACTAGACAGTAAAACTAGATAGTAAGAGTAGACAGTAAAACTAGATTGTAAGAGTAGACAGTAAAACTAGACAGTAAAACTAGACTGTAAGAGTAGACAGTAAAACTAGGTAGTAAGAGTAGACAGTAAAACTAGACAGTAAAACTAGACAGTAAAACTAGACAGTAAGAGTAGACAGTAAAACTAGATAGTAAAACTAGACAGTAAAACTAGACAGGAAGAGAAGACAGTAAAACTAGACTGTAAGAGTAGACAGTAAAACTAGATAGTAAGAGTAGACAGTAAAACTAGACAGTAAGAGTAGACAGTAAGAGTAGACAATAAAACTAGACAGTAAAACTAGACATTAAAACTAGATAGTAAATCTAGACAGTAAGAGTAGACAGTAAAACTAGACTGTAAGAGTTGATAGTAAAACTAGGTAGTAAGAGTAGACAGTAAAACTAGACTGTAAGAGTAGACAGTAAGAGTAGACAGTAAAACTAGACAGTAAAACTAGACATTAAGAGTAGACAGTAAAACTAGACAGTAAAACTAGACATTAAGAGTAGACAGTAAAACTAGACAGTAAAACTAGACTGTAAGAGTACACAGTAAAACTAGACATTAAGAGTAGAGAGTAAAACTAGATAGTAGGAGTAGACGGTAAAACTAGACAGTAAGAGTAGACAGTAAAACTAGACAATAATACTAGACATTAAGAGTAGACAGTAAAACTAGACAGTAAAACTAGATAGTAAGAGTAGACAGTAAAACTAGACATTAAGAGTAGAGAGTAAAACTAGACTTTAAAACTAGATTGTAAGAGTAGACAGTAAAACTAGACAGTAAGAGCGGACAGTAAAACTAGACAGTAAGAGTAGACAGCAAGAGTAGACAGTAAAACTAGACAGTAAAACTAGACAGTAAGAGTAGACAGTAAAACTATACAGTAAGAGTAGAAAGTAAAACTAGACAGTAAGAGTAGACAATAAAACTAGACAGTAAAACTAGACAGTAAAACTAGACAGTAAAACTAGTCAATAAAACTAGACAGTAAAGCTAGATAGTAAGAGTAGACAGTAAAACTAGGTAGTAAGAGTAGACAGTAAAACTAGACAGTAAAACTAGACAATAAAACTAGACAGTAAAACTAGACAGTAAGAGTAGAAAGTAAAACTAGATAGTAAAACTAGACAGTAAAACTAGACAGTAAGAGTAGACAGTAAAACTAGACAGTAAAACTAGACAGTAAAACTAGATAGTAAGAGTAGACAGTAAAACTAGACAGTAAGAGTAGACAGTAAAACTAGACAGTAAAACTAGACAGTAAAACTAGACATTAAGAGTAGACAGTAAAACTAGACAGTAAAACTAAATAGTAAGAGTAGATAGTAAAACTAGACATTAAGAGTAGAGAGTAAAACTAGACAGTAAAACTAGACTGTAAGACTAGTCAGTAAAACTAGACAGTAAGAGCGGACAGTAAAACTAGACAGTAAGAGTAGACAGCAAGAGTAGACAGTAAAACTAGACAGTAAAACTAGACAGTAAGAGTAGACAGTAAAACTATACAGTAAGAGTAGAAAGTAAAACTAGACAGTAAGAGTAGACAATAAAACTAGACAGTAAAACTAGACAGTAAAACTAGACAGTAAAACTAGACAGTAAAGCTAGATAGTAAGAGTAGACAGTAAAACTAGACTGTAAGAGTAGACAGTAAAACTAGACTGTAAGAGTAGAAAGTAAAACTAGACAGTAAAACTAGACAGTAAGAGTAGACAGTAAAACTAGGCATTAAAATAGACAGTAAAACTAGACAGTAAAACTAGACTGTAAGAGTAGACAGTAAAACTAGATAGTAAAACTAGACAGTTAAACTAGACAATAAAAATAGACAGTAAAACTAGACAGTAAGAGTAGAAAGTAAAACTAGATAGTAAAACTAGACAGTAAAACTAGACAGTAAGAGTAGACAGTAAAACTAGACAGTAAAACTAGACATTAAGATTAGACAGTAAAACTAGACAGTAAAACTAGATAGTAAGAGTAGACAGTAAAACTAGACTGTAAGAGTTGACAGTAAAACTAGGTAGTAAGAGTAGACAGTAAAACTAGACTGTAAGAGTAGACAGTAAGAGTAGACAGTAAAACTAGACAGTAAAACTAGACATTAAGAGTAGACAGTAAAACTAGACAGTAAAACTAGACTGTAAGAGTACACAGTAAAACTAGACATTAAGAGTAGAGAGTAAAACTAGATAGTAGGAGTAGACGGTAAAACTAGACAGTAAGAGTAGACAGTAAAACTAGACAGTAAAACTAGACATTAAGAGTAGACAGTAAAACTAGACAGTAAAACTAGATAGTAAGAGTAGACAGTAAAACTAGACATTAAGAGTAGAGAGTAAAACTAGACAGTAAAACTAGACTGTAAGAGTAGACAGTAAAACTAGACAGTAAGAGCGGACAGTAAAACTAGACAGTAAGAGTAGACAGCAAGAGTAGACAGTAAAACTAGACAGTAAAACTAGACAGTAAGAGTAGACAGTAAAACTATACAGTAAGAGTAGAAAGTAAAACTAGACAGTAAGAGTAGACAATAAAACTAGACAGTAAAACTAGACAGTAAAACTAGACAGTAAAACTAGACAATAAAACTAGACAGTAAAGCTAGATAGTAAGAGTAGACAGTAAAACTAGGTAGTAAGAGTAGACAGTAAAACTAGACAGTAAAACTAGACAATAAAACTAGACAGTAAAACTAGACAGTAAGAGTAGAAAGTAAAACTAGATAGTAAAACTAGACAGTAAAACTAGACAGTAAGTGTAGACAGTAAAACTAGACAGTAAAACTAGACAGTAAAACTAGATAGTAAGAGTAGACAGTAAAACTAGACATTAAGAGTAGAGAGTAAAACTAGATAGTAAGAGTAGACAGTAAAACTAGACAGTAAGAGTAGACAGTAAAACTAGACAGTAAAACTAGACAGTAAAACTAGACATTAAGAGTAGACAGTAAAACTAGACAGTAAAACTAGATAGTAAGAGTAGACAGTAAAACTAGACATTAAGAGTAGAGAGTAAAACTAGACAGTAAAACTAGACTGTAAGAGTAGACAGTAAAACTAGACAGTAAGAGCGGACAGTAAAACTAGACAGTAAGAGTAGACAGCAAGAGTAGACAGTAAAACTAGACAGTAAAACTAGACAGTAAGAGTACACAGTAAAACTATACAGTAAGAGTAGAAAGTAAAACTAGACAGTAAGAGTAGACAGTAAAACTAGACAGTAAAACTAGACAGTAAAACTAGACAGTAAAACTAGACAGTAAAGCTAGATAGTAAGAGTAGACAGTAAAACTAGACTGTAAGAGTAGACAGTAAAACTAGACTGTAAGAGTAGAAAGTAAAACTAGACAGTAAAACTAGACAGTAAGAGTAGACAGTAAAACTAGGCATTAAAGTAGACAGTAAAACTAGACAGTAAAACTAGACTGTAAGAGTAGACAGTAAAACTAGATAGTAAAACTAGACAGTAAAACTAGACAATAAAACTAGACAGTAAAACTAGACAGTAAGAGTAGAAAGTAAAACTAGATAGTAAAACTAGACAGTAAAACTAGACAGTAAGAGTAGACAGTAAAACTAGACAGTAAAACTAGACATTAAGATTAGACAGTAAAACTAGACAGTAAAACTAGATAGTAAGAGTAGACAGTAAAACTAGACATTAAGAGTAGAGAGTAAAACTAGATAGTAAGAGTAGACAGTAAAACTAGACAGTAAGAGTAGACAGTAAAACTAGACAGTAAAACTAGACAGTAAAATTAGACATTAAGAGTAGACAGTAAAACTAGACAGTAAAACTAGACAGTAAGAGTAGACAGTAAGAGTAGACAATAAAACTAGACAGTAAAACTAGACATTAAAACTAGATAGTAAATCTAGACAGTAAGAGTAGACAGTAAAACTAGACTGTAAGAGTTGACAGTAAAACTAGGTAGTAAGAGTAGACAGTAAAACTAGACTGTAAGAGTAGACAGTAAGAGTAGACAGTAAAACTAGACAGTAAAACTAGACATTAAGAGTAGACAGTAAAACTAGACAGTAAAACTAGACATTAAGAGTAGACAGTAAAACTAGACAGTAAAACTAGACTGTAAGAGTACACAGTAAAACTAGACATTAAGAGTAGAGAGTAAAACTAGATAGTAGGAGTAGACGGTAAAACTAGACAGTAAGAGTAGACAGTAAAACTAGACAGTAAAACTAGACATTAAGAGTAGACAGTAAAACTAGACAGTAAAACTAGATAGTAAGAGTAGACAGTAAAACTAGACATTAAGAGTAGAGAGTAAAACTAGACAGTAAAACTAGACTGTAAGAGTAGACAGTAAAACTAGACAGTAAGAGCGGACAGTAAAACTAGACAGTAAGAGTAGACAGCAAGAGTAGACAGTAAAACTAGACAGTAAAACTAGACAGTAAGAGTAGACAGTAAAACTATACAGTAAGAGTAGAAAGTAAAACTAGACAGTAAGAGTAGACAATAAAACTAGACAGTAAAACTAGACAGTAAAACTAGACAGTAAAACTAGACAGTAAAACTAGACAATAAAACTAGACAGTAAAGCTAGATAGTAAGAGTAGACAGTAAAACTAGGTAGTAAGAGTAGACAGTAAAACTAGACAGTAAAACTAGACAATAAAACTAGACAGTAAAACTAGACAGTAAGAGTAGAAAGTAAAACTAGATAGTAAAACTAGACAGTAAAACTAGACAGTAAGAGTAGACAGTAAAACTAGACAGTAAAACTAGACAGTAAAACTAGATAGTAAGAGTAGACAGTAAAACTAGACATTAAGAGTAGAGAGTAAAACTAGATAGTAAGAGTAGACAGTAAAACTAGACAGTAAGAGTAGACAGTAAAACTAGACAGTAAAACTAGACAGTAAAACTAGACATTAAGAGTAGACAGTAAAACTAGACAGTAAAACTAGATAGTAAGAGTAGACAGTAAAACTAGACATTAAGAGTAGAGAGTAAAACTAGACAGTAAAACTAGACTGTAAGAGTAGACAGTAAAACTAGACAGTAAGAGCGGACAGTAAAACTAGACAGTAAGAGTAGACAGCAAGAGTAGACAGTAAAACAAGACAGTAAAACTAGACAGTAAGAGTAGACAGTAAAACTATACAGTAAGAGTAGAAAGTAAAACTAGACAGTAAGAGTAGACAATAAAACTAGACAGTAAAACTAGACAGTAAAACTAGACAGTAAAACTAGACAATAAAACTAGACAGTAAAGCTAGATAGTAAGAGTAGACAGTAAAACTAGACTGTAAGAGTAGACAGTAAAACTAGACTGTAAGAGTAGAAAGTAAAACTAGACAGTAAAACTAGACAGTAAGTGTAGACAGTAAAACTAGGCATTAAAGTAGACAGTAAAACTAGACAGTAAAACTAGACTGTAAGAGTAGACAGTAAAACTAGATAGTAAAACTAGACAGTAAAACTAGACAATAAAACTAGACAGTAAAACTAGACAGTAAGAGTAGAAAGTAAAACTAGATAGTAAAACTAGACAGTAAAACTAGACAGTAAGAGTAGACAGTAAAACTAGACAGTAAAACTAGACATTAAGATTAGACAGTAAAACTAGACAGTAAAACTAGATAGTAAGAGTAGACAGTAAAACTAGACATTAAGAGTAGAGAGTAAAACTAGATAGTAAGAGTAGACAGTAAAACTAGACAGTAAGAGTAGACAGTAAAACTAGACAGTAAAACTAGACAGTAAAATTAGACATTAAGAGTAGACAGTAAAACTAGACAGTAAAACTAGATAGTAAGAGTAGACATTAAAACTAGACATTAAGAGTAGAGAGTAAAACTAGACAGTAAAACTAGACTGTAAGAGTAGACAGTAAAACTAGACAGTAAGAGCGGACAGTAAAACTAGACAGTAAGAGTAGACAGCAAGAGTAGACAGTAAAACTAGACAGTAAAACTAGACAGTAAGAGTAGACAGTAAAACTATACAGTAAGAGTAGAAAGTAAAACTAGACAGTAAGAGTAGACAATAAAACTAGACAGTAAAACTAGACAGTAAAACTAGACAGTAAAACTAGACAGTAAAACTAGACAACAAAACTAGACAGTAAAGCTAGATAGTAAGAGTAGACAGTAAAACTAGACTGTAAGAGTAGACAGTAAAACTAGACTGTAAGAGTAGACAGTAAAACTAGACAGTAAAACTAGACAGTAAGAGTAGACAGTAAAACCAGGCATTAAAGTAGACAGTAAAACTAGACAGTAAAACTAGACTTTAAGAGTAGACAGTAAAACTAGATAGTAAAACTAGACTGTAAAACTAGACAATAAAACTAGACAGTAAAACTAGACAGTAAGAGTAGAAAGTAAAACTAGATAGTAAAACTAGACAGTAAAACTAGACAGTAAGAGTAGACAGTAAAACTAGACAGTAAAACTAGACATTAAGAGTAGACAGTAAAACTAGACAGTAAAACTAGATAGTAAGAGTAGACAGTAAAACTAGACATTAAGAGTAGAGAGTAAAACTAGATAGTAAGAGTAGACAGTAAAACTAGACAGTAAGAGTAGACAGTAAAACTAGACAGTAAAACTAGACAGTAAAATTAGACATTAAGAGTAGACAGTAAAACTAGACAGTAAAACTAGATAGTAAGAGTAGACAGTAAAACTAGACATTAAGAGTAGAGAGTAAAACTAGACAGTAAAACTAGACTGTAAGAGTAGACAGTAAAACTAGACAGTAAGAGCGGACAGTAAAACTAGACAGTAAGAGTAGACAGCAAGAGTAGACAGTAAAACTAGACAGTAAAACTAGACAGTAAGAGTAGACAGTAAAACTATACAGTAAGAGTAGAAAGTAAAACTAGACAGTAAGAGTAGACAATAAAACTAGACAGTAAAACTAGACAGTAAAACTAGACAGTAAAACTAGACAGTAAAACTAGACAATAAAACTAGACAGTAAAGCTAGATAGTAAGAGTAGACAGTAAAACTAGACTGTAAGAGTAGACAGTAAAACTAGACTGTAAGAGTAGACAGTAAAACTAGACAGTAAAACTAGACAGTAAGAGTAGACAGTAAAACCAGGCATTAAAGTAGACAGTAAAACTAGACAGTAAAACTAGACTTTAAGAGTAGACAGTAAAACTAGATAGTAAAACTAGACAGTAAAACTAGACAATAAAACTAGACAGTAAAACTAGACAGTAAGAGTAGAAAGTAAAACTAGATAGTAAAACTAGACAGTAAAACTAGACAGTAAGAGTAGACAGTAAAACTAGACAGTAAAACTAGACATTAAGAGTAGACAGTAAAACTAGACAGTAAAACTAGATAGTAAGAGTAGACAGTAAAACTAGACATTAAGAGTAGAGAGTAAAACTAGATAGTAAGAGTAGACAGTAAAACTAGACAGTAAGAGTAGACAGTAAAACTAGACAGTAAAACTAGACAGTAAAATTAGACATTAAGAGTAGACAGTAAAACTAGACAGTAAAACTAGATAGTAAGAGTAGACAGTAAAACTAGACATTAAGAGTAGAGAGTAAAACTAGACAGTAAAACTAGACTGTAAGAGTAGACAGTAAAACTAGACAGTAAGAGCGGACAGTAAAACTAGACAGTAAGAGTAGACAGCAAGAGTAGACAGTAAAACTAGACAGTAAAACTAGACAGTAAGAGTAGACAGTAAAACTATACAGTAAGAGTAGAAACTAAAACTAGACAGTAAGAGTAGACAATAAAACTAGACAGTAAAACTAGACAGTAAGAGTAGACAGTAAAACTAGGCATTAAAGTAGACAGTAAAACTAGACAGTAAAACTAGACTGTAAGAGTAGACAGTAAAACTAGATAGTAAATCTAGACAGTAAGAGTAGACAGTAAAACTAGACTGTAAGAGTAGACAGTGAAACTAGGTAATAAGAGTAGACAGTAAAACTAGACAGTAAAACTAGACAGTAAAACTAGGCTGTAAGAGTAGACAGTAAATCTAGACAGTAAAACTAGATAGTAAAACTAGACAGTAAAACTAGACTGGAAGAGTAGACAGTAAAACTAGACAGTAAGAGTAGACAGTATAACTAGAAAGTAAAACTAGACAGTAAGAGTAGACAGTAAAACTAGACAGTAAAACTAGACAGTAAAACTAGACAGTAAAACTAGACAGTAATAGTAGACAGTAAAACTAGACAGTAAGAGTAGACAGTAAACCTAGACCATGAAACTAGATAGTAAAACTAGACAGTAAAACTAGACTGCAAGAGTAGACAGTAAAACTAGTCAGTAAGAGTAGACAGTAAAACTAGACTGTAAGAGTAGACAGTAAAACTAGACAGTAAAACTAGACAGTAAGAGTAGACAATAAACCTAGACATTGGGGGCTTTGGTTGAAAAATGTCAACACACTGTAGATATCTCTCTGAATCTAGACGGGATGGGGGCTGGGGGTTGAAAACTGCCAACTCACTGTAGATATCTCTCTGAATCTAGAAGGGATGTGGGCATTGGTTGAAAACTGCCAACTCACTGTAGATATCTCTCTGAATCTAGACAGGATGGGGGCTTTGGTTGAAAACTGCCAACTCACTGTATATATCTCTCTGAATCTAGACAGGATGGCGGCTGGGGGTTGAAAACTGCCAACTCACTGTAGATATATCTCTGAATCTAGACAGGATGGCGGCTGGGGGTTGATAACTGTCAACTCACTGTAGATATCTCTCTGAATCTAGACGGGATGGGGGCTTTGGTTGAAAACTGCAAACACACTGTAGATATCTCTCTGAATCTAGAAGGGATGGGGGCTGGGGATTGAAAACTGCCAACTCACTGTAGATATCTCTCTGAATCTAGAAGGGATGGGGACTTTGGTTGAAAACTGCCAACTCACTGTAGATATCTCTCTGAATCTAGATGGGATTGGGGCTTTGGTTGAAAACTGCCAACTCACTGTAGATATCTCTCTGAATCTAGAAGGGATGGGGGCTGGGGGTTGAAAACTGCCAACTCACTGTACATATCTTTCTGAATTTAGATGGGATGGGGGTTGAAAACTGACAACTCACTGTAGATATCTCTCTGAATCTAGACGGGATGGGGGCTGGGGTTTGAAAACTGCCAGCTCACTGTAGATATCTCTCTGAATCTAGACAGGGATGGGGGCTGGGGTTGAAAACTGCCAACTCACTGTAGATATCTCTCTGAATCTAGAAGGGATGGGGGGCTTTGGTTGAAAACTGCCAACTCACTGTAGATATCTCTCTGAATCTAGAAGGGATGGGGGCTTTGGTTGATAACTGTCAACTCACTGTAGATATTTCTCTGAATATAGAAGGGATGGGGGCTTTGGTTGATAACTGTCAACTCACTGTAGATATATGTCTGAATCTAGAAGGGATGGGGGCTGGGGGATGAAAATTGTCAACTCACTGTAGATATCTCTTTGAATCTAGACGGGATGGGGATGGGGGTTGAAAACTTCCAACTCACTGTAGATATCTCTATGAATCTAAAAGGGATGGGGGTTGGGGATTGAAAACTGCCAACTCACTGTAGATATCTCTCTGAATCTAGAAGGGATGGGGGCTTTGGTTGAAAACTGCCAACTCACTGTAGATATCTCTCTGAATCTAGACGGGATGGGGGCTTTGGTTGAAAACTGCCAACTCACTGTAGATATCTCTCTGAATCTAGAAGGGATGGGGGCTTTGGTTGAAAACTGTCAACTCACTGTAGATATCTCTCTGAATCTAGACGGGATGGGGGCTGGGGTTGAAAACTGCCAACTCACTGTAGATATCTCTCTGAATCTAGAAGGGATGGGGGCTGGGGGTTGAAAACTGCCAACTCACTGTAGATATCTCTCTGAATCTAGAAGGGATGGGGGGCTGGGGGTTGAAAACTGCCAACTCACTGTAGATATCTCTCTGAATCTAGAAGGGATGGGGGGCTGGGGGTTGAAAACTGTCAACTCACTGTAGATATCTCTCTGAATCTAGAAGGGATGGGGGCTGGGGGTTGAAAACTGCCAACTCACTGTAGATATCTCTCTGAATCTAGAAGGGATGGGGGGCTTTGGGGGTTGAAAACTGCCAACTCACTGTAGATATCTCTCTGAATCTAGAAGGGATGGGGGCTTTGGTTGAAAACTGCCAACTCACTGTAGATATCTCTCTGAATCTAGAAGGGATGGGGGCTGGGGTTGAAAACTGCCAACTCACTGTAGATATCTCTCTGAATCTAGAAGGGATGGGGCTTTGGTTGAAAACTGCCAACTCACTGTAGATATCTCTCTGAATCTAGAAGGGATGGGGGCTGGGTTTTGAAAACTGCCAGCTCACTGTAGATATCTCTCTGAATCTAGAAGGGATGGGGGCTTTGGTTGAAAACTGCCAACTCACTGTAGATATCTCTCTGAATCTAGAAGGGATGGGGGCTTTGGTTGATAACTGTCAACTCACTGTAGATATCTCTCTGAATCTAGACGGGATGGGGGCTTTGGTTGAAAACTGCAAACACACTGTAGATATCTCTCTGAATCTAGAGGGGATGGGGGCTGGGGGTTGAAAACTGCCAACTCACTGTAGATATCTTTCTGAATTTAGACGGGATAGGGGTTGGGGGTTGAAAACTGACAACTCACTGTAGATATCTATCTGAATCTAGACGGGATGGGGGCTGGGGGTTGAAAACTGCCAACTCACTATAGATATCTCTCTGAATCTAGAAGTGAAAGGGGCTTTGGTTGATAACTGTCAACTCACTGTAGATATCTCTCTGAATCTAGAAGGGATGGGGGCTTTGGTTGATAACTGTCAACTCACTGTAGATATCTCTCTGAATCTAGAAGGGATTGGGGCTGGGGGTTGAAATCTGTCAACTCACTGTAGATATCTCTCTGAATCTAGATGGGATGGGGATGGGGGTTGAAAACTGCCAACTCACTGTAGATATCTCTCTGAATCTAGAAGGGATGGGGGCTGGGGATTGAAAACAGCGAACTCACTGTAGATATCTCTCTGAATCTAGAAGGGATGGGGGCTGGGGGTTGAAAACTGCCAACTCACTGTAGATATCTCTCTGAATCTAGACGGGATGGGGGCTTTGGTTGAAAACTGCCAACTCACTGTAGATATCTCTCTGAATCTAGACGGGATGGGGCTTTGGTTGAAAACTGCCAACTCACTGTAGATATCTCTCTGAATCTAGAAGGGATGGGGGCTGGGGGTTGAAAACTGCCAACTCATTGTAGATATCTTTCTGAATTTAGACGGGATGGTTGGTTGGGGGTTGAAAACTGTCAATTCACTGTAGATATCTCTCTGAATCTAGAAGGGATGGGGGCTGGGTTTTGAAAACTGCCAGCTCACTGTAGATATCTCTCTGAATCTAGAAGGGATGGGGGCTTTGGTTGAAAACTGCCAACTCACTGTAGATATCTCTCTGAATCTAGAAGGGATGGGGGCTTTGGTTGATAACTGTCAACTCACTGTAGATATCTCTCTGAATCTAGACGGGATGGGGGCTTTGGTTGAAAACTGCAAACACACTGTAGATATCTCTCTGAATCTAGAGGGGATGGGGGCTGGGGGTTGAAAACTGCCAACTCACTGTAGATATCTTTCTGAATTTAGACGGGATAGGGGTTGGGGGTTGAAAACTGACAACTCACTGTACATATCTATCTGAATCTAGACGGGATGGGGGATTAGGTTGAAAACTGCCAACTCACTGTAGATATCTCTCTGAATCTAGAAGGGATGGGGGCTGGGGGTTGAAAACTGCCAACTCACTGTAGATATCTCTCTGAATCTAGAAGGGATGGGGGCTTTGGTTGAAAACTGCCAACTCACTGTAGATATCTCTCTGAATCTAGACGGGATGGGGGGCTTTGGTTGAAAACTGCCAACTCACTGTAGATATCTCTCTGAATCTAGAAGGGATGGGGGCTTTGGTTGAAAACTGCCAACTCACTGTAGATATCTCTCTGAATCTAGAAGGGATGGGGGCTGGGGGTTGAAAACTGCCAACTCACTGTAGATATCTCTCTGAATCTAGACGGGATGGGGTTGGGGGTTTGAAAACTGTCAACTCACTGTAGATATCTCTCTGAATCTAGAAGGGATGGGGGCTGGGGTTGAAAACTGCCAACTCACTGTAGATATATCTCTGAATCTAGAAGGGATGGGGGCTGGGGGTTGAAAACTGCCAACTCACTGTAGATATCTCTCTGAATCTAGAAGGGATGGGGGCTTTGGTTGAAAACTGCCAACTCACTGTAGATATCTCTCTGAATCTAGAAGGGATGGGGGCTTGGGGTTGAAAACTGCCAACTCACTGTAGATATCTCTCTGAATCTAGAAGGGATGGGGGCTTTGGTTGAAAACTGCCAACTCACTGTAGATATCTCTCTGAATCTAGACGGGATGGGGGCTGGGGTTGAAAACTGCCAACTCATTGTAGATATCTCTCTGAATCTAGACGGGATGGTTGGTTGGGGGTTGAAAACTGTCAATTCACTGTAGATATCTCTCTGAATCTAGAAGGGATGGGGGCTGGGTTTTGAAAACTGCCAGCTCACTGTAGATATCTCTCTGAATCTAGAAGGGATGGGGGCTTTGGTTGAAAACTGTCAACTCACTGTAGATATCTCTCTGAATCTGGAAGGGATGGGGGCTGGGGGTTGAAAACTGCCAACTCACTGTAGATATCTCTCTGAATCTAGAAGAGATAGGGGCTGGGGATTGAAAACTGCCAACTCACTGTAGATATCTCTCTGAATCTAGAAGGGATGGGGGCTTTGGGGTTGAAAACTGCCAACTCACTGTAGATATCTCTCTGAATCTAGAAGGGATGGGGGCTTGGGGTTGAAAACTGCCAACTCACTGTAGATATCTCTCTGAATCTAGAAGGGATGGGGGCTTGGGTTGAAAACTGCCAACTCACTGTAGATATCTCTCTGAATCTAGAAGGGATGGGGGCTGGGGATTGAAAACTGCCAACTCACTGTAGATATCTCTCTGACTCTAGAAGGGATGGGGCTTTGGTTGAAAACTGCCAACTCACTGTAGATATCTCTCTGAATCTAGAAGGGATGGGGGCTGGGTTTTGAAAACTGCCAGCTCACTGTAGATATCTCTCTGAATCTAGAAGGGATGGGGCTTTGGTTGAAAACTGCCAACTCACTGTAGATATCTCTCTGAATCTAGACGGGATGGGGGCTGGGGGTTGAAAACTGCAACTCACTGTAGATATCTCTCTGAATCTAGACGGGATGGTTGGTTGGGGGTTGAAAACTGTCAATTCACTGTAGATATCTCTCTGAATCTAGAAGGGATGGGGGCTGGGTTTTGAAAACTGCCAGCTCACTGTAGATATCTCTCTGAATCTAGAAGGGATGGGGGCTTTGGTTGAAAACTGCCAACTCACTGTAGATATCTCTCTGAATCTAGAAGGGATGGGGGCTTTGGTTGATAACTGTCAACTCACTGTAGATATCTCTCTGAATCTAGACGGGATGGGGGCTTTGGTTGAAAACTGCAAACACACTGTAGATATCTCTCTGAATCTAGAGGGGATGGGGGCTGGGGGTTGAAAACTGCAAACTCACTGTAGATATCTTTCTGAATTTAGACGGGATAGGGGTTGGGGGTTGAAAACTGACAACTCACTGTACATATCTATCTGAATCTAGACGGGATGGGGGCTGGGGGTTGAAAACTGCCAACTCACTGTAGATATCTCTCTGAATCTAGACGGGATGGGGGCTGGGGGTTGACAACTGCCAACTCACTGTAGATATCTCTCTGAATCTAGAAGGGATGGGGGCTTTGGTTGAAAACTGCCAACTCACTGTAGATATCTCTCTGAATCTAGACGGGATGGGGGCTTTGGTTGAAAACTGCCAACTCACTGTAGATATCTCTCTGAATCTAGAAGGGATGGGGGCTTTGGTTGAAAACTGCCAACTCACTGTAGATATCTCTCTGAATCTAGACGGGATGGGGGCTGGTGGTTGAAAACTGCCAACTCACTGTAGATATCTCTCTGAATCTAGAAGGGATGGGGGCTGGGGGTTGAAAACTGCCAACTCACTGTAGATATTTCTCTGAATCTAGAAGGGATGGGGATTGGGGTTGAAAACTGCCAACTCACTGTAGATATCTCTCAGAATCTAGAAGGGATGGGGGCTTTGGTTGAAAACTGCCAGCTCACTGTAGATATCTCTCTGAATCTAGAAGGGATGGGGGCTTTGGTTGAAAACAGCCAACTCACTGTAGATATCTCTCTGAATCTAGAAGGGATGGGGGCTGGGGGTTGAAAACTGCCAACTCATTGTAGATATCTCTCTGAATCTAGACGGGATGGGGTTGGGGGTTGAAAACTGTCAACTCACTGTAGATATCTCTCTGAATCTAGAAGGGATGGGGGCTGGGGGTTGAAAACTGCCAACTCACTGTAGATATATCTCTGAATCTAGACGGGATGGGGGCTGGGGGTTGAAAACTGCCAACTCACTGTAGATATCTCTCTGAATCTAGAAGGGATGGGGCTTTGGTTGATAACTGCCAACTCACTGTAGATATCTCTCTGAATCTAGAAGGGATGGGGGCTTTGGTTGAAAACTGCCAACTCACTGTAGATATCTCTCTGAATCTAGAAGGGATGGGGGCTTTGGTTGAAAACTGCCAACTCACTGTAGATATCTCTCTGAATCTAGAAGGGATGGGGGCTTGGGTTGAAAACTGCCAACTCACTGTAGATATCTCTCTGAATCTAGACGGGATGGTGGTTGGGGGTTGAAAACTGCCAACTCACTGTAGATATCTCTCTGAATCTAGAAGGGATGGGGGCTGGGGTTGAAAACTGCCAACTCACTGTAGATATCTCTCTGAATCTAGACGGGATGGGGGCTGTGGTTGAAAACTGCCAACTCACTGTAGATATCTCTCTGAATCTAGAAGGGATGGGGGCTGGGGGTTGAAAACTGCCAACTCACTGTAGATATCTCTCTGAATCTAGAAGGGATGGGGGCTTGGGTTGAAAACTGCCAACTCACTGTAGATATCTCTCTGAATCTAGAAGGGATGGGGGCTTTGGGTTGAAAACTGCCAACTCACTGTAGATATCTCTCTGAATCTAGAAGGGATGGGGGCTTGGGTTGAAAACTGCCAACTCACTGTAGATATCTCTCTGAATCTAGAAGGGATGGGGGGCTTGGGGTTGAAAACTGCCAACTCACTGTAGATATCTCTCTGAATCTAGAAGGGATGGGGGCTGGGGGTTGAAAACTGCCAACTCACTGTAGATATCTCTCTGAATCTAGAAGGGATGGGGGCTGTGGTTGAAAACTGCCAACTCACTGTAGATATCTCTCTGAATCTAGACGGGATGGGGGCTTTGGTTGAAAACTGCCAACTCACTGTAGATATCTCTCTGAATCTAGAAGGGATGGGGGCTTTGGTTGAAAACTGCCAACTCACTGTAGATATCTCTCTGAATCTAGAAGGGATGGGGGCTGGGGGTTGAAAACTGCCAACTCACTGTAGATATCTCTCTGAATCTAGAAGGGATGGTTGGTTGGGGGTTGAAAACTGCCAACTCACTGTAGATATCTCTCTGAATCTAGAAGGGATGGGGGCTGGGTTTTGAAAACTGCCAGCTCACTGTAGATATCTCTCTGAATCTAGAAGGGATGGGGGCTTTGGTTGAAAACTGCCAACTCACTGTAGATATCTCTCTGAATCTAGAAGGGATGGGGGCTTTGGTTGATAACTGTCAACTCACTGTAGATATCTCTCTGAATCTAGACGGGATATGGGGGCTTTGGTTGAAAACTGCAAAAACACTGTAGATATCTCTCTGAATCTAGAGGGGATGGGGGCTGGGGGTTGAAAACGGCCAACTCACTGTAGATATCTTTCTGAATTTAGACGGGATAGGGGTTGGGGGTTGAAAACTGACAACTCACTGTACATATCTATCTGAATCTAGACGGGATGGGGGCTGGGGGTTGAAAACTGCCAACTCACTGTAGATATCTCTCTGAATCTAGAAGGGATGGGGGGCTGTGGGTTGAAAACTGCCAACTCACTGTAGATATCTCTCTGAATCTAGAAGGGATGGGGGCTTGGGTTGAAAACTGCCAACTCACTGTAGATATCTCTCTGAATCTAGAAGGGATGGGGGCTTTGGTTGAAAACTGCCAACTCACTGTAGATATCTCTCTGAATCTAGAAGGGATGGGGGCTTTGGTTGAAAACTGCCAACTCACTGTAGATATCTCTCTGAATCTAGACGGGATGGGGGCTGGTGGTTGAACACTGCCAACTCATTGTAGATATCTCTCTGAATCTAGAAGGGATGGGGGCTGGGGGTTGAAAACTGCCAACTCACTGTAGATATCTCTCTGAATCTAGAAGGGATGGGGGCTTGGGGGTTGAAAACTGCCAACTCACTGTAGATATCTCTCTGAATCTAGAAGGGATGGGGGCTTTGGTTGAAAACTGCCAACTCACTGTAGATATCTCTCTGAATCTAGAAGGGATGGGGGCTTTGGTTGAAAACTGCCAACTCACTGTAGATATCTCTCTGAATCTAGAAGGGATGGGGGCTGGGGGTTGAAAACTGCCAACTCACTGTAGATATCTCTCTGAATCTAGACGGGATGGGGATGGGGGTTGAAAACTGCCAACTCACTGTAGATATCTCTCTGAATCTAGAAGGGATGGGGGCTGGGGTTGAAAACTGCCAACTCACTGTAGATATCTCTCTGAATCTAGAAGGGATGGGGGCTGGGGGTTGAAAACTGTCAACTCACTGTAGATATCTCTCTGAATCTAGAAGGGATGGGGGCTTTGGTTGAAAACTGCCAACTCACTGTAGATATCTCTCTGAATCTAGAAGGGATGGGGGCTTTGGGTTGAAAACTGCCAACTCACTGTAGATATCTCTCTGAATCTAGAAGGGATGGGGGCTTTGGTTGAAAACTGCCAACTCACTGTAGATATCTCTCTGAATCTAGAAGGGATGGGGGCTGGGGGTTGAAAACTGCCAACTCATTGTAGATATCTCTCTGAATTTAGACGGGATGGGGCTGGGGGTTGAAAACTGTCAACTCACTGTAGATATCTCTCTGAATCTAGAAGGGATGGGGGCTGGGGGTTGAAAACTGCCAACTCACTGTAGATATCTCTCTGAATCTAGAAGGGATGGGGGCTTTGGTTGAAAACTGCCAACTCACTGTAGATATCTCTCTGAATCTAGAAGGGATGGGGGCTGGTGGTTGAAAACTGCCAACTCACTGTAGATATCTCTCTGAATCTAGAAGGGATGGGGGCTGGGGTTGAAAACTGCCAACTCACTGTAGATATCTCTCTGAATCTAGAAGGGATGGGGGCTGGGGTTGAAAACTGCCAACTCACTGTAGATATCTCTCTGAATCTAGACGGGATGGGGGCTTTGGTTGAAAACTGCCAACTCACTGTAGATATCTCTCTGAATCTAGAAGGGATGGGGGCTTTGGTTGATAACTGTCAACTCACTGTAGATATCTCTCTGAATCTAGAAGGGATGGGGGCTGGGGGTTGAAAACTGCCAACTCACTGTAGATATCTCTCTGAATCTAGAAGGGATGGGGGCTTTGGTTGAAAACTGCCAACTCACTGTAGATATCTCTCTGAATCTAGAAGGGATGGGGGCTTTGGTTGAAAACTGCCAACTCACTGTAGATATCTCTCTGAATCTAGAAGGGATGGGGGCTTGGGTTGAAAACTGCCAACTCACTGTAGATATCTCTCTGAATCTAGACGGGATGGGGGCTGGGGGTTGAAAACTGCCAACTCACTGTAGATATCTCTCTGAATCTAGACGGGATGGGGGCTGGGGGTTGAAAACTGCCAACTCACTGTAGATATCTCTCTGAATCTAGACGGGATGGGGGATTTGGTTGAAAACTGCCAACTCACTGTAGATATCTCTCTGAATCTAGAAGGGATGGGGGCTTTGGTTGAAAACTGCCAACTCACTGTAGATATCTCTCTGAATCTAGACGGGATGGGTGCTGGTGGTTGAAAACTGCCAACTCATTGTAGATATCTCTCTGAATCTAGAAGGGATGGGGGCTGGGGGTTGAAAAATGCCAACTCACTGTAGATATCTCTCTGAATCTAGAAGGGATTGGGGGCTTGGGGTTGAAAACTGCCAACTCACTGTAGATATCTCTCTGAATCTAGAAGGGATGGGGGCTTTGGTTGAAAACTGCCAACTCACTGTAGATATCTCTCTGAATCTAGAAGGGATGGGGGCTTTGGGTTGAAAACTGCCAACTCACTGTAGATATCTCTCTGAATCTAGAAGGGATGGGGGCTGGGGGTTGAAAACTGCCAACTCATTGTAGATATCTCTCTGAATTTAGACGGGATGGTTGGTTGGGGTTTGAAAACTGTCAACTCACTGTAGATATCTCTCTGAATCTAGAAGGGATGGGGGCTAGGGGTTGAAAACTGCCAACTCACTGTAGATATATCTCTGAATCTAGACGGGATGGGGGCTGGGGGTTGAAAACTTTCAACTCACTTTAGATATCTCTCTGAATGTAGATGGGATGGGTGCTTTGGTTGATAACTGTCAACTCACTGTAGACATCTCTCTGAATCTAGAAGGGATGGGGGCTTTGGTTGAAAACTGCCAAATCACTGTAGATATCTCTCTGAATCTAGACGGGATGGGGGCTTTGGTTGAAAACTGCCAACTCACTGTAGATATCTCTCTGAATCTAGAAGGGATGGGGGCTGGGGTTGAAAACTGCCAACTCACTGTAGATATCTTTCTGAATTTAGACGGGATGGGGTTGGGGGTTGAAAACTGCCAACTCACTGTAGATATCTCTCTGAATCTAGAAGGGATGGGGGCTGGGGGTTGAAAACTGCCAACTCACTGTAGATATCTCTCTGAATCTAGAAGGGATGGGGGCTTTGGTTGATAACTGTCAACTCACTGTAGATATCTCTCTGAATCTGGAAGGGATGGGGGCTGGGGGTTGAAAACTGCCAACTCACTGTAGATATCTCTCTGAATCTAGAAGAGATAGGGGCTGGGGATTGAAAACTGCCAACTCACTGTAGATATCTCTCTGAATCTAGAAGGGATGGGGGCTTTGGGTTGAAAACTGTCAACTCACTGTAGATATCTCTCTGAATCTAGACGGGATGGGGCTTTGGTTGAAAACTGCTAACTCACTGTAGATATCTCTCTGAATCTAGAAGGGATGGGGGCTTTGGTTGATAACTGTCAACTCACTGTAGATATCTCTCTGAATCTGGAAGGGATGGGGGCTGGGGGTTGAAAACTGCCAACTCACTGTAGATATCTCTCTGAATCTAGAAGAGATGGGGGCTGGGGATTGAAAACTGCCAACTCACTGTAGATATCTCTCTGAATCTAGAAGGGATGGGGGCTTTGGGTTGAAAACTGTCAACTCACTGTAGATATCTCTCTGAATCTAGACGGGATGGGGGCTTTGGTTGAAAACTGCCAACTCACTGTAGATATCTCTCTGAATCTAGAAGGGATGGGGGCTTTGGTTGAAAACTGCCAACTCACTGTAGATATCTCTCTGAATCTAGACGGGATGGGGGCTGGGGGTTGAAAACTGCAACTCACTGTAGATATCTCTCTGAATCTAGACGGGATGGGGGCTGGGGGTTGAAAACTGCCAACTCACTGTAGATATCTTTCTGAATCTAGACTGGATGGGGGATTAGGTTGAAAACTGCCAACTCACTGTAGATATCTCTCTGAATCTAGAAGGGTTGGGGGCTTTGGTTGAAAACTGCCAACTCACTGTAGATATCTCTCTGAATCTAGACGGGATGGGGGCTGGTGGTTGAACACTGCCAACTCATTGTAGATATCTCTCTGAATCTAGAAGGGATGGGGGCTGGGGGTTGAAAACTGCCAACTCACTGTAGATATCTCTCTGAATCTAGATGGGATGGGTGCTTTGGTTGATAACTGTCAACTCACTGTAGACATCTCTCTGAATCTAGAAGGGATGGGGGCTTTGGTTGAAAACTGCCAAATCACTGTAGATATCTCTCTGAATCTAGACGGGATGGGGGCTTTGGTTGAAAACTGCCAACTCACTGTAGATATCTCTCTGAATCTAGAAGGGATGGGGGCTGGGGGTTGAAAACTGCCAACTCATTGTAGATATCTCTCTGAATCTAGAAGGGATGGGGTTGGGGGTTGAAAACTGTCAATTCACTGTAGATATCTCTCTGAATCTAGAAGGGATGGGGGCTGGGGGTTGAAAACTGCCAACTCACTGTAGATATCTCTCTGAATCTAGAAGGGATGGGGGCTTTGGTTGATAACTGTCAACTCACTGTAGATATCTCTCTGAATCTGGAAGGGATGGGTGCTGGGGGTTGAAAACTGCCAACTCACTGTAGATATCTCTCTGAATCTAGAAGAGATAGGGGCTGGGGATTGAAAACTGCCAACTCACTGTAGATATCTCTCTGAATCTAGAAGGGATGGGGGCTTTGGGTTGAAAACTGTCAACTCACTGTAGATATCTCTCTGAATCTAGACGGGATGGGGCTTTGGTTGAAAACTGCTAACTCACTGTAGATATCTCTCTGAATCTAGAAGGGATGGGGGCTTTGGTTGATAACTGTCAACTCACTGTAGATATCTCTCTGAATCTAGACGGGATGGGGGCTGGGGGTTGAAAACTGCCAACTCACTGTAGATATCTCTCTGAATCTAGAAGGGATGGGGGCTTTGGATTGAAAACTGCCAACTCACTGTAGATATCTCTCTGAATCTAGAAGGGATGGGGGCTTTGGGGTTGAAAACTGCCAACTCACTGTAGATATCGCTCTGAATCTAGAAGGGATGGGGGCTGGGGGTTGAAAACTGCCAACTCACTGTAGATATCTCTCTTAATCTAGAAGGGATTGGGATTGGGGGTTGAAAACTGCCAACTCACTGTATATATCTCTCAGAATCTAGAAGGGATGGGGGCTTTGGTTGAAAACTGCCAACTCACTGTAGATATCTCTCTGAATCTAGAAGGGATGGGGGCTTGGGTTTGAAAACTGCCAACTCACTGTAGATATCTCTCTGAATCTAGAAGGGATGGGGCTGGGGGTTGAAAACTGCCAACTCATTGTAGATATCTTTCTGAATTTAGACGGGATGGTTGGTTGGGGTTTGAAAACTGTCAACTCACTGTAGATATCTCTCTGAATCTAGAAGGGATGGGGGCTAGGGGTTGAAAACTGCCAACTCACTGTAGACATATCTCTGAATCTAGACGGGATGGGGGCTGGGGGTTGAAAACTGCCAACTCACTGTAGATATCTCTCTGAATCTAGAAGGGATGGGGTGCTGTGGTTGAAAACTGTCAACTCACTGTAGATATCTCTCTGAATCTAGAAGGGATGGGGGCTGGGGGTTGAAAACTGCCAACTCACTGTAGATATCTCTCTGAATCTAGACGGGATGGGGGCTTTGGTTGAAAACTGCCAACTCACTGTAGATATCTCTCTGAATCTAGAAGGGATGGGGGCTTTGGTTGAAAACTGCCAACTCACTGTAGATATCTCTCTGAATCTAGAAGGGATGGGGGCTGGGGTTGAAAACTGCCAACTCATTGTAGATATCTTTCTGAATCTAGACGGGATGGTGGTTGGGGGTTGAAAACTGTCAATTCACTGTAGATATCTCTCTGAATCTAGAAGGGATGGGGGCTGGGGTTGAAAACTGCCAACTCACTGTAGATATCTCTCTGAATCTAGAAGTGATGGGGGCTTTGGTTGATAACTGTCAACTCACTGTAGATATCTCTCTGAATCTAGAAGGGATGGGGGCTTTGGTTGAAAACTGCCAACTCACTGTAGATATCTCTCTGAATCTAGAAGGGTTGGGGGCTTTGGTTGAAAACGGCCAACTCACTGTAGATATCTCTCTGAATCTAGACGGGATGGGGGCTGGTGGTTGAACACTGCCAACTCATTGTAGATATCTCTCTGAATCTAGAAGGGATGGGGGCTGGGGGTTGAAAACTGCCAACTCACTGTAGATATTTCTCTGAATCTAGAAGGGATGGGGATTGGGGGTTGAAAACTGCCAACTCACTGTAGATATCTCTCAGAATCTAGAAGGGATGGGGGCTTTGGTTGAAAACTGCCAACTCACTGTAGATATCTCTCTGAATCTAGAAGGGATGGGGGCTTTGGTTGAAAACTTCCAACTCACTGTAGATATCTCTCTGAATCTAGAAGGGTTGGGGGCTTTGGTTGAAAACTGCCAACTCACTGTAGATATCTCTCTGAATCTAGAAGGGATGGGGGCTGGGGATTGAAAACTGCCAACTCACTGTAGATATCTCTCTGAATCTAGAAGGGATGGGGGCTGGGGTTGAAAACTGCCAACTCACTGTAGATATCTCTCTGAATCTAGAAGGGATGGGGGCTGGGGGTTGAAAACTGCCAACTCACTGTAGATATCTCTGAATCTAGACGGGATGGGGGCTGGGGGTTGAAAACTGCCAACTCACTGTAGATATCTCTCTGAATCTAGAAGGGATGGGGGGCTTTGGTTGAAAACTGTCAACTCACTGTAGACATCTCTCTGAATCTAGAAGGGATGGGGGCTTTGGTTGAAAACTGCCAAATCACTGTAGATATCTCTCTGAATCTAGACGGGATGGGGGCTGTGGGTTGAAAACTGCCAACTCACTGTAGATATCTCTCTGAATCTAGAAGGGATGGGGGCTTTGGGTTGAAAACTGCCAACTCACTGTAGATATCTCTCTGAATCTAGAAGGGATGGGGGCTGGGGGTTGAAAACTGCCAACTCATTGTAGATATCTCTCTGAATCTAGACGGGATGGGGTTGGGGGTTGAAAACTGTCAATTCACTGTAGATATCTCTCTGAATCTAGAAGGGATGGGGGCTGGGGGTTGAAAACTGCCAACTCACTGTAGATATCTCTCTGAATCTAGAAGGGATGGGGGCTTTGGTTGAAAACTGCCAACTCACTGTAGATATCTCTCTGAATCTAGAAGGGATGGGGGCTGGGGTTGAAAACTGCCAACTCACTGTAGATATCTCTCTGAATCTAGAAGGGATGGGGGCTGGGGGTTGAAAACTGCCAACTCACTGTAGATATCTCTCTGAATCTAGAAGGGATGGGGGCTTTGGGTTGAAAACTGTCAACTCACTGTAGATATCTCTCTGAATCTAGAAGGGATGGGGGCTTTGGTTGAAAACTGCCAACTCACTGTAGATATCTCTCTGAATCTAGAAGGGATGGGGGCTTTGGTTGAAAACAGCCAACTCACTGTAGATATCTCTCTGAATCTAGAAGGGATGGGGGGCTGGGGGTTGAAAACTGCCAACTCACTGTAGATATCTCTCTGAATCTAGAAGGGATGGGGGCTGGGGTTGAAAACTGCCAACTCACTGTAGATATCTCTCTGAATCTAGAAGGGATGGGGGCTTTGGGTTGAAAACTGTCAACTCACTGTAGATATCTCTCTGAATCTAGACGGGATGGGGCTTTGGTTGAAAACTGCTAACTCACTTTAGATATCTCTCTTAATCTAGAAGGGATTGGGATTGGGGGTTGAAAACTGCCAACTCACTGTAGATATCTCTCTGAATCTAGAAGGGATGGGGGCTTGGGTTTGAAAACTGCCAACTCACTGTAGATATCTCTCTGAATCTAGAAGGGATGGGGGCTGGGGGTTGAAAACTGCCAACTCACTGTAGATATCTCTCTGAATTTAGACGGGATGGGGTTGGGGTTTGAAAACTGTCAACTCACTGTAGATATCTCTCTGAATCTAGAAGGGATGGGGGCTGGGGTTGAAAACTGCCAACTCACTGTAGACATATCTCTGAATCTAGACGGGATGGGGGCTGGGGGTTGAAAACTGCCAACTCACTGTAGATATCTCTCTGAATCTAGATGGGATGGGTGCTTTGGTTGAAAACTGTCAACTCACTGTAGATATCTCTCTGAATCTAGAAGGGATGGGGGGCTTTGGTTGAAAACTGCCAAATCACTGTAGATATCTCTCTGAATCTAGACGGGATGGGGGGCTTGGGTTGAAAACTGCCAACTCACTGTAGATATCTCTCTGAATCTAGAAGGGATGGGGGCTTTGGTTGAAAACTGCCAACTCACTGTAAATATCTCTCTGAATCTAGACGGGATGGGGGCTGGTGGTTGAACACTGCCAACTCATTGTAGATATCTCTCTGAATTTAGACGGGATGGTTGGTTGGGGTTTGAAAACTGTCAACTCACTGTAGATATCTCTCTGAATCTAGAAGGGATGGGGGCTAGGGGTTGAAAACTGCCAACTCACTGTAGATATCTCTCTGAATCTAGAAGGGATGGGGGGCTTTGGTTGAAAACTGCCAACTCACTGTAGATATCTCTCTGAATCTAGAAGGGATGGGGGCTTTGGTTGAAAACTGCCAACTCACTGTAGATATCTCTCTGAATCTAGAAGGGATGGGGGCTTTGGTTGAAAACTGCCAACTCACTGTAGATATCTCTCTGAATCTTGACGGGATGGGGGCTGGGGGTTGAAAACTGCCAACTCATTGTAGATATCTCTCTGAATCTAGAAGGGATGGGGGCTGGGGGTTGAAAAATGCCAACTCACTGTAGATATCTCTCTGAATCTAGAAGGGATGGGGGCTGGGGGTTGAAAACTGCCAACTCACTGTAGATATCTCTCAGAATCTAGAACGGATGGGGGCTTTGGTTGAAAACTTCCAACTCACTGTAGATATCTATCTGAATCTAGAAGGGATGGGGGCTTTGGTTGATAACTGTCAACTCACTATAGATATCTCTCTGAATCTAGAAGGGTTGGGGGCTTTGGTTGAAAACTGCCAACTCACTGTAGATATCTCTCTGAATCTAGAAGGGATGGGGGCTGGGGGTTGAAAACTGCCAACTCACTGTAGATATCTCTCTGAATCTAGAAGGGATGGGGGCTGGGGGTTGAAAACTGCCAACTCACTGTAGATATCTCTCTGAATCTAGAAGGGATGGGGGCTAGGGGTTGAAAACTGCCAACTCACTGTAGACATATCTCTGAATCTAGACGGGATGGGGGCTGGGGGTTGAAAACTGCCAACTCACTATAGATATCTCTCTGAATCTAGATGGGATGGGTGCTTTGGTTGATAACTGTCAACTCACTGTAGACATCTCTCTGAATCTAGAAGGGATGGGGGCTTTGGTTGAAAACTGCCAAATCACTGTAGATATCTCTCTGAATCTAGACGGGATGGGGGCTTTGGTTGAAAACTGCCAACTCACTGTAGATATCTCTCTGAATCTAGACGGGATGGGGGCTTTGGTTGAAAACTGCCAACTCACTGTAGATATCTCTCTGAATCTAGAAAGGATGGGGCTGGGGGTTGAAAACTGCCAGCTCATTGTAGATATCTTTCTGAATTTAGACGGGATGGTTGGTTGGGGGTTGAAAACTGTCAATTCACTGTAGATATCTCTCTGAATCTAGAAGGGATGGGGGCTGGGGGTTGAAAACTGCCAACTCACTGTAGATATCTCTCTGAATCTAGAAGTGATGGGGGCTTTGGTTGATAACTGTCAACTCACTGTAGATATCTCTCTGAATCTAGAAGGGATGGGGGCTTTGGTTGAAAACTGCCAACTCACTGTAGATATCTCTCTTAATCTAGAAGGGATGGGGGCTTTGGTTGAAAACTGCCAACTCACTGTAGATATCTCTCTGAATCTAGACGGGATGGGGGCTGGTGGTTGAACACTGCCAACTCATTGTAGATATCTCTCTGAATCTAGAAGGGATGGGGGCTGGGGGTTGAAAACTGCCAACTCACTGTAGATATCTCTCTGAATCTAGAAGGGATGGGGGCTGGGGATTGAAAACTGCCAACTCACTGTAGATATCTCTCTGAATCTAGAAGGGATGGGGGCTTTGGTTGAAAACTGCCAACTCACTGTAGATATCTCTCTGAATCTAGAAGGGTTGGGGGCTTTGGTTGAAAACTGCCAACTCACTGTAGATATCTCTCTGAATCTAGAAGGGATGGGGGCTGGGGATTGAAAACTGCCAACTCACTGTAGATATCTCTCTGAATCTAGAAGGGATGGGGGCTGGGGGTTGAAAACTGCCAACTCACTGTAGATATCTCTCTGAATCTAGAAGGGATGGGGGCTAGGGGTTGAAAACTGCCAACTCACTGTAGACATATCTCTGAATCTAGACGGGATGGGGGCTGGGGGTTGAAAACTGCCAACTCACTATAGATATCTCTCTGAATCTAGATGGGATGGGTGCTTTGGTTGATAACTGTCAACTCACTGTAGACATCTCTCTGAATCTAGAAGGGATGGGGGCTTTGGTTGAAAACTGCCAAATCACTGTAGATATCTCTCTGAATCTAGACGGGATGGGGGCTTTGGTTGAAAACTGCCAACTCACTGTAGATATCTCTCTGAATCTAGACGGGATGGGGGCTTTGGTTGAAAACTGCCAACTCACTGTAGATATCTCTCTGAATCTAGAAGGGATGGGGGCTGGGGGTTGAAAACTGCCAACTCATTGTAGATATCTTTCTGAATTTAGACGGGATGGTTGGTTGGGGGTTGAAAACTGTCAATTCACTGTAGATATCTCTCTGAATCTAGAAGGGATGGGGGCTGGGGGTTGAAAACTGCCAACTCACTGTAGATATCTCTCTGAATCTAGAAGTGATGGGGGCTTTGGTTGAAAACTGCCAACTCACTGTAGATATCTCTCTGAATCTAGAAGGGATGGGGGCTTTGGTTGAAAACTGCCAACTCACTGTAGATATCTCTCTTAATCTAGAAGGGATGGGGGCTTTGGTTGAAAACTGCCAACTCACTGTAGATATCTCTCTGAATCTAGACGGGATGGGGGCTGGTGGTTGAACACTGCCAACTCATTGTAGATATCTCTCTGAATCTAGACGGGATGGGGGCTGGGGGTTGAAAACTGCCAACTCACTGTAGATATCTCTCTTAATCTAGAAGGGATAGGGATTGGGGGTTGAAAACTGCCAACTCACTGTAGATATCTCTCAGAATCTAGAACGGATGGGGGCTTTGGTTGAAAACTTCCAACTCACTGTAGATATCTCTCTGAATCTAGAAGGGATGGGGGCTTTGGTTGATAACTGTCAACTCACTGTAGATATCTCTCTGAATCTAGAAGGGATGGGGGCTTTGGTTGAAAACTGCCAACTCACTGTAGATATCTCTCTGAATCTAGACGGGATGGGGGCTTTGGTTGAAAACTGCCAACTCACTGTAGATATATCTCTGAATTTAGACGGGATGGAGCTGGGGGTTGAAAACTGCAACTCACTGTAGATATCTCTCTGAATCTAGACGGGATGGGGGCTGGGGGTTGAAAACTGCCAACTCACTGTAGATATATTTCTGAATCTAGACGGGATGGGGGATTTGGTTGAAAACTGCCAACTCACTGTAGATATGTCTCTGAATCTAGAAGGGATGGGGGCTGGGGGTTGAAAACTGCCAACTCACTGTAGATATCTATCTGAATCTAGAAGGGATGGGGGCTTTGGTTGATAACTGTCAACTCACTGTAGATATCTCTCTGAATCTAGAAGGGATGGGGGCTTTGGTTGAAAACTGCCAACTCACTGTAGATATCTCTCTGAATCTAGAAGGGATGGGGGCTGGGGATTGAAAACTGCCAACTCACTGTAGATATCTCTCTGAATCTAGAAGGGATGGGGGCTGGGGGTTGAAAACTGCCAACTCACTGTAGATATCTCTCTGAATCTAGAAGGAATGGGGGCTTTGGTTGAAAACTGCCAACTCACTGTAGATATCTCTCTGAATCTAGAAGGGATAGGGGCTTTGGTTGAAAACTGCCAACTCACTGTAGATATCTCTCTGAATCTAGACGGGGTGGAGCTGGAGGTTGAAAACTGCAACTCACTGTAGATATCTCTCTGAATCTAGACGGGATGGGGGCTGGGGGTTGAAAACTGACAACTCACTGTAGATATCTTTCTGAATCTAGACGGGATGGGGGATTTGGTTGAAAACTGCCAACTCACTGTAGATATGTCTCTGAATCTAGAAGGGATGGGGGCTGGGGGTTGAAAACTGCCAACTCACTGTAGATATCTCTCTTAATCTAGTAGGGATAGGGATTGGGGGTTGAAAACTGCCAACTCACTGTAGATATCTCTCAGAATCTAGAAGGGATGGAGGCTGGGGTTTGAAAACTGCCAACTCACTGTAGATATCTCTCTGAATCTAGAAGGGATGGGGGCTGGGGGTTGAAAACTGCCAACTCATTGTAGATATCTTTCTGAATTTAGACGGGATGGTTGTTTGGGGTTTGAAAACTGTCAACTCACTGTAGATATCTCTCTGAATCTAGAAGGGATGGGGGCTGGGGGTTGAAAACTGCCAACTCACTGTAGATATTTCTCTGAATCTAGATGGGATGGGTGCTTTGGTTGATAACTGTCAAATCACTGTAGATATCTCTCTGAATCTAGATGGGATGGGGGCTTTGGTTGATAACTGTCAACTCACTGTAGATATCTCTCTGAATCTAGAAGGGATGGGGGCTGGGGGTTGATAACTGCCAACTCACTATAGATATCTCTCTGAATCTAGATGGGATGGGTGCTTTGGTTGATAACTGTCAAATCACTGTAGATATCTCTCTGAATCTAGATGGGATGGGGGCTTTGGTTGATAACTGTCAACTCACTGTAGATATCTCTCTGAATCTAGAAGGGATGGGTAATGGGGGTTGAAAACTGTCAACTCACTGTAGATATCTCTCTGAATCTAAATGGGATGGGGATGGGGGTTGAAAACTGCCAACTCACTGTAGATATCTCTCTGAATCTAGAAGGGATGGGGGCTGGGGATTGAAAACTGCCAAACCACTGTAGATATCTCTCTGAATCTAGAAGGGATGGGGGTTGGGGGTTGAAAATTGTCAACTCACTATAGATATCTCTCTGAATCTAGACGGGATGGGGGCTGGGTGTTGAAAACTGCCAACTCACTGTAGACATTTCTCTGAATCTAGAAGGGATGGGGGCTTTGGTTGAAAACTGACAACTCACTGTAGATATCTCTCTGAATCTAGACGGGATGGGGGCTTTGGTTGAAACCTGCCAACTCACTGTAGATATCTCTCTGAATCTAGAAGGGATGGGGGCTGGGGGTTGAACACTGCCAACTCATTGTAGATATCTTTCTGAATTTAGACGGGATGGTTGGTTGGGGGTTGAAAACTGTCAATTCACTGTAGATATCTCTCTGAATCTAGAAGGGATGGGGGCTTTGGTTGATAACTGTCAACTCACTGTAGATATCTCTCTGAATCTAGAAGGGATGGGGGCTTCGGTTGATAACTGTCAACTCACTGTAGATATCTCTCTGAATCTAGAAGGGATGGGGGCTTTGGTTGATAACTGTCAACTCACTGTAGATATCTCTCTGAAACTAGAAGGGATGGGGGGCTTTGGTTGAAAACTGCCAACTCACTGTAGATATCTCTCTGAATCTAGAAGGGATGGGGGCTGGGGGTTGAAAACTGCCAACTCACTGTAGATATCTCTCTGAATCTAGACGGGATGATGGTTGGGGGTTTGAAAACTGTCAACTCACTGTAGATATCTCTCTGAATCTAGAAGGGATGGGGGCTGGGGGTTGAAAACTGCCAACTCACTGTAGATATATCTCTGAATCTAGATGGGATGGGGGCTGGGGGTTGAAAACTGCCAACTCACTATAGATATCTCTCTGAATTTATAAGGGATGGGGTTGGGGTTTGAAAACTGCCAACTCACTGTAGATATCTCTCTGAATCTAGAAGGGATGGGGGGCTGGGGTTTGAAAACTGCCAACTCACTGTAGATATCTCTCTGAATCTAGACGGGATGGGGGCTGGGGGTTGAAAACTGCCAACTCACTATAGATATCTCTCTGAATCTAGATGGGATGGGGGCTTGGGTTGAAAACTGTCAAATCACTGTAGATATCTCTCTGAATCTAGATGGGATGGGGGCTTTGGTTGATAACTGTCAACTCACTGTAGATATCTCTCTGAATCTAGAAGGGATGGGTAATGGGGGTTGAAAACTGTCAACTCACTGTAGATACCTCTCTGAATCTAAATGGGATGGGGATGGGGGTTGAAAACTGCCAACTCACTGTAGATATCTCTCTGAATCTAGAAGGGATGGGGGCTGGGATTGAAAACTGCCAACCCACTGTAGATATCTCTCTGAATCTAGAAGGGATGGGGGTTGGGGGTTGAAAATTGTCAACTCACTATAGATATCTCTCTGAATCTAGACGGGATGGGGGCTGGGTGTTGAAAACTGCCAACTCACTGTAGACATTTCTCTGAATCTAGAAGGGATGGGGGCTTTGGTTGAAAACTGCCAACTCACTGTAGATATCTCTCTGAATCTAGACGGGATGGGGGCTTTGGTTGAAACCTGCCAACTCACTGTAGATATCTCTCTGAATCTAGAAGGGATGGGGGCTGGGGGTTGAACACTGCCAACTCATTGTAGATATCTTTCTGAATTTAGACGGGATGGTTGGTTGGGGGTTGAAAACTGTCAATTCACTGTAGATATCTCTCAGTATCTAAAAGGGATGGGGGCTTGGGTTGAAAACTGCCAACTCACTGTAGATATCTCTCTGAATCTAGAAGGGATGGGGGGCTTCGGTTGATAACTGTCAACTCACTGTAGATATCTCTCTGAATCTAGAAGGGATGGGGGCTTTGGTTGATAACTGTCAACTCACTGTAGATATCTCTCTAAACTGGAAGGGATGGGGGCTTTGGTTGAAAATTGTCAACTCACTATAGATATCTCTCTGAATCTAGAAGGGATGGGGGCTGGGGGTTGAAAACTGCCAACTCACTGTAGATATCTCTCTGAATCTAGAAGGGATGGGGGCTT
The DNA here is from genome assembly GCF_020615455.1 of Coregonus clupeaformis. Classification (NCBI taxonomy): domain Eukaryota; kingdom Metazoa; phylum Chordata; class Actinopteri; order Salmoniformes; family Salmonidae; genus Coregonus; species Coregonus clupeaformis. The sequence continues at coordinate 21,859,456 of NC_059208.1, forward strand.
GGGGTTGAAAACTGCCAACTAACTGTAGATATCTCTCTGAATCTAGAAGGGATGGGGCTTGGGGTTGAAAACTGCCAACTCACTGTAGATATCTCTCTGAATCTAGAAGGGATGGGGGCTTTGGTTGAAAACTGCCAACTCACTGTAGATATCTCTCTGAATCTAGAAGGGATGGGGGCTGGGGTTTGAAAACTGCCAACTCACTGTAGATATCTCTCTGAATCTAGAAGGGATGGGGGCTGGGGGTTGAAAACTGCCAACTCATTGTAGATATCTTTCTGAATTTAGACGGGATGGTTGGTTGGGGTTTGAAAACTGTCAACTCACTGTAGATATCTCTCTGAATCTAGAAGGGATGGGGGCTGGGGGTTGAAAACTGCCAACTCACTGTAGATATTTCTCTGAATCTAGACGGGATGGGGGCTGGGGGTTGAAAACTGCCAACTCACTATAGATATCTCTCTGAATCTAGATGGGATGGGTGCTTTGGTTGATAACTGTAAACTCACTGTAGATATCTCTCTGAATCTAGATGGGATGGGGGCTTTGGTTGATAACTGTCAACTCACTGTAGATATCTCTCTGAATCTAGAAGGGATGGGTAATGGGGGTTGAAAACTGTCAACTCACTGTAGATATCTCTCTGAATCTAAATGGGATGGGGATGGGGGTTGAAAACTGCCAACTCACAGTAGATATCTCTCTGAATCTAGAAGGGATGGGGGCTGGGGATTGAAAACTGCCAACCCACTGTAGATATCTCTCTGAATCTAGAAGGGATGGGGGTTGGGGGTTGAAAATTGTCAACTCACTATAGATTTCTCTCTGAATCTAGACGGGATGGGGGCTGGGGGTTGAAAACTGCCAACTCACTGTAGATATTTCTCTGAATCTAGAAGGGATGGGGGCTTTGGTTGAAAACTGCCAACTCACTGTAGATATCTCTCTGAATCAAGACGGGATGGGGGCTTTGGTTGAAACCTGCCAACTCACTGTAGATATCTCTCTGAATCTAGAAGGGATGGGGGCTGGGGGTTGAAAACTGCCAACTCATTGTAGATATCTTTCTGAATTTAGACGGGATGGTTGGTTGGGGGTTGAAAACTGTCAATTCACTGTAGATATCTCTCTGTATCTAGAAGGGATGGGGCTGGGGATTGAAAACTGCCAACTCACTGTAGATATCTCTCTGAATCTAGAAGGAATGGGGGCTTTGGTTGATACCTGTCAACTCACTGTAGATATCTCTCTAAACTGGAAGGGATGGGGGCTTTGGTTGATAACTGTCAACTCACTGTAGATATCTCTCTGATTCTAGAAGGGATGGGGGCTGGGGGTTGAAAACTGTCAACTCACTGTAGATATCTCTCTGAATTTAGACGGAATGATTGGTTGGGGTTTGAAAACTGTCAACTCACTGTAGATATCTCTCTGAATCTAGAAGGGATGGGGGCTGGGGGTTGAAAACTGCCAACTCACTGTAGATATATCTCTGAATCTAGACGGGATGGGGGCTGGGGGTTGAAAACTGCCAACTCACTATAGATATCTTTCTGAATTTAGACGGGATGGTTGGTTGGGGTTTGAAAACTGTCAACTCACTGTAGATATCTCTCTGAATCTAGAAGGGATGGGGGCTGGGATTGAAAACTGCCAACCCACTGTAGATATCTCTCTGAATCTAGAAGGGATGGGGGTTGGGGGTTGAAAATTGTCAACTCACTATAGATATCTCTCTGAATCTAGACGGGATGGGGGCTGGGTGTTCAAAACTGCCAACTCACTGTAGACATTTCTCTGAATCTAGAAGGGATGGGGGCTTTGGTTGAAAACTGCCAACTCACTGTAGATATCTCTCTGAATCTAGACGGGATGGGGGCTTTGGTTGAAACCTGCCAACTCACTGTAGATATCTCTCTGAATCTAGAAGGGATGGGGGCTGGGGGTTGAACACTGCCAACTCATTGTAGATATCTTTCTGCCAACTCACTGTAGATATCTCTCTGAATCTAGACGGGATGGGGGCTTTGGTTGAAACCTGCCAACTCACTGTAGATATCTCTCTGAATCTAGAAGGGATGGGGGCTGGGGTTGAAAACTGCCAACTCATTGTAGATATCTTTCTGAATTTAGACGGGATGGTTGGTTGGGGGTTGAAAACTGTCAATTCACTGTAGATATCTCTCTGTATCTAGAAGGGATGGGGGCTTTGGTTGATAACTGTCAACTCACTGTAGATATCTCTCTGAATCTAGAAGGGATGGGGGCTTTGGTTGATAACTGTCAACTCACTGTAGATATCTCTCTGAATCTAGAAGGGATGGGGGCTTTGGTTGATAACTGTCAACTCACTGTAGATATCTCTCTAAACTGGAAGGGATGGGGGCTTTGGTTGAAAATTGTCAACTCACTATAGATATCTCTCTGAATCTAGAAGGGATGGGGGCTGGGGATTGAAAACTGCCAACTCACTGTAGATATTTCTCTGAATCTAGAAGGGATGGGGGCTTGGGGTTGAAAACTGCCAACACACTGTAGATATCTCTCTTAATCTAGTAGGGATAGGGATTGGGAGTTGAAAACTGCCAACTCACTGTAGATATCTCTCTGAATCTAGAAGGGATGGGGGCTTTGGTTGAAAACTGCCAACTCACTGTAGATATCTCTCTGAATCTAGAAGGGATGGGGGCTGGGGTTTGAAAACTGCCAACTCACTGTAGATATCTCTCTGAATCTAGAAGGGATGGGGTTGGGGGTTGAAAACTGCCAACTCATTGTAGATATCTTTCTGAATTTAGACGGGATGGTTGGTTGGGGGTTGAAAACTGTCAATTCACTGTAGATATCTCTCTGTATCTAGAAGGGATGGGGCTGGGGATTGAAAACTGCCAACTCACTGTAGATATCTCTCTGAATCTAGAAGGAATGGGGGCTTTGGTTGAAAACTGCCAACTCACTGTAGATATCTCTCTGAATCTAGAAGGGATGGGGGCTTTGATTGATAACTGTCAACTCACTGTAGATATCTCTCTGAATCTAGAAGGGATGGGGGCTTCGGTTGATAACTGTCAACTCACTGTAGATATCTCTCTGAATCTAGAAGGGATGGGGGCTTTGGTTGATAACTGTCAACTCACTGTAGATATCTCTCTAAACTGGAAGGGATGGGGGCTTTGGTTGAAAATTGTCAACTCACTATAGATATCTCTCTGAATCTAGAAGGGATGGGGGCTGGGGATTGAAAACTGCCAACTCACTGTAGATATTTCTCTGAATCTAGAAGGGATGGGGGCTTGGGGTTGAAAACTGCCAACAAACTGTAGATATCTCTCTTAATCTAGTAGGGATAGGGATTGGGGGTTGAAAACTGCCAACTCACTGTAGATATCTCTCTGAATCTAGAAGGGATGGGGGCTTTGGTTGAAAACTGCCAACTCACTGTAGATATCTCTCTGAATCTAGAAGGGATGGGGGCTGGGGTTTGAAAACTGCCAACTCACTGTAGATATCTCTCTGAATCTAGAAGGGATGGGGGCTGGGGGTTGAAAACTGCCAACTCATTGTAGATATCTTTCTGAATTTAGACGGGATGGTTGGTTGGGGGTTGAAAACTGTCAATTCACTGTAGATATCTCTCTGTATCTAGAAGGGATGGGGCTGGGGATTGAAAACTGCCAACTCACTGTAGATATCTCTCTGAATCTAGAAGGAATGGGGGCTTTGGTTGAAAACTGCCAACTCACTGTAGATATCTCTCTGAATCTAGAAGGGATGGGGGCTTTGATTGAAAACTGCCAACTCACTGTAGATATCTCTCTGAATCTAGACGGGATGGGGCTGGGGGTTGAAAACTGCAACTCACTGTAGATATCTCTCTGAATCTAGACGGGATGGGGGTGGGGGTTGAAAACTGTCAACTCACTGTAGATATCTCTCTGAATCTAGAAGTGATGGGGCTGGGGGTTGAAAACTGCCAACTCACTGTAGATATTTCTCTGAATCTAGACGGGATGGGGGCTGGGGGTTGAAAACTGCCAAAAAACTGTCGATATCTCTCTTAATCTAGTAGGGATAGGGATTGGGGGTTGAAAACTGCCAACTCACTGTAGATATCTCTCTGAATCTAGAAGGGATGGGGGCTTTGGTTGAAAACTGCCAACTCACTGTAGATATCTCTCTGAATCTAGAAGGGATGAGGGCTGGGGGTTGAAAACTGCCAACTCACTGTAGATATTTCTCTGAATCTAGACGGGATGGGGGCTGGGGGTTGAAAACTGCCAACTCACTATAGATATCTCTCTGAATCTAGATGGGATGGGTGCTTTGGTTGATAACTGTCAACTCACTGTAGATATCTCTCTGAATCTAGATGGGATGGGGGCTTTGGTTGATAACTGTCAACTCACTTTAGATATCTCTCTGAATCTTGAAGGGATGGGTAATGGGCGTTGAAAACTGTCAACTCACTGTAGATATCTCTCTGAATCTAAATGGGATGGGGATGGGGGTTGAAAACTGCCAACTCACTGTAGATATCTCTCTGAATCTAGAAGGGATGGGGGCTGGGGATTGAAAACTGCCAACCCACTGTAGATATCTCTCTGAATCTAGAAGGGATGGGGGTTGGGGGTTGAAAATTGTCAACTCACTATAGTTATCTCTCTGAATCTAGACGGGATGGGGGGCTGGGGGTTGAAAACTGCCAACTCACTGTAGATGTTTCTCTGAATCTAGAAGGGATGGGGGCTTTGGTTGAAAACTGCCAACTCACTGTAGATATCTCTCTGAATCTAGACGGGATGGGGGCTTTGGTTGAAACCTGCCAACTCACTGTAGATATCTCTCTGAATCTAGAAGGGATGGGGGCTGGGGGTTGAAAACTGCCAACTCATTGTAGATATCTTTCTGAATATAGACGGGATGGTTGGTTGGGGGTTGAAAACTGTCAATTCACTGTAGATATATCTCTGTATCTAGAAGGGATGAGGCTGGGGATTGAAAACTGCCAACTCACTGTAGATATCTCTCTGAATCTAGAAGGAATTTGGCTTTGGTTGATAACTGTCAACTCACTGTAGATATCTCTCTGAATCTAGATGGGATGGGGGCTTTTGTTGATAACTGTCAACTCACTGTAGATATCTCTCTGAATCTAGAAGGGATGGGTAATGGGCGTTGAAAACTGTCAACTCACTGTAGATATCTCTCTGAATCTAAATGGGATGGGGATGGGGGTTGAAAACTGCCAACTCACTGTAGATATCTCTCTGAATCTAGAAGGGATGGGGGCTGGGGATTGAAAACTGCCAACCCACTGTAGATATCTCTCTGAATCTAGAAGGGATGGGGGTTGGGGGTTGAAAATTGTCCACTCACTATAGATTTCTCTCTAAATCTAGACGGGATGGGGGCTGGGGGTTGAAAACTGCCAACTCACTGTAGATATTTCTCTGAATCTAGAAGGGATGGGGGCTTTGGTTTAAAACTGCCAACTCACTGTAGATATCTCTCTGAATCTAGACGGGATGGGGGCTTTGGTTGAAACCTGCCAACTCACTGTAGATATCTCTCTGAATCTAGAAGGGATGGGGGCTGGGGGTTGAAAACTGCCAACTCATTGTAGATATCTTTCTGAATTTAGACGGGATGGTTGGTTGGGGGTTGAAAACTGTCAATTCACTGTAGATATCTCTCTGTATCTAGAAGGGATGGGGCTGGGGATTGAAAACTGCCAACTCACTGTAGATATCTCTCTGAATCTAGAAGGGATGGGGCTTTGGTTGAAAACTGCCAACTCACTGTAGATATCTCTCTGAATCTAGAAGGGATGGGGGCTTTGATTGAAAACTGCCAACTCACTGTAGATATCTCTCTGAATCTAGACGGGATGGGGCTGGGGGTTGAAATCTGCCAACTCACTGTAGATATCTCTCTGAATCTAGAAGGGATGGGGGCTGGGGGTTGAAAACTGTCAACTCATTGTAGATATCTTTCTGAATTTAGACGGGATGATTGGTTGGGGTTTGAAAACTGTCAACTCACTGTAGATATCTCTCTGAATCTAGAAGGGATGGGGACTGGGGGTTGAAAACTGCCAACTCACTGTAGATAAATCTCTGAATCTAGAGGGGATGGGGGCTGGGGGTTGAAAACTGCCAACTCACTATAGATATCTCTCTAAATCTAGATGGGATGGGTGCTTTGGTTGATAACTGTAAACTCACTGTAGATATCTCTCTGATTCTAGAAGGGATGGGGGCTGGGGGTTGAAAACTGTCAACTCACTCTAGATATCTCTCTGAATCTAAATGGGATGGGGATGGGGGTTGAAAACTGCCAACTCACTGTAGATATCTCTCTGAATCTAGAAGGGATGGGGGCTGGGGATTGAAAACTGCCAACCCACTGTAGAAATCTCTCTGAATCTAGAAGGGATGGGTAATGGGCGTTGAAAACTGTCAATTCACTGTAGATATCTCTCTGAATCTAAATGGGATGGGGATGGGGGTTGAAAACTGCCAACTCACTGTAGATATATCTCTGAATCTAGAAGGGATGGGGGCTGGGGATTGAAAACTGCCAACCCACTGTAGATATCTCTCTGAATCTAGAAGGGATGGGGGGGTTGGGGGTTGAAAATTGTCAACTCACTGTAGATTTCTCTCTGAATCTAGAAGGGATGGGGGCTGGGGATTGAAAACTGCCAACTCACTGTAGATATTTCTCTGAATCTAGAAGGGATGGGGGCTTTGGTTGAAAACTGCCAACTCACTGTAGATATCTCTCTGAATCTAGACGGGATGGGGGCTTTGGTTGAAACCTGTCAACTCACTGTAGATATCTCTCTGAATCTAGAAGGGATGGGTAATGGGCGTTGAAAACTGTCAACTCACTGTAGATATCTCTCTGAATCTAAATGGGATGGGGATGGGGGTTGAAAACTGCCAACTCACTGTAGATATCTCTCTGAATCTAGAAGGGATGGGGGCTGGGGATTGAAAACTGCCAACTCACTGTAGATATCTCTCTGAATCTAGAAGGGATGGGGGTTGGGGGTTGAAAATTGTCCACTCACTGTAGATATCTCTCTAAATCTAGACGGGATGGGGGGCTGGGGGTTGAAAACTGCCAACTCACTGTAGATATCTCTCTGAATCTAGAAGGGATGGGGGCTTTGGTTGAAAACTGCCAACTCACTGTAGATATCTCTCTGAATCTAGACGGGATGGGGGGCTTTGGTTGAAAACCTGCCAACTCACTGTAGATATCTCTCTGAATCTAGAAGGGATGGGGGCTGGGGGTTGAAAACTGCCAACTCACTGTAGATATCTTTCTGAATTTAGACGGGATGGTTGGTTGGGGGTTGAAAACTGTCAATTCACTGTAGATATATCTCTGTATCTAGAAGGGATGAGGCTGGGGATTGAAAACTGCCAACTCACTGTAGATATCTCTCTGAATCTAGAAGGAATGGGGCTTTGGTTGATAACTGTCAACTCACTGTAGATATCTATCTGAATCTAGATGGGATGGGGGCTTTGGTTGATAACTGTCAACTCACTGTAGATATCTCTCTGAATCTAGAAGGGATGGGTAATGGGCGTTGAAAACTGTCAACTCACTGTAGATATCTCTCTGAATCTAAATGGGATGGGGATGGGGGTTGAAAACTGCCAACTCACTGTAGATATCTCTCTGAATCTAGAAGGGATGGGGGCTGGGGATTGAAAACAGCGAACTCACTGTAGATATCTCTCTGAATCTAGAAGGGATGGGGGTTGGGGGTTGAAAATTGTCAACTCACTATAGTTATCTCTATGAATCTTGACGGGATGGGGGCTGGGGGTTGAAAACTGCCAACTCACTGTAGATATCTCTCTGAATCTAGACGGGATGGGGGCTTTGGTTGAAAACTGCCAACTCACTGTAGATATCTCTCTGAATCTAGACGGGATGGGGGCTTTGGTTGAAAACTGCCAACTCACTGTAGATATCTCTCTGAATCTAGAAGGGATGGGGGCTGGGGGTTGAAAACTGCCAACTCATTGTAGATATCTTTCTGAATTTAGACGGGATGGTTGGTTGGGGGTTGAAAACTGTCAATTCACTGTAGATATCTCTCTGTATCTAGAAGGGATGAGGCTGGGGATTGAAAACTGCCAACTCACTGTAGATATCTCTCTGAATCTAGAAGGAATGGGGCTTTGGTTGAAAACTGCCAACTCACTGTAGATATCTCTCTGAATCTAGAAGGGATGGGGGCTTTGATTGAAAACTGCCAACTCACTGTAGATATCTCTCTGAATCTAGACGGGATGGGGCTGGGGGTTGAAATCTGCCAACTCACTGTAGATATCTCTCTGAATCTAGAAGGGATGGGGGCTGGGGGTTGAAAACTGCCAAACCACTGTAGATAAATCTCTGAATCTAGACGGGATGGGGGCTGGGGGTTGAAAACTGCCAACTCATTATAGATATCTCTCTAAATCTAGATGGGATGGGTGCTTTGGTTGATAACTGTCAACTCACTGTAGATATCTCTCTGAATCTAGATGGGATGGGGGCTTTGGTTGATAACTGTCAACTCACTGTAGATATCTCTCTGATTCTAGAAGGGATGGGGGCTGGGGGTTGAAAACTGTCAACTCACTCTAGATATCTCTCTGAATCTAAATGGGATGGGGATGGGGGTTGAAAACTGCCAACTCACTGTAGATATCTCTCTGAATCTAGAAGGGATGGGGGCTGGGGATTGAAAACTGCCAACCCACTGTAGATATCTCTCTGAATCTAGAAGGGATGGGGGTTGGGGGTTGAAAATTGTCAACTCACTATAGATATATCTCTGAATCTAGACGGGATGGGGCCTGGGGGTTGAAAACTGCCAACTCACTGTAGATATCTTTCTGAATCTAGAGGGGATGGGGGATTTGGTTGAAAACTGCCAACACACTGTAGATATCTCTCTGAATCTAGACGGGATGGGGGCTGGGGGTTGAACACTGCCAACTCACTGTAGATATCTCTCTGAATCTAGAAGGGATGGGGGCTTTGGTTGAAAACTGCCAACTCACTGTAGATATCTCTCTGAATCTAGACGGGATGGGGGCTGGGGGTTGAACACTGCCAACTCACTGTAGATATCTCTCTGAATCTAGAAGGGATGGGGGCTTTGGTTGAAAACTGCCAACTCACTGTAGATATGTCTCTGAATCAAGAAGGGATGGGGAATGGGGGTTGATAACTGCCAACTCACTGTAGATATCTCTCTGAATCTAGAAGGGATAGGGATTGGGGGTTGAAAACTGCCAACTCACTGTAGATATCTCTCTGAATCTAGAAGGGATGGGGCCTGGGGGTTGAAAACTGCCAACTCACTGTAGATATCTCTCTGAATCTAGAAAGGATGGGTGCTGGGGGTTGAAAACTGCCAACTCACTGTAGATATCTCTCATAATCTAGAAGGAATGGGGGCTTTGGTTGAAAACTGCCAACTCACTGTAGATATCTCTCTGAATCTAGAAGGGATGGGGGCTTTGGTTGAAAACTGCCAACTCACTGTAGATATCTCTCTGAATCTAGACGGGATGGGGGCTGGGGGTTGAAAACTGCAACTCACTGTAGATATCTCTCTGAATCTAGACGGGATGGGGGCTGGGGGTTGAAAACTGCCAACTCACTGTAGATATCTTTCTGAATCTAGACGGGATGGGGGATTTGGTTGAAAACTGCCAACACACTGTTGATATGTCTCTGAATCTAGAAGGGATGGGGGCTTTGGTTGAAAACTGCCAACTCACTGTAGATATGTCTCTGAATCAAGAAGGGATGGGGGGCTGGGGGTTGATAACTGCCAACTCACTGTAGATATCTCTCTGAATCTAGAAGGGATAGGGATTGGGGGTTGAAAACGGCCAACTCACTGTAGATATCTCTCTGAATCTAGAAGGGATGGGGCCTGGGGGTTGAAAACTGCCAACTCACTGTAGATATCTCTCTGAATCTAGAAGGGATGGGGGCTGGGGGTTGAAAACTGCCAACTCACTGTATATGTCTCTCTGAATCTAGACGGGATGGGGGCTTTGGTTGAAAACTGCCAACTCACTGTATATATCTCTCTGAATCTAGAAGGGATGGGGGCTTTGGTTGATAACTGTTAACTCACTGTAGATATCTCTCTGAATCTAGAAGGGATGGGGGCTGGGGGTTGAAAACTGTCAACTCACTGTAGATATCTCTCATAATCTAGAAGGAATAGTGGTTTCGATCCCCGGGACCACCCATACACAAAAATGTATGCACGCACGACTGTAAGTCGCTTTGGATAAAGCGTCTGCTAAATGGCAATATTATTATTATTAGAAGGGATGGGGGCTGGGGTTGAAAACTGCCAACTCACTGTAGATATCTCTCTGAATCTAGACGGGATGGGGGCTGGGGGTTGAAAACTGCCAACTCACTGTAGATATCTCTCTGAATCTAGAAGGGATGGGGGCTTTGGTTGAAAACTGCCAACTCACTGTAGATATGTCTCTGAATCAAGAAGGGATGGGGGCTGGGGGTTGATAACTGCCAACTCACTGTAGATATCTCTCTGAATCTAGAAGGGATGGGATTGGGGGGTTGAAAACGGCCAACTCACTGTAGATATCTCTCTGAATCTAGAAGGGATGGGGCCTGGGGGTTGAAAACTGCCAACTCACTGTAGATATCTCTCTGAATCTAGAAGGGATGGGGCCTGGGGGTTGAAAACTGCCAACTCACTGTTGATATCTCTCTGAATCTAGAAAGGATGGGTGCTGGGGGTTGAAAACTGCCAACTCACTGTAGATATCTCTCATAATCTAGAAGGAATGGGGGCTTTGGTTGAAAACTGCCAACTCACTGTAGATATCTCTCTGAATCTAGAAGGGATGGGGGCTTTGGTTGAAAACTGCCAACTCACTGTAGATATCTCTCTGAATCTCGACGGGATGGGGCTGGGGGTTGAAAACTGCAACTCACTGTAGATATCTCTCTGAATCTAGACGGGATGGGGGCTGGGGTTGAAAACTGCCAACTCACTGTAGATATCTTTCTGAATCTAGACGGGATGGGGGATTTGGTTGAAAACTGCCAACACACTGTTGATATGTCTCTGAATCTAGAAGGGATGGGGGCTTTGGTTGAAAACTGCCAACTCACTGTAGATATGTCTCTGAATCAAGAAGGGATGGGGGCTGGGGGTTGATAACTGCCAACTCACTGTAGATATCTCTCTGAATCTAGAAGGGATAGGGATTGGGGGTTGAAAACGGCCAACTCACTGTAGATATCTCTCTGAATCTAGAAGGGATGGGGCCTGGGGGTTGAAAACTGCCAACTCACTGTAGATATCTCTCTAAATCTAGAAGGGATGGGGGCTGGGGGTTGAAAACTGCCAACTCACTGTAGATGTCTCTCTGAATCTAGACGGGATGGGGGCTTTGGTTGAAAACTGCCAACTCACTGTATATATCTCTCTGAATCTAGAAGGGATGGGGGCTTTGGTTGATAACTGTTAACTCACTGTAGATATCTCTCTGAATCTAGAAGGGATGGGGGCTGGGGGTTGAAAACTGTCAACTCACTGTAGATATCTCTCTGAATCTAGAAGGAATAGTGGGTTCGATCCCCGGGACCACCCATACACAAAAATGTATGCACGCACGACTGTAAGTCGCTTTGGATAAAAGCGTCTGCTAAATGGCATATTATTATTATTATTAGAAGGGATGGGGGCTGGGGGTTGAAAACTGCCAACTCACTGTAGATATATCTCTGAATCTAGACGGGATGGGGGCTGGGGGTTGAACACTGCCAACTCACTGTAGATATCTCTCTGAATCTAGAAGGGATGGGGGCTTTGGTTGAAAACTGCCAACTCACTGTAGATATGTCTCTGAATCAAGAAGGGATGGGGGCTGGGGGTTGATAACTGCCAACTCACTGTAGATATCTCTCTGAATCTAGAAGGGATAGGGATTGGGGGTTGAAAACGGCCAACTCACTGTAGATATCTCTCTGAATCTAGAAGGGATGGGGCCTGGGGGTTGAAAACTGCCAACTCACTGTAGATATCTCTCTAAATCTAGAAGGGATGGGGGCTGGGGGTTGAAAACTGCCAACTCACTGTAGATATCTCTCTGAATCTAGACGGGATGGGGGCTTTGGTTGAAAACTGCCAACTCACTGTATATATCTCTCTGAATCTAGAAGGGATGGGGGCTTTGGTTGATAACTGTCAACTCACTGTAGATATCTCTCTGAATCTAGAAGGGATGGGGGCTTTGGTTGAAAACTGTCAACTCACTGTAGATATCTCTCTGAATCTAGAAGGGATGGGGGCTGGGGGTTGAAAACTGCCAACTCACTGTAGATATCTCTCATAATCTAGAAGGAATAGTGGTTTCGATCCCCGGGACCACCCATACACAAAAATGTATGCACGCACGACTGTAAGTCGCTTTGGATAAAAGCGTCTGCTAAATGGCATATTATTATTATTATTAGAAGGGATGGGGGCTGGGGGTTGAAAACTGCCAACTCACTGTAGATATATCTCTGAATCTAGACGGGATGGGGGCTGGGGGTTGAAAACTGTCAACTCACTGTAGATATCTCTCTGAATCTAGACGGGATGGGGGCTTTGGTTGAAAACTGTCAACTCACTGTATATATCTCTCTGAATCTAGAAGGGATGGGGGCTTTGGTTGAAAACTGCCAACTCACTGTAGATATCTCTCTGAATCTAGACGGGATGGGGGCTTTGGTTGAAAACTGTCAACTCATTGTAGATGTCTCTCTGAATCTAGACGGGATGGGGGTTGAAAACTGCCAACTCACTCTAGATATCTCTCTTAATCTAGACTGGATGGGGGCTTTGGTTGAAAACTGCCAACTCACTGTAGATATCTCTCTGAATCTAGACGGGATGGGGGCTGGGGGTTGAAAACTGCCAACTCACTGTAGATTTCTCTCTGAATCTAGACGGGATGGGGGCTGGGGGTTGAAAACTGTCAACTAACTGTAGATATCTCTCTGAATCTAGACGGGATGGGGGCTTTGGTTGAAAACTGCCAACTCACTGTAGATATCAGCTTACCCTTGTTCTACAGGGTTTTTATTGGGTCAAGATGTGATCATGGAATCCTACATTAGAAGATATACAACATACATTAAAAGTTAGTGAATTAAGGCAAAGTTTGAACACAGCTACTCACAGCCTTCTGTCTCTGCATCTGAAGCGGAGGAACGTTCTTCTGCTGCATCTGCTGCCATATCGTCTGAGCCTTGTTTCACAGGGAGTTTAGTGGACCAGGATGTGAACCAGATGATTCTACACATCTCACCTAGTGCCTGTCATTCTGGTTACTAAGGTTCTCTCTCCTACAATACCTTACCCCCCATGTTACCCCCGCTATAACAGAGAGCGGGACAGATGGTTTCTATTTCTCTATAGTGCTCTTTCCATCCTCACTTCTTACCCCCCCATCGCAACTTTAAACATTGTTGTAGAAAAGAAGGATCATAGGTTCCACTTCTATCAGCTTGTCAGATCTAGTAACTCAAGTGAGCTCCTTTAGAGTGACTAAAACTGGTGCCAACTTGAACTTATTTAGCCTAGTATATTTCAACCCGTACCAAAAACACAAACATTTGCTGTTTCACATGTTGAGCTTAAATTTCACACGTGAAAATATATTTCCACATGTATTGAATTTAGAGTTCACATGTGAACGCCACTTTTTCACATGTAAGGAGAATGACGTGATTTCACCTCATGTGAATTGCAGTTTCATGTGTGATATTTGCGGTTTCACATGTTAAAAACTTTCACATGTTAAAATCTCACTTTCACATGTGGAATTGCAAATTCACATGTGGAATTAAATCACAGTTGAAAATCTAATCTACAGGTAAGAAAACTCCACATGAGTAAATATCGCTTTCACATGTGAAATGTACAAAACAATTACATCTGGAAATGTTTCACATATGAAACTGCAAATGTGATTTTCACATGTGAAAATTCAATTCCACATGTGAAAGTGAGATGTTTTTCAAATGTGAAGCTGCATATCCTTTTTCACATGTGAAAGTTTTCACATGTGAAACTGCAATTTACATGTGAGGTGAAAACATGTTATTCTCCTCACATGTGAAAGGTGTTGTAAACATGTGAACTCTAAATTTAATACATGTAAAAATATAGTTTCACATGTGAAATGTGAGCTCAACGTGAAAACAGCTATTTCACATGTGAAAATGCGATTTCACATGGGAAACTGCAAATTTGACATGGTTTCTTAAGGAGGGGGGGGTTAGTTGCTACATCCACATTTTGGACATAAATTTAGGATATGTACCCATGGATTCTTGAAGAACATAATGTATAAATGAGCTTAGTTCAACTGTCGTAGGGGAGAGTGGGGTAAGTTGAGTCAAGGGAAATATAGTGTTCTTTCTAACAAAGATATCTACATATATTTTTTTTTTTTTTTTTTTTTTTTTCAGGATGTTGTGTATCCCTGGAAATAATCTGAATGAATGTAAACATTACAGTTTTGAAAACATAGCTTGTCCAAAAAAAGTGGTCTCTTGGCACATCTTGAGCATAGCGACAGTGTACAGTGAGGGAAAAAAGTATTTGATCCCCTGCTGATATTGTACGTTTGCCCACTGACAAAGACATGATCAGTCTATAATTTTTATGGTAGGTTTATTTGAACAGTGAGAGACAGAAAAGCTACAAAAAAATCCAGAAAAACACATGTCAAAAATGTTATAAATTGATTTCCATTTTAAAGAGGGAAATAAGTATTTGACCCCTCTGCAAAACATGACTTAGTACTTGGTGGTAAAACCCTTGTTGGCAATCACAGAGGTCAGATGTTTTTTGTAGTTGGCCACCAGGTTTGCACACATCTCAGGAGGGATTTTGTCCCACTCCTCTTTGCAGATCTTCTCCAAGTCATTAAGGTTTCGAGCCTGACGTTTGGCAACTCGAACGTTCAGCTCCCTCCACAGATTTTCTATGGGATTAAGGTCTGGAGACTGGCTAGGCCACTCCAGGACCTTAATGTGCTTCTTCTTGAGCCACTCCTTTGTTGCCTTGGCCGTGTGTTTTGGGTCATTGTCATGCTGGAATACCCATCCACTACCCATTTTCAATGCCCTGGCTGAGGGAAGGAGGTTCTCACCCAAGAAACACCCCCAAAGCATAATGTTTCCACCTCCATTTTTGACGTGGGGATGGTGTTCTTGGGGTCATAGGCAGCATTCCTCCTCCTCCAAACACAGCGAGTTGAGTTGATGCCAAAGAGCTCGATTTTGGTCTCATCTGACCACAACACTTTCATCCAGTTCTCCTCTGAATCATTCAGATGTTCATTGGCAAACTTCAGACAGGCCTGTATATGTGCTTTCTTGAGCAGGGGGACCTTGCGGGCACTGCAGGATTTCAGTCCTTCACGGCGTAGTGTGTTACCAATTGTTTTCTTGGTGACTATGGTCCCAGCTGCCTTGAGATCATTGACAAGATCCTCCCGTGTAGTTCTGGGCTGATTCCTCACCATTCTCATGATCATTGCAACTCCACGAGGTGAGATCTTGCATGGAGCCCCAGGCCGAGGGAGATTGACAGTTATTTTGTGTTTCTTCCATTTGCGAATAATCGCACCAACTGTTATCACCTTCTCATCAAGCTGCTTGCCGATGGTCTTGTAGCCCATTCCAGCCTTGTGTAGGTCTACAATCTTGTCCCTGACATCCTTGGAGAGCTCTTTGGTCTTGGCCATGGTGGAGAGTTTGTAATCTGATTGATTAATTGCTTCTGTGGACAGGTGTCTTTTATACAGGTAACAAACTGAGATTAGGAGCACTCCCTTTAAGAATGTGCTCCTAATCTCAGCTCGTTACCTGTATAAAAGACACCTGGGAACCAGACATTTTTCTGATTGAGAGGGGGTCAAATACTTATTTCCCTAATTAAAATGCAAATCTATAACATTTTTGACATGCGTTTTTCTGGATTTCTTTGTTGTTATTCTGTCTCTCACTGTTCAAATAAACCTACCATTAAAATGATAGACTGATAATTTCTTTGTCAGTAGGCAAACGTACAAAATCAGCAGGGGATCAAATACTTTTTTCCCTCACTGTAAATTGAGCAGTATCGGGTGAAGGTGTCCTGTGGATGTTGTTATCACATGAGCGAAAAACACGTGAACATTTTACATGTGAAACTTGTGTCTGACTTACATATCTGACTCATGAAGAAAAAATATATATTCACGTGAACGTTTTCGGAGTGACTAGTCCACTAAAAAATCACATTCACACGTGTCCAAAAACCAAAGTATTTTTTTTCACAATATTATTTTGTAAGGGGAACTATACTTTCAGTGTAGTTATCATGAAATGCACCACTTAGACGATTTAACATAAGGAAGAAGGTCAAAAACACAGTGACTAAAACAAGTCTGGTGCCAACTTGAACTTACAGTTGGAAGTAAATTGAGTAAGAATTTGAATTGAAAAAGGGAACCCAGTGCCAACTTGAAGTTAGTATCATTCAACCTACATGTTCAGTTAAGTTGCCCAGAAATGCACCATGACCTGACTGATGACTCTGCTGTGACTCTGCTGCAAGTGTTATGACTTAAGAACTGGCTAAAAGTATTGTTTTGTCCGTTGTTATGTTCTGCTAGCAACAGTCAAACAAGGAGGTGCTTTCAAAGGTCACTTTCCCATAATACAATAGTGGTGTTGTTGTGTCTGTCAGAGTGTTTCTTTAGATGCCACATTTTATTATTTACTGACTGTTCTTTTTTCATTCCCTCCCTTCATCTAGTTTGCATCACAAATGGCACCTTCATCCCTACATTGTCCCTATGGGCCCTGGTCAAAAGTAATGCACTATATAGGGAATAGGGTGCCATTTGGGACACTTCGACTGTAAAGTGGAGGTCCAGACAGTTTACTTTCATATCATAAACACTGGGTCGGTTTTGGAGATTTGAAGGTAAATCCATTTGACCGTGACTATGAAGGTAATCTACCTCAAATGTAGGAGGAATCAGATTACCATTAACAGGAACACGCCGCAAGGTTTGGTTATTTCTGTCTCTCTCTGAGATTTCCTCCATTGATCTGAGAACCGATACCCTCTGACCGTGTCCAAAATGGCGCTCTATTTCCTATATAGGGGACTACTTCAGTAGTGCACTACGTAGGGAATAGGGTGCCAATTGGGATGAAACTTCTCAGCTGAACACAGACCAGCTCTCAGTGGCTGCCTGGGTTTCATATGCTGTTTTATAGACGGTTCCATGACGAGGGCATGATAGACTTTATCCTCTGACATGACTGTTTACAAAACTTCAGATAGGACTAGTAATGAGATCATTGAAGGCCTCTGTAGTTCTGCAGTAAAACAGATCACATTAGCTCAGAAGAGAAAAGTCCCATGGTTCAACTAAACTCCTGGAACGAACCATTGTGATAGTAATATGTATCATCCGTTCAATCGTAGTACCTTCAACAGTGAAAAATCATTATTGTAAATTTGGAAATATGAGCTGAGTGCGTCTCAAATAGCACCATATTCTCTCTATAGTGTACTATAAAGGGAATAGGGTACCATGTAAGACACACTGTCACGGATTCAGCCGAGGCTGCCCCTCCTCCTTGCTCGGGCAGGCTTCGGCGTTCGTCGTCACCGGAGTACTAGCTGTTACCGATCCATGTATCTATGTTCAACTTGTTCTGTCCTTATTGGTCACACCTGTTTCCCATTATGTAGTGATGTCTTCCCTATTTAACCCTCTGTCTCACACTGTGTGTTGTGTTTGTTTGTTTATGTTTCGGCTGTCGTTAGTGTGCGGGTTTATTCCCTCCCTGTGTGGAGGTTGTTGTTCTTTATTTTACCTTCGAGTAAAGTACGTCTTCTGATTAGCTCTGTGTCCTGCGCTTGACTTCGCCTACTGCATTTCACTGACGCCCTGACAGAAACACACACCATCTACATGGAGTCAGCAGGCACAGCGATGCAACAAGCGGCCATGATCCAGGCTCTCGGCACCGCCAGAGTGGTGAACTCTATGGAGCGATGGAAGAGAGGAGGTCTTCCCATACCTCCTCCGATTACACCACTACCTACACCGATATCCATCGCTTCACCTCCTGGGTCCAGTGGGATTCGGGTCTCGCTCCCGAGGGCTTATGACGGTACAGCTGCCGGGTGTCAGGGTTTTCCGGCTCCCTCGGGATACGAGAGCGTGTCCGCCCTCATCTCCTGTCTGTCCGGTAAAAAAGCGCTGGAGTGGGCCAACGCCGAGTGGGGGGGAATAGACGCCGCAACTGTCAGCTATGCAGAGTTTACCCGTCGCTTTAGGGCGGTATTCGATCATCCACCAGAGAAGAGAGCGGCGGGTGAGCGTCTATTCCACCTCAGACAGGGGAAGAGGAGCGCGCAGGAATTTGCACTGGACTTTCGGACTCTGGCTGCCAGCGCAGGATGAAATGAGAGGGCCCTCATCGACCACTACCGCTGTAGCTTGAGGGAGGACGTTCGTCGGGAATTGGCCTGCAGGGACACCAACCTAAACCTGGACCAACTGGTGGATATGTCGATTCGACTGGATAACCTGTTGGCTACCCGCGGACGTCCGGATCAGGGGCCGTCCATTCCATCCCCCAGCACCTCCGACCCTACCCCTATGGATCTCGGAGGTGCTGCTATGAGGGAGACCGGTAGAGGGGCCGTCCCCTGCACCAACTGCGGCCGCAGAGGACACACTGCTGGTCGGTGCTGGGGAGGGCCACCAAGGAGTCGAGGCAGTAGGCAGCGCACTGATGAACCGTTTCAGGTGAGTAGGCACCCAACTCACCCAGAGCTCCCTGTTGCGCATATGTGTATGAATGTTGTGTTTCCCGAGTTTTCTTCTCATTCCCAGCATAAGGTGCTAGTAGATTCAGGTGCAGCTGGGAACTTTATTGATCGTTACCCGTAAGTTAGGGATTCCTATTGTGCCAGTCGATGTGCCCTTCCCTATCCATGCCCTAGATAGTCGCCCTTTAGGGTCAGGTCTGATTAGGGAGGTCACAGCGCCCCTCAGGATGAAGACACAGGAGGGGTATGAGGAAATAATTAGTCTATATCTGATTGATTCTCCTGCGTTTCCGTGGTGTTGGGGCTTCCCTGGTTAACTTCTCATGACCCCACTATTTCATGGCAACAGAGGGCTCTCAAGGGATGGTCTAATCAGTGCTTGGGGAGGTGTGTAGGTGTTTCCGTAGGGGCAACTACGGTGGAGAGTCCGAACCAGGTTCCCACCATGCACATTCCGCCTGAATATGCCGATTTGGCTCTCGCCTTCTGTAAAAAGAAGGCGACTCAATCACCACCCCATCGACAGGGGGATTGTGCGATAAACCTCCAGGTAGGCGCTGCGCTTCCCTGGAGTCACGTGTATCCTCTGTCACAGGAAGAGACGGCGGCTATGGAAACATATGTCACCGAATCTCTGAGACAGGGATACATTCGGCCGTCCACTTCCCCTGTGTCATCGAGTTTCTTTTTTGAGAAGAAGAAGGATGGTGGCTTACGCCCGTGCATTGACTACCGTGGTCTAAATCAGATCACAATAAAATACAGCTATCCATTACCTCTGATTGCGAATATGACGGAGTCATTGCACGGGGCGCGCTTCTTCACTAAATGGGATCTCTGGAGCACGTACAACCTGGTGCGTATACGGTCTGATGAATGCTCCTTCAGTCTTCCAATCTTTTGTTGATGAGATTTTCCGGGACCTGCATGGACAGGGTGTAGTGGTGTATATAGATTACATTCTAATATACTCTGCTACACGGGCTGAGCATGTGTCCCTGGTGCGTCGGGTGCTTGGTAGACTGTTGGAGCATGACCTGTATGTGAAGGCAGAAAAATGTCTGTTCTTCCAAGAGTCCATCTCCTTCCTAGGACACCACTTATCCGCGTCAGGTGTGGAGATGGAGATTGACCGCGTTTCGGCCATGTGTAATTGGCAGACTCCAACCACGGTGAAGGAGGTGCAGCGATTCTTGGGTTTTGCCAATTACTACCGGAGGCTTATCCGGGGCTTTGGGCAGGTAGCGGCTCCCATTACCTCCTTGCTAAAGGGAGGGCCGGTGCGTCTGCAGTGGTCAGCTGAGGCGGACAGGGCTTTTGGGCATCTGAAGGACCTGTTTACTTCGGCTCCGGTGCTGGCTCATCCGGATCCTTCCTTGGCATTCCAGGTTGAGGTGGATGCGTCCGAGGCTGGGATTGGTGCTGTGCTGTCTCAGCGCTCGGGTACGCCACCTAAACTCCGCCCCTGTGCGTTCTTTTCTAAGAAGCTCAGTCCGGTGGAGAGCAATTATGATGTGGGGGACTGGGAGCTGTTAGCTGTGGTTCAAGCCCTGAAGGTGTGGAGGCATTGGCTTGAGGGGGCTAAACACCCTTTTCTCATTTTGACTGACCATCGTAACCTGGAGTACATCCGGGCGATGAGGAGGTTGAACCCTCGTCAGGCAAGGTGGGCCATGTTCTTCACTCGATTTGTGTTTACTCTCACTTACAGACCAGGTTCCCAGAACGCTAAGGCAGACGCCCTGTCCCGACTGTATGGCACAGAGGAGAGGTCCATTGAGCCCACTCCCATACTCCCGGCGTCGTGTCTGGTGGCACCGGTGGTGTGGGAGGTTGATGCGGACATCGAGCGGGCGTTACGTACCGAGCCTACTCCCCCCCAGTGTCCAGAGGGTCGTGTGTACGTGCCGTTCGAGGTTCGTGATCGATTGATCTATTGGGCTCACACGTCACCCTCCTCTGGTCATCCTGGCATCGGTCGGACAGTGTACTGTCTTAGTGGGAAGTACTGGTGGCCCACTCTAGCCAAGGATGTGAGAGTTTATGTTTCCTCCTGCTCGGTGTGCGCCCAGTGTAAGGCACCTAGACACCTGCCCAGAGGGAAATTACAACCCCTACCCGTTCCACAACAGCCGTGGTCCCACCTATCGGTGGACTTTGTGACGGACCTTCCCCCCTCGCAAGGGAACACCACGATCCTGGTCGTTGTGGATCGGTTTTCGAAGGCCTGCCATCTCATTCCTATGCCAGGTCTCCCTACAGCCCTACAAACTGCTGAAGCCCTGTTTACACACGTCTTCCGGCACTACGGGGTACCTGAGGATCTCGATTAGCCTTACCTCAGGTTTTCACCCCGAGAGTAATGGGCAGGTGGAGAGAGTTAACCAAGATGTGGGTAGGTTTCTGAGGTCCTATTGCCAGGACCAGCGGGGGGAGTGGTCGGGTTATATCCCCTGGGCAGAGAGAGCCCAAAACTCACTCCGCCACTCTTCTACTAACCTTACGCCTTTCCAGTGTGTGTTATCAGCCGGTCCTGGCACCTTGGCATCAGAGCCAGATCGAAGCTCCTGCGGTGGATGAGTAGTTTCGGAGCTCAGAAGAGACCTCGAACGCTGCTCATGTACACCTGCAGCGGGCAATCAGGCGACAAAAGGCGAGCGCCGATCGCCACCGCAGTGAGGCCCCGGTGTATGCACCGGGGGATCGGGTCTGGCTCTCGACCCGAAACCTGCCCCTTCGCCTGCCCTGCCGGAAGCTGGGTCGGTGGTTTGTGGGGCCATTTAAAGTCCTGAGGAGATTGAACGAGGTTTGTTATAGGTTACAACTTCCTATTAATTACCGTATTAACCCCTCGTTCCATGTGTCTCTCCTCAGGCCAGTAGTAGCTGGTCCACTCCAGGAGTCTGAGGTACGGGAGGTTCCTCCGCCCCCACTGGACATCGAGGGGGCTCCTGCATACTCGGTCCGTTCCATCTTGAATTCGAGGCGTC